>NC_073399.1:4743336-5096305 GCF_028641065.1 Leucoraja erinaceus | reverse complement strand
TGCGTGTGTGTGTGTGCTTTTTTTTTTTGGTAAATCAGTATCTGCAGTTCCTTGTGTCTCAAGATAAAATGGAAATAGAAATCCACTCGTGTGCTATTTTTGTTGATGGTATTCTGCAGTGTATTTTTCTTCTATTTTATTTGTGGGTTGAACTTAAGATGAGGCAACAATGAAAGTTTAACAGACCCAATAAAACTGGATGAATATTTCAGTGGTGCGGTATGTGCTTCCAAGACTCTGTAGATACTTAAGGTTTTGTAGATTCTTATGGTTTTGTAGGAATGGCAACAAGGCAAAATATTAATTTGGGGGAATTTAAAGATGGTCCTGAAAAATAAAACTAATTAGTGTATCAATTTTTAACCTCGTAACAGCATACCCAAATCCTGGAGGAAGGCAGATTCTGCCTGAGGAAGGGTTTTGGCCCGAATCGTTGCCTATTTCCTTCGCTCCATAGATGCTGCCTCACCCGCTGAGTTTCTCCAGCATTTTTGTCCACCTTCTGTCTGAACATGTTCCCTTGAGTGTTGAAAGGTTGAGGAATCCATGAGAAACTACTTATGTGTCAAGGAACAGGTGGATTTAGGGATATTAAAGGCTAGAATAATGATATAAGGCAAATAAAGAAAGAAATTTAAGTTTGGGTGGTTAGATCATTGCGATTGTTACTGCATTATGTTTTCACAAATGATATTTCTTCTAGGATTTGTGAAGCTAAGCAAAAGAAAGCTAAATATAGGGGAAGGCAAGTACGAGGTAAAAGAGATGAATGCGAAGGAATTCCCATACGGGATACTGAGTTGGATGATCAGCCATGATCATATTGAATGGCGGTGCAGGCTCGAAGGGCCGAATGGCCTACTCCTGCACCTAATTTCTATGTTTCTATGTTTCTATGAATTACAAAAATTAAACAGGTAACGCAAAAGGGAAAAACAGAATGATGAAACAAGGAATAAGAAAGAAAAGAATTAAAGAAAACGAGTTAGTGAGTGAGAGAGAGAAGGGAGCAGGCAAGATGGAAGAGGTGGTTAATCAACTTAGAGAGGGGAATAAAATAAATATCTGATCAGTGACATTTGAAAGTCGTTTTATTTGACACTTCCAGTGAAGGTTACAGTGCAAATACATCACAGTATATCTGAAATTTGTGGCTATTTCATTTTTGCTTCTTCCTCCAACTCAAAGATCAGCTACGCCAATCTAAAACGATGACACCATCTGCTCTGTACTTTGTCCAAGATCTGGTCTCGGACTTAATTTGGAAAAATGAAGAGCACTGCAAACCCAGTGCTATCCCAACGTTATGCTTCAGAAATATAATTGTTGGTAAGACGAGAGGAATGTGCAGGCCACCAAAGACATCTTAAGTGCATGTCAGAGGGAGGAGGAATATTATCAGTGACACAGATACTTGGAAAAGGCAGAAATTACTGTAAAGATTGGTGTTATTATTTTAAACATTTTTTTTAGTTTGCGCCACTTGGCAAGATGGTTGTATTTGTGGGCTTAACACAGTTCAATCAACAGAATGTTCTTATTGTCAACAGTCTGTCAAATAAAAATTCATGTAAAAGAACAGCAAGCAATATATGATGCAGACATGTTTATTATACAGAGTTATATATTAGCTGATAAACCAGTGCCCACAGTCCACTAATGCTGCAGGATACTTGATGTTGTGCACATTCTGTTAGAATTGTGTTTGGTATAAACTGGTATCATTTATGTTTGAAACAGTGGATTTGTTGAAGAAATATGATACGGAAAGGCTAATCTTACTCATCATAACAGCTTCTCACTGTGACTGCAGACGGTCCCCATGATACGTCAGGGAAGGCAGAAACATCAATTTTCGGAGGTAACCACATCATAATGGACATGAAATACCTTTCATTACCCATAATTAAACTAATGGAATATAAAATGTATCCAGTCATTATTGAATTAGCTTGACAACTGCTTTAAAAAATGTGTGGAAACATTTGAATTAAGTCAGATTTCCATGAATAAAATCATTCATAGCTGGGGAGCTTCCTCGACTGGATTCTAGTAAACCACAAACTTATTCTAACCATTCAGCCTTCATTCCTGTTAATAATCTTCTTAAACTTTCGCAGTTATTTGAGATAGAGGATAGCGACTTCAACTTCAATTGTGTAGATTTTGAAGTGGCTGATAAAGCCAATGTTGGAACAGCAGAGGTTCTTCGATGGGACAGGTGGCAGCTGATAGGTAATGTAGGTGGTGTGTTGTGAGGTGGCCAGCTCCTTCTGCAGCTTATTCAGGGTCAATGTTCTCTTAATTCATGGCCTTGTGGTTCTCAATACCAACCCAAGTACACCATCTCCGGTTTGAGTGGTCTTAAGTTAGAAGCTCCCAGGTGTTGATGTTGCATTTCTTCAAGAAGGCTCCAAGCATATCCTTGGTATTCTACCTTTGTTCTACCTGATAACCTCCTGAAAAGTTGTTTAGCCCAGGGGACGACATGGTCAACTACAATGGTCAGACTGCATTATGCAGACTATGAATGCATTTCACAAGTTCAGAGACTGAGTTCAGAGACTTCATCGATGGTTGCATATAAGAAGACTGGATAGACTCGGCTTGTACTCGCTAGAATTTAGAAGATTGAGGGGGGATCTTATAGAAACATACAAAATTCTTAAGGGGTTGGACAGGCGAGATGCAGGAAGATTGTTCCCGATGTTGGGGAAGTCCAGGACAAGGGGTCACAGTTTAAGGATAAAGGGGAAATCCTTTAGGATCGAGATGAGAAAAAAACATTTTTCACACAGAGAGTGGTGAATCTCTGGAACTCTCTGCCACAGAAGGTAGTTGAGGCCAGTTCATTGGCTATATTTAAGAGGGAGTTAGATGTGGCCCTTGTGGCTAAAGGGATCAGGGGGTATGGAGAGAAGGCAGGTACAGGATACTGAGTTGGATGATCAGCCATGATCATATTGAATGGCGGTGCAGGCTCGAAGGGCTAATGGCCTACTCCTGCACCTATTTTCTTTGTTTCTATGTTTCTAAGACGGGATTTGTACTCAATGTCCACAAGACAACGTTTCTTCACTAACCTGACCCCTTTATACCACACTCCTGTTTGACAATGAAGTTCACAGCGTGACATTGGAAAGCACAGACACATCCCATATCTCAGTGGAAACAAGCTGATAATGTAACTTACTATTGCTTTTAGTGATCTAGAACAGCCTTTCATCATTTAAAGAAAGAGGTATTTGAAAATTAAAACATCCAAACCAGCTATGAACTCATCACCTGCTCTCCTTTATGTTTCTGAGACCATCTACAACAGGAATCTCAGGAGGCAGCATCTATGGAGCGAAGGAATAGGTGACGTTTCGGGTCGAGACCCTTCTTCAGAATGAAGAAGGGTCTCGACCCGAAACGTCACCTGTTCCATCCGTAGATGCTGCCTCACCCGCTGAGTTTTTCCAGCATTTTCGTCTACCTTCAATTTTTCCAGCATCTGCAGTTCTTTCTTAAACATTGTATTTTCCCCAATTAGTTTCAAGTGTACTGGCTCATTAGAAAATTGATAAATTCATACACAAATATTATAAGTAATGTCAGTCACAATGCAAAAGAAGAAGGGTCTCGACCAGAAACATCGCCTATTCCTTCGCTCCAAAGATGCTGCCTCACCCGATGAGTTTCTCCAGCATTTTTTGTCTACCATGCAAAATAGAAGTAATCAGTTACTCATCAAATCACAGCTACTCAGCAAATGAAGCAGTCCACACCTGCATGAACAGGACTAATGCCCCTGTCCCACTTAGGAAACCTGAACGGAAACCTCTGGAGAATTTGTGCCCCACCCAAGGTTTCCGTGCGGTTCCCGGAGGTTGCAGGTGGTTGCCGGAGGTTGCAGGCAGTGGAAGCAGGTAGGGAGACTGACAAAAACCTCCGGTAACCTCCGGGGACCGCACAGAAACCTTGGGTGCGGCATAAAGTCACCAGAGGTTTCCGTTCAGGTTTCCTAAGTGGGACAGGGGCATAAGGCCACATGCAAACATATACTATGGGGCAAATAACATTGTAACAAAAGGCATACGAGAGAATTAAAACCATCTACTTTTTCATGTCAAATTATATTACAATTGCTGACCCCTGATAATTAACATCTCAGAGTCCACTTTGACCAGAATCAGCCACGTAATGGCTACAACTGCAAGTTTAAGCTGCTAAGCCTGTGGTGAGAGGTTCCCCTCTTGACATCACTTGCCTTGTCAAATGCAGATTCATGAACTGTCAGGTATCAAAACATTGGCATCCTTCCATCGCCAGTGCACATAACAAAATACACTACAGTTACACTGCAGTTATTCTGCAAGGCTACTCAGGCAGCTCTTTCTCAGTGTGTGGTCTGGGGTCAGGGATGCAGGCAAACTTCCCCCATGCACCCCACTGCCTTTGACTCAACAAATCAGTGAGTTCTGCGCAAGGCGTTTGAGTGATGTAATTGGATTGGTTTCCAAGTTGTGTAATGTTAAGGACTTGGAGCTGTGTGTGAGGATTCTGTGAGGCACATGGAAAACTGATAGAAACGTGTGGTGATAGAATGACGGGGTTGTGGTGAATTAAACAGCGGCTGAGGTTACATGTCCATTGACTGATCCAGATCAGACTTGTACCACTGGAACTTAACCTCATGGTTATTTGCTACTGGTGGAGTTTGGGTCTGGAGGGCCACCAAACACTGTGTGGCTGCAGCACATCTCCCTTTGCAAACGCCTCAATCAAGCTGTTCAGTGCAGATATATCACCCTTCCCGCAACAAAATCCTTCAAATTCAATGGAAGGAAATTTTATTTCCGTGTCCTCTCCCAGGCCAACATCGCTAGAATTGAGGCCCAATTACACACAATCAACTACTTTGAGCAAACCATATCAATTGTATACCCAAAACCAATATTATCATCCCAGAGAGCAGCCCTGAACTACCATCTACCTCTTTGGATACCCACAGATTACCATTGATTGGATTTTACTGCCTTATCATGCACCAAATGTTATTCCCTTCTCATGTATCTGTACACTGTAAATGGTTCGATTCTCATGTATTCCACTGACTGGTTAGCACGCAACAAAAGCTTTTCACTGTACCTCGGTACACGTGACAATAAACCAAACTAAACTAAAAGTCAGGAGAGATCACTTCTGCACAATTGCTTATCTACTGCAGCAATGATAAAAGATCCCTTCAGTTAGAGCAGGCGATGTTGGCCGGTTACGATAGCTGTGTCCAGTTGGCGCATACACCCATCAAATAATGCTATTAGCCCTTTCTGTAAACAGAATCATCATCAACACAGAGCATGAGTGGTGTGCTGCCTACATTACCATCAATGGGCAAGGGTTTACTCAACATTTCAATCCCCTCATCCATTTAAAGGATACCCAGTTAATTCCCCAGTGCCTTCGTTCAACAGATGTGCCAAAATCAACTTCTGCACTATGTCCGATATTCTCACCCCTTATGCTCCACAGCTTTATAGATGATTTAGACACGAATAAGACTTAAATGTACAGTAAATGTTATTCACTGTGTGAAATGTTGCTGTGGTTATTGATCTGTAAGATACACATTATTCTCACACAACTCGGCAGCATTAGCTCCTTAAAACCCATGCCAATTTTTAAAGTAACCAACAGCTTTATTATTCAAATCCAAGTCTTCAGGCAGCACACTCAGTGGAGATTGAAAGGATAAATGTTTATTGTTATGATTCATGCATGCCCGTTTTACTTCTCCAACTTCAAGAGGAGACACAAAGGCCATAGAGGCTTGCTCTCTGGTTTGGGTATAGGTGCAATACCAATTGACAGGTTCATCGAAATAATGGCCTGAATTTTAACTTTGCTGCTGTGAATCTGCCTGAAGCAGCCTTGCTATTGAACAGGTTATTCCTCTGTTTAATAACCAATGAAACATAGAAACACAGATGCAGGAGTGGGCCGTTCGGCTCTTCGAACCAGCACCGTCATTCAATATGATCATGACTGATCATCTAAAATCAGTACCCCGTTCCTGCTTTTTCCCAATATCCCTTGATTCCTTTAGCCCTAAGAACTAAATCCAACTTTTTTTCAAAACATTCAGTATTTTTCAATTGCCTCCACTACCTTCTGTGGCAGATTCCACAGATTCACAACTCTCTGGTTGAAGGTGAAGCCCTCACATTTATCCACATTATACTACATCTGCCCACTCACCCAACCTATCTGTCAACCTGCAGCCTCATAGCATCCTCATCGCAGCTCACACTGCCACCCAATTTTGTGTCATCTGCAAACTTGGAGATGTCACATTTAATTCCCTCATCTAAATCATTATTATGTATTGTAAATAACTGGGGTCACAGCACCGAGCCTTGTGGCACCGCACTAATCACTGCCTGTCATTCTGAAAAGGACCAGTTAATTCCTACTCTTTGCTTCCTGTCTGCAAACCAGTTATCTATCCGTGTTAATACCCTATCCCAATACCATGTGATCTAATTTTGCACACTAATCTCTTGTGTGGGACATTGTCAAAGGATTTTTGGAAAGTCCAGATACACCACATCCACTGGCTCTCCCTTATTCATTCTACTTGTTACATCTTCAAAAAATTCCAGAAGATTAGTCAAGCATGATTTCCCCTTCATAAATCCATGCTGACTCGGACTGATCCTGTCATTGCTTTCCAAACGCACTGCTGTAACATCTTTAATAATCGACTCAAGCATCTTCCGCACTTCCGATGTAAGGCTAACTGGTCTATAATTCCCCGTTTTCACTCTCCCTCCTTTCATAAAAAGTGGGGTTACATTGGCTACCATCCAGTCCATAGGAACTCATCCAGAGTCGAGAGAACATTAGAAAATTATCATCAATGCATCCACGATTTCTAGGGCCACCTCCTTGAGTACTGTGGGATGCAGACCAGCACCCCCTGAGAATTTATCTGCCTCAGCCCCAACAGTTTACCCAACACCATTTGTTGCCTAATGTGGATTCCCTTCAGTTCCCCCCCCCCACTAGATCCTCGGCCCCTAGTATTTCTTGGAGATTGTTTGTGTCTTCCTTAGACAGCAAGAAACACCCCAAAACACCCCAGATGCTGGCTTACAAAAACAAAAAAGACACAAAGTGCTGGAGTAACTCAGCAGGCCAGGCAGCATCTCTGAACAGCACGGGTAGGCACATTTTAGGTCTGAACGGACTCAATCTAAAACGTCACCAATCCATATTTTCCAGAGATGCTGTCTAACCCACTGAATGACTCCAACACTTTTATTGATTGTTTTAATAATAGTGTTGTTCCGTGAGGAGGTGTCCTTGGCTACATGATGCCATGAATTAGCTGATAAAATTAAATCTGTGTGGACGCATGAAGTCGCGCGCAACCTTCGCGGGACCATCGCGCCTCAACACGACCACGAGGTCGCGTAAATTAGCGTGCCAAGGACACGCAAGCGGGACAACAGCTTTAAGGTGTCAAAGGTTATGGGGAAAGGCAGGAGAATGGGGTTGAGAAGGCAAAATAGATCAGCCATGATTGAATGCCGGAGTAGTCGTGATTCTTGGTTTCTTGTTTGTTATCACGGTTAGAGAGCCATTTTCTACTTCAATCTCACCTGCAGATTCCATTTTTAAAACCTCTTCCAAATCTTTTGCTTACATGAAATAGAATTTATCCTGTTGAAAATCAAAACATGAAAATGATAAAAGCACTGTAGATGGAGAGATAGCAACACGAAATGTTGACTGTTTTTATTTCCTCCGACACTGAATCACCTGCAGGACTTTCCATCATTTTATCTTGCTTCGTGTTCTGAATATTGGGCCATTCTCATCATCCTTTGTTGATGCCTTTGGAACAAACTCATGTTTTACCGAGGCAGGTCGATCAAAGCTGTACAAATCTGCACAGCAGCAAGTTCATACATTTGCCTCAATGTGTTACTGATGAGATTTCAGCCACTTGAACCATTCATCAAGATTCCAATTAACGAGTTTGAAGTATAACGTCAGACCACCAGACTAAACCTGATCCAAGTTTAATCAAACTGCCTTCACTCACGCACTTTTAATTGGCATCAATTTCTTCTGACTCCAAATAGAAGTTATTTTTCCTTTAATGATTTACAAGACTATTTCAATGTTCTGTTTTCCGTGACGCCCGATGTTTGTCCTTCCAGTTATTCCTACATATGGCACCCTTTCACCGCATCGTAAGGAAATAATTTGCATTTGATGCAATTAACCAAATTCTTTCAAATTGAAGAAAACACAGACTGATGGTTGAGACTAAGTCACAGAAAAGAAAACGTCAATGTTATCATAACAATCAAAATGCGGGAAACAGCCGTCCAAAAGTAATACTGCACTTTTTACAGCTGTGATACACCTCAAATTCAATTCTCAAATCCGCTTCTTTCCATAAACAAAGTCAACAATGCATAAAACACGGCCAGATAACCTATGTTTATAGTTGAAAATAATTGAAACATTTTGTAACTTATAATACCAAGATGTTTTTGGATTCAATAAACAATAATTTCTTATTTTCATCTACCTTAGTGTCTCCATAAAGTCATTAGAATGCTACAGTGTGGAAACAGGCCCTTCGGCCCAACTTGCCCAAAATGTCCCACCTGACTGCGTTTTTCCATAACCCTGCTAATCTTATCCATGTACCTGTCTAACTGTTTCTTAAATGCTGGGATAGTCCCTGCTTCAACTACCTCCTCTGGCAGCTTGTTCCATACACCCAGCAACCTTTGTGTGGAAATGTTACCCCTCAGATTCCCATTAACTCCTACAAACCATCAATGAATTATCACATAATGGAGTTTCACACTGGAGAGGGGGGCAGGTATTTGTTGATATGAACTATTCCAAATGACAATCAGATAGACCTGGAAGAGCAGATGTGACCAATGGGAAAACAGAAATCAGCTGTGGAGTCCTGGCCATCCTTCGTGTAATTGATTGCCTGCATGTGTATGAAAGCACAGGAGACAAGTGGGAAGGAGGGTAGATGGGAAGATCGACAAAGATGCTGGAGAAACTCAGCGGGTGAGGCAGCATCTATGGAGCGAAGGAAATAGGCAACGTTTCGGGTCGAGACCCTTCTTCAGACCTTCGATTCTCCAGCATCTGCAGTTCCAATGCAAAATCTCCTCTAGATGGGAAGATCAATGGGTTTTAGTAAATTGCACGAGCACTAAGTTGACATTTTGTGGAGAGAGATGACAATAACTAAATCACTGAGGAAGATAAGGACAAAGCACACATTTTAAATATGGCATTTTCAATGATTACAGATCTTCTGCATTTCATTATTCTATTTTGAAAATATAGACAATCTAACGATTGTTTTGATGTCACTGCATTCTTAACTCACTTCAAGTAAGACATAAGGAAGTGAAATGAACACAGCATTCCTCTTTCTCCAGTCAGGGACTCCATCCCCCTGTGATAATTTTTTGTTAAGAAGTGGTAAGCATTTTGAGGACAGCAAAGTGAGGTTTTCATATGTGTACAGTGACTAAAAACAACACAAATTGTTTGCATCAATTAAGGTTCAAATATCAGGGAAAGCTATTTAAAATGGAGTTGCCCTAAAAGAGCAAACCTGTGTGATAGAGATCGGCCAACCCAGTAAATAACAATGAGGCTGAAATGTCAGCAATGAGGCAATTGGAGTCAGTTACTAGTTTTGCAAGCGCAATATACAACATTATGATGAATGGTTAATTCTAAAGCATTTAAGAGTTATTAAAGTTAGCGTTGAAGTATTCAACATCACATCCAACTAACACGACCAAAACTATTGGTCTGAAGAAGGGTTTCGGCCCGAAACGTTGCCTATTTCCTTCGCTCCATAGTTGCTGCCTCACCCGCTGAGTTTCTCCAGCATTTTTGTCTACCTTCGATTTTCCAGCATCTGCAGTTCCTTCTTAAACAAAATTATTGGGATGTTTTAATAAGTCTTGCTCAAACGATAAATGAAGCAATCAAGCTGTATTTCTGCTAAGATATGTCAATGATGTGAAAAGAAGTATTGTGTAAATATTTTCACAAAACGTTTCATCAGCTTGGTAAAAAAGTTCTTAGTTTAAGAATAATTCATCTATGCACGCACAAGATTTGTTTTTATAGTTTTCTTTAAGAAACAGCAGTGACCCTTCAACATAACTGCTTCAAGTTGCACATTTGGCATCAAATCAAACGTATATCGGCTACACGTTGTCCAGTATAAACTCAATATAAGTGTTTTTATGTAGTTGAACCAAAGGATGTTAGTCCATGCTGAGATTAATAAAAAAAACCCAACAAGTGTTATCTTATTATTTTAAATGATAGAAGTGGATATCTTTGAAGATTCGGCGGTCAGCTGGAGGGTAACGATGATCTCGTAAACAAACTACGTTTGGAGTCATGTGCTGAAACAACAGTAGCATTTGAACTTCAATGATGTCACTTTTATACATATATGGATGAATTATTTGCCACATTTGAATACATTTTGGAGTCACAACTTACCACAAATAAAGTTCAGGACACTGATGGATTTTAAAGGCAGGAACAATTATTTTTCTTGCTACTAGAAATTCAGTTTACCATTGTGCAGAAGCTGACATTGCTAAAAATTCAACTAAGATAGCGACATCCATGCGTTGTATAATTGTAATTGTAATTCATTTATTAGCCAAGTATGTAAAAACATCCAAGGAATTTGATTTGCCATACAGTCATACCAAAAAAGCAACAAGACACACAACTACATCCACTAGTAACATCCACTGTGCTGGAAGGCAATAACATATTATTAGTTACAACTTGTGTTCAGTCCAACATTCTTTATATATAGTAATATGGTAAATTAATTAAGTGTGTGCATTTTGGAATGCGCTTATAGATAAGTATAAAACATTTTACTAATATCTCCCTATTAATTGGTTTTAATTGGTATTATGCTAAGGAAGCCTCCAGTTCTGCAAAGAAATGAGGTTTTACTGCATATTTTAATATCTCACTTGCAAAGACATTTTTTTAAGATCACCACACTGGGAGAGCTGTAGGGTTTGAGAAACTGGACTGAGATTCTGGCTTTGACTTGTTTCATGAAAACATTTTGAATTTCAAAGAAATAGCTTGTGTACAAAAATCCTACCAATGGCAGGACCGCCATATATCTCACCAAAAGTTCGTGGGAACTTGAGGTTCAATGACATTGACTGGAGTCAGAGATACAATGCCCTCCATAATATTTGGGACAAAGACCCATCACTTATTTAATTTCCTCTGTACTCCACAATTTGAGATTTGTAATAGAAAAAAAATCACATGTGGTTAAAGTGCACATTATCAGATTTTAATAAAGACCATTTTTACACATTTTGGTTTCACCATGTAGAAATTACAGCAGCGTTTATACATAGTCCCCCTATTTCAGGGCACCATAATGTTTGGGACACAGCAATGTCATGTAAATGAAAGTCGTCATGTTTAGCTGCATGGCGGATTTGGGTCGTTGTTAAACTGTTCTGACTGTGCGGCATTGCCAGCTCTCTCTCTCTCCCAGACAAAGACTGTGGACTAAATCTGATTGAGAAAATGCTCCCACTCATATTATGGGTTGGCTCCGCATTTGCCCACACGCTGGGGTGGGCGGCGCCTCCTTCTAAGAGAACGAGAACAGGTCCCGTCAGCTGTGGAATTTCCTCTGATGTGATGGCCAATATTTATCATTGATACAACATCATTAAAACAGAACATCACAATAATATCAAGCCTTTACTACCTGAAATTTAACTGATCTGTCGACAGTGGAAGCTTTTCCAAAATAATTTATTTGGATGGTATGTGATGGTGAAGCGTCTTGGCCGAAATGTCATCCATTCCTTCTCCCCAGAGATGCTGCCTGGCCCACTGAGTCCCTCCAGCATTTTATGCCTCCCCTATGAATTTGACCATGGAAATGCATGTGCTATCACAGTGCTCAGCTGTGGGAAAATCCAGTCCCCACAGCATTCCTTCACAAACTTCATAAGGACACCAATGAATACAATTTGAGCACTGACATTTCTGCTCTGGGATGAAAAGTACAGTTGAGGATAATTCGATGATAATTAAAACGCTGATATGTTTGTGTTTTTCTTTGCTGAACACTTTCATTGATTCCTGTTGGCAGGTGAAGAGGGAAATATTCTTCTTAATAATCTCCTGCCAAGACTTATTTTAACATTAGAGGAACTACTCACCAAGTAGCTTTTAATCAAAGTGATGAATTTGAATAAAGAATTTTATAACCATCCATGACATTCATATTACTTGTTTGACAGGGTTGCTGAATTCCTTTGCATGATGACTAGTGTGGTGCAGTTAGCCTCTCTGCACACAGAATCCTGTGCTCAATCTTGCCTGGGGTGCCGCAGTGTTTGTATGTTACCCCTGGTGTTTCCACCGGGTACTCTGGTTCCTTCCCACATCTCAAAGACGTGAATTGATCCATTATTTCTCCACTGTAAATCACCCTTAGTAGGTAGGAAGGTGAGTGGCAGAATTGTTGGTGAACTGATGAAAATGTGGGGACAATAACAAATGGATTCACATTGAATCATTTGGTTCGAGCAATTAGAAATGGGTATTAAATGCTGGCTTTATCAACAATACACAGAATCTGAAAAAGTTTATGAATAAAACTCTTGGGTTTGGTGCTCAGTGCATGGAGCACACTGGATGAATCAACACTTAGTGAAAGCAATTGATCTGGATTTGTTCTCTACCTGTATCAGGTTAAATTGGCCACGACATTCTTCTTGTGAAAAATTCAAAGACATGCCATTGCAGCAGGTTAAGAACTGATTTACAAGGTAGCTTACCAGCACTATCCACAGCAGGCAACTGGGGCAAGAGAGCCTCAATTGCCCTGCTCTTAGTTTTTGTACGTTGATGGAAAGAATAAGCTGCAAAGTTCCCAAATAACGACAATTTCCTTTTTGCATCCCAGGTGGATTATGACCATTTAGAACACAAAGTACTAGAGGACATGGAGTCTGAGGAAAGGTCATGATGAAGCACGTCGCCTATCCATGTCTTTGACATATACCGCATGATCCGCTGATTTACTCCAGCACTTTGAGTTCTACACAAGGTTACAATGCCTGCAGTTTCTTGTGTCTCCAGCTTATGACCATCTTCCAACTTATACAGTAATTCTCTACATTATCTTATTCCACAGTCCAACTAAATGGTTCAAATCAAATATATACTTTAGAAGTTTAAAGATCAGACACCTCACCTTCAGAAGGTTTTTTTTTGCTGCCCAGTTGAGATCATTCCCCACCACTCTATATCAATACTTCAGTTAGAATGCAAACCAACTTGAAGTTCCAATATTATTTGGAACTTTAAAAACTGTGTTTCAGCAACTCATCCCCAAAAACTGTTTTTATTAATGAGTAATCAGTGCTTACTCTCCTTTTCGATATATGCATACCCCAAATAACCTAAACAGAGAAGTCCTTTCTCCTCCATTATATTAAGAATTCAACTTCATAGAACGTTAGGATCGTGAGTGGCTTTAAAGATGACCACCTTTTTCTTTTCACTTTTTCGTGAGGTTCAAGCTCTGGTGACAATCATCAACCTTTCTATTTTTTATGGGAAAAACATAGAAAGTTTATAAAATATATGCCTTACATGAGTCGTTCAGCAGTTTTATAGGATAGATTCATAGGATGAAATATAAAATAATAATTCAATATCAGAAAATCATCAGACAGTCCTCGGCATGGAGCTAGACAGCACAAAACCAAGCCTCTCGGAGAGCTTTGTCCATTCTGACCATGGTGGCACAATGGATCTTAAGCAGTTTCATCTTTGAAATTCAATGTGGCACGGTGGCACAACGGTAGAGTCCTTGTAGCTCCGGAGATTCGGATTCGATCCCGACTATGGGTGCTGTCTGTACGGCGTTTGTACATTCTCCCCGTGACCGCGTGGGTTTTCTCCAAGATCTTCGGTTTCCTCCCACAACCCAAAGACATACAGGTTTGTAGGTAAATTGGTTTAGTATAAGTGTAAATTGCCCCTTGTGTGTGTAGGATAGTGTTGGTGTGCGGAGATCGCTGGTCGGTGCGGGCTCGATGGGCCGAAGGGCCTGTTGTCGTACTGTATCATTGAACTAAACTAAACTAATGCCTTTTAATTAATACAATGAATTCTTTCCAATGGAAGTATTTGAATTATCTATGTATTTGAATTATCCCGCGGGTCCCTGCTGGGAGACCGCTTTTCGGGGCTTCCGCATCGGCGACTTCTCCCGCCCGAGTAGCGGGGTCGAGGATGACCTGGAGCGGGGCCTGACATCATCGCCCGGCGTGGCTTCAACGGCTGCGGGACTTTGCCAGCGCCCGCCCGGGGCTCCAACAACAAGACCCGGAGCGCGGCCTTGCATCACCCGGCGCGGCGTTAATGGCCGCGGGACAATTGTTATCGCCCGCCGGGGGCTCTGACTTTGACTCTGACATTGGGGGGAGAGGGAAGTGCAGGGGAGAGATACGTTTTTTTTTGCCTTCCATCACAGCGAGGTGGAGATGCGCTGTGATGGATGTCTGTGTAAATTGTGTTGTGTCTTGGGTCTTTTTTTTCTTGTATGTATGACTGCAGAAACAACATTTCACTTTGAGCCTCTATGAGGTTCAAGTGACAAATAAATTGCATTGTATTGAAATAACCTAAAAATATTCACCACTCTTTAATAATCTTCCAGACACATTCTTCTTTGGAGTTTTATATTATATACAATTATCTTTCATCTTAATCACATCCTGAACTTTACAAATTGTCCTCAGAATGACACCGTTAAAAGGTGTCAGGGCTGTTACTTTAAAATCCCCATTGCCGAGCAAACGCAAGGTAAATACACCAAAAGTAGAAGTTGTGCCTTCTGTAAAAAATTTCATTTAGCAATTTGCAACTCTGCTTGGTTCCCACAAAACTGCTCCTGTAGTTATTCATTTTCTAAATCCCATTCAAATTGAGGAAATGTATTTTGTTGCAAGGAATATTGGAATCGGTGAAGAATTTTACTCGCAAATAAATAAGGTCTAACTACTACCCAGGGATACCAGACAGTAAATTTTAATAAAATAACTTCACTGTAAATGATAGCAATGCCCAGCAAAAAAAAGAATACATTTTCCATGTATCGACTGTAATTATACAGCAATTGCCAAATGACCACTTGGAAAGAGGGAATATAATTGTTATCATTACTGGACTTAAACTTAACACCACATTCCTTGGCAATGGATGGGACATACATGATTACACAGCCAAAATATATCCTTGATTTGCACAAAGCAATAGGATTCTACAAAAGTCATGGATATTTGTACATGCTATGGCAAAGCTGAGATGTTTGGGAGCAGAGGCTAATTTAAAATCAATGGCTTTAGTTGATCTGATTTAATGGATGCAATACATGGAGGGATCAACGCTTCCTTCTTTAGACCCCTCGTTCAAAACCAATATTGCTACTTAAAAGACCCACACGATACTCACAATCCACTTAGCAAACAGTACACTTTATGCCAGCTCCATCACTGGTAAAAGGATAAGATTTGAAAAATCTTTACCATTCACTGATGCAATGGGGATCATGACAGAAGCCTCCTTGTGGCGATCCCCAGAAACAACGATACGATGCACCATGTGACGTGTCAAGCGACCAAAACTGTCAACATGTTGGACGACGACAGAAGTCTGACACACGGGCAAACTGATGCAATCACATATGTTCCCAAAATGATGGTGTAATTTTTGCAATCTTTTCAGGAGTACTTTTTCATTATCTTGATATGGACACACTTGAAGTAGTGCAATGAAGTGTAATAGAGTCACGTCATGATAATCTTAGAACTGAGTTATTATTGGAGCACAAAGGTTAGGATTTCTCCAAATAGTAGTGACAATTGGATAGCATTTTGCAGACATAGCTTAGTGCTGGTTTAACCGTAGGGACTTATAAGAATTTGATCACCCCTTCCTCCTTAATGACTAAAAATAACATTGGCTGTGTTTCAGATGTTGCATTAAAACTAATCGAGTCCTTTCACCAATTTGTATTACACATACGTTGAGAAGCAAAATATAGCTACAGTGGGGTTTCTGTTGTACAAAAATCAGATTATTGGAATTAAATGATGCAGATCATTCTGGTCAATGTAGAATCAATCTCTGACAGTCTCGGCACTGAAGTCTGTGGGCCAAGTGCTGGAAGATCGGATTAGCACAGATGGCTGGTTTCATGCTTTATGAAATTATGACTCTGAATTTGCCTGTCCAATTTATTTTGCTTCTCTGATCCCTCTGCCTGCCTGTTTCCTGACATGACTTGTTGACAGATCCTACATGTACATTTAACGTTCAGTTTAGATTAGAGATACAGCGTGGAATCAGGCCCTTTGGCCGACCGAGTCCGCACCGACCAGCGATCCCCGCACACTAACACTATGCCACACAAACAAGGGACAATTTATACATGTATACCTAGCCAATAACCTACAAACCTGTATGTCTTTGGAGTGTGGGAGGAAAACCGTTCAGATCACAAACTCCGTACAGACTGCGCCCGTAGTCTGGATCGAACCCAGGTCTCTGGTGCTGTGAGGCAGCAACTCTACCACTACGCCACCGTGCCGTCCCTGATGTGGTGGCATCATGGCACAATGGTGGCATAAAACACACTGAGCTGCACATCAGATTGAAGCATTCAAATATATCCCAATAAGAGGAAAAACATTGAATTTTATAACGTTTAAAGTACTTTACAGAGAAAAAAAGTTGATTGGGACATAAATCAAGACCGAGTGAGAAGTTGAAATTTAAAATGTAATCACTGTCAGGAATTAAAAAAAAAACATTAAAAAAATACTGTCCCTTTCATTCCTCACCTTTATTCCTGACACATTTTCTCCAGCCTCACATTTTTACTCTGTGTACATGATTTAGAGTTGAATTAAATTAAATATTTGGTCTTGAACTTCCTGGTTGAAGATTTGTGTGCCCTGCATTAAAGTCACTCTGTGTGGATACAGTGGCACATCCCAATTGGGCCAGGATTCCTAGACATGGGCATTCCAGGTGCAGAGATGAGGAGAAACAGGGATGTCCCACTTTAGCGATTGTAATAGTTGCAGCAGGTCGGCTGGGTCCCCCCCCCATGATAATGTCTGCTTCAAGGTACAACAATCCACCTACGACCACACCTACGACAACCAAATTCAACCAACGTCCACCCACAACAAACTACGACCCTGTCGGCGACAACTGAAGACAATTCAGTCGCCGGAACCTATCGCCAGTTGACGTAGGTAGTCGCCAATGGAATTCACCGAAGTCTTTCTTATATTTCTATTTACTTGACATGTTCCAAGTACATCACTCAGCAAACAATAATGAATTATATCTTTTCCAGGTTGATATAAACTACCTTCAAAAAAAGTAAAAGCTACCTTCCAAAATTAACAAACAAAAGCTTTGAAAATATTTGAAAAATCTGTTCAAAGAATAGAACAAAAAGCTATCACCACATTGCATCAGCAGATAAAATCTCAATAAATCTAAATGTATTTGGTTTCTAATTTTCCGAGAAAGATCATTAACTGAAAATATGTAACTCTGCCTCTCTGTCCAGAGATGCAGACGCATCTACTGGGTGTTCCCAGTCATTTCTGGTTTTATTGCTCATTTTCCGCAAATTGCTTTCCAAATAAAATCAAAAGTCTGTTTTCTTTCAAGAGATCAACCATCCATGTGCTTCCCTTCCACTTGTTCACAGTTGACTTTGCAGGCAAAAGTACAGTGCTATTGAAAGATCATGGAAATTGTGTCAAGTATTCGATGAAGCATTTTTGCATTCTTGACCTTGGTGAGGCTACCATAAGGAAATGCATGCAAAGACTGTAAAATAAAAACATACCCTGGACAAGCTCACTCTTACCAATTTTTGCACAGTGCAAATGATTACTCCTGTGTTATCACTTCCTGCAATGGAAGGTAATAAAAAGCTGGGGTTTTGATTTTGCATGGAACATGCTGTATTACGACTGGGTTAAAAGACAGTTCATTCTTGTTACGAGTATAACAACAACTCTTGCACTGATCTCCCAAATCAGCAAGCACTTATCATTTCCCACTGCATGATCTCAACTTTCTCCTGTGCCACTTTAATAATAGAAATCAGTGTACATTGATTTCAAATGAGTGTGTCACAGAAGATCAGATTTGTGGGAATAATATTTAACTCTTCAGCCCTGATAAAAGAGACAAGGAGTGCCATTTCTTCAAGGCAACACGTTTATTTGTAGTCAGGGGCGGAAAACCAGAGGGGACACGTCCCCCCCATGTTTTGAGAGGTGGGTGACATCCCCGCCAGGTTAACCTGCCTGGACTTGCGGGAAATATGGCCAGCGTGGAGAAGCTGCGCTGGTTTCCCGTCAGTCCAGAGAGGGCTGTAGTTAACCTGGTGAGACAGGCAGTTGAGCTGCATTTAGCGCTGGATTGAGCCTCCGAAGCCTCGCGCGCGTGTGTGAGTGTGCGCATGCGCGCGCGGCCACCAAAAAATTGTGTCCCCCGTCCCCTCCATGTTTTGATAGCGAGTTCCGTTCTTGTTTGTAGTAAATTCGCAAGGTTATTTGCCCCAAGATGCCAGAGTCCTCAGTAACAGTGTAGATGAGACTCCCAACATACTTGAGGCCTGAGACCCCAACGCTGACCAAGCAACTAGAACCAGGAAAAATTGAGATTTTCTATGGAACACCTTCAAGAATGTTCCATAGAAAATCAGAAAGAAGGTTCTGGTCAATAGTTCTATGGTTATACAAGTTTCAAACAGTTAAAAACCTTACCATCAAATTTTAAAGGCCATAACTTTAAGGTGAGAAGGGTAAAGGATTATGCAAGGAACACAATACAATACAATGATGCAGGTAGAGGAGATTAGTTAAACTTGGCATTGTGTTCGGCACGGAAATGCGCTGTTCCTATACTGCACATAACATGTAGAATAGAACAGTGCAGCACTAGAACAGTGCAGCACTAGAACAGCGCATTCGACCCAAATGCAAATACAGATTTCTTTACATTTGTGCCAAATGCGCTGTTCCCATGCTGCACTGTTCTACGCTCTAAGTTATGTTCTGTCAAAGCATTTCAAGTCACAGTCACAAGAAACATAGAAAATAGGTGCAGGAGTTGGCCATTCGGCCCTACGAGCCAGCACCGCCAATCAATATGATCATGGCTGATCATCAAAAATCAGTACCCCGTTCCTGCTTTTCCCCCCATATCCCTTGCTTCTGCTAGCCCTAACAGCTAAATCTACCTCTCTCTTGAAAACAACTAGCGAATTGGCCTCCACTGCCTTCTGTGGCACAGAATTCCACAGATTCAAAACTCTCTGGGTGAAAAAGTTTTTCCTCATCTCAATCCTAAATGGCCTACGCCTTATTCTTAAATCGTGCCCCTGGTTCTGGCTTCCCCAATGTTGGAAACATTTTTCCTCTATCTAGTCTGTCAAATCCCTTAAGACATTGTTGTATGTTTCTATAAGATCCCCTCTCATCTTTCTAAATTCCAGTGAATACAATCCCAGGCGACCCAATCGAAGAATCCTCAGAATGCTCAATTTTCATATTTTTCTGCTTCTTCCTTTTTAGGCAGTTCCTTGGGGCTGAGGACAACCTGCTTCTCCTCTAGCTTTGTGGGTGTGAGGTAGCTGATGGCACCAAATGTGGGACCTCCAGACATTTGCACAGGCGGGGCGGACAGCAGATGGCTGACAGAATGCTGGTAGCTACTCACAAGTCTGTTATGCAGTTATACAGGGTCTCTGTGTCTTCTTGATGCAGATGCATAGCTTCAAGTTTCTCATTATGATCCCGACTCCTCCATCTACACTTTGAGCAGTCATGTGCCAGACATTGCATTTCCGCAAGAAGACTTTGAGGGTATACTTGCACTTTTCTGTTTGTCTGCCTGCTAATATCCTTCCATAACAGAGCTCTACTTCATATAATTAATCACTGATCCTATTTCTGGATTTCTCTGCCCCTATATCAAGAGATGACTGGCTATTAACATCAGGCACAAGCCTATAAACACCCTTAAGGGCCTGTCACACTTTCACGACCTAATTCACAACCTTTTTTACTCATGAACATTTTTTTATCATGCTTGAAAAATGCCCCGACCTACTTGATGCCACGAGTACCTACAACTAGCATTACGGCCTGCTACGACCCACCTACGACCTCGTGACGACCATGCTGCGAGTACGAGTCAAGGGCAAACTCGGCAGAGGTCGTGAATTAGGTCGTGAAAGTGGGACAGGCCCTTTAGCTATCTCAACTACGATCACCCGTACACTGGTTCTGTCCTACACACTAGCGACAATTTCCAGAAGCCAATTAACCTACACACCTGCAAAGCTTTGGAATGTGGGAGGAAACCAGAGCATTCAGAAAAACCCATGCAGTCACAGAGAGAACGTACACAATCTGTACAGTTACCAACCGTAGTTAGGATTGAACCCGGGAGTTTTCTTTCTCCCTTCAGTAGGGCTTATGCAACTAAATTTAAAGTAGCTCTTTCTTCCCAATAACCCTTTCTGGTTTAAGTCCTCCCTTCACCACCTCCAGTTTAAATTCCATTTGGAATATTTTGGAGGACCAATAAACCAAGAACCAAGCACCAAGACTCCATCTATATTATAAATGGATATCTTCCCTCATCAATCTCAGCCCTGATGCAGGATCTTGATCTGAAATGTTCCAACATCCTTCAGATGAACTGTGATATAAACAACTCTTTCCTTGTACATATCACTCAGTTAGGTTATGGTGCTAAAATAAATAACTAGTAAAAATCTAAAGTTAGACATTTTCAACAGTTAAAGAAAAAATCAAGCAAAGAAAGGACAAGCATTGCACATGCTCTCATATAAAGTAGTGCATTAAAGTAAAAATACTTTAATTTCTTTCTGTGTACAAATTAATTAATTACAATATTTCAACAATTTAAAGTTAAGGTGTTTGAAATAAGTCTTATTAGAACCAGTATGGCAGAGATTTATATTCCAGAAATATGAGTCCCAGGAATGACATTTCCAGCTGAATTCTCATAAATCATGAATCAATTAGGTCTTAGTTTGTTTGAATTTGTTTGTTTGACATTTCATACTTGGAAATATATTTCATATCTCATCTCACAAAGATTTTGTAATTCCATGGGGAATTTTAGACTGCATGCGCATTTGCAGAAAGAAATCAGCATTTGCATTTACTAACATTCTTATGATTCAAAGCAAAGTTCAGGGAGGTGGAGGAAATCTGTTGCCAAGCAACCAAACCCATCGCAGCATCATGTGGTCATCAATGACATCAGTTTCCTTGCAACTTTTTTATAAAACTCATAGGTTGAGTCCGCGAGCATTGCCACTTTCATTTCACTGCACATCTCGTATGTGTATGTGACAAATAAACTTGACTTGACTTGACTTGAAATTACCTTCTGCAGCGCAACAATTCTGTGCCTTCTACAAACTCATTTAGTTAAAATCCCACTACATAGTTCTTGTGTCATGCCTATTTGCTTCCATGGAATCTGTCCTTACAAGCTAGTACAGCAAGGTGTAAAGACAAACGATTAACACATTAAGCTGGAGTAACTCAGCGGGTCAGACAGCATCTCTGGAGAAAAGCACTGGGTGACATTTCGAGTCGAGAACCTTCTTCAGACCTGAAAAAGGGTCTCAAACTGAAAAGTCACCCATTAGTTTTCTCCTGAGATGCGGTCTGACCCACTGAGTTACTCCAGCATCTTCGCGAACCAATGACCTGTCCAAACTCTCTAACGACCAGTTGCCATTCATAAATATGCTGGCTCATTCATTAATGAGCCACAATTTTGTTATTTAAGGTTACTAAATTCTTAAATAAAGTATATTCCTTCAAATCTATCTGTTAGATAAAAAAATGTATTAATTCATTGATACAGCAAAGAGAAGCATCAATTGATGGCAAGGGTCTCGACATTAAATGTCACCCATTCCTTTTCTCCAGAGATGCTGTCGGAGTTACTCCAGCTTTTTACTGTACACTGACAATGACAATTAAAATTGAATCTGAATCTGAATCTGAATTTTTGTGTCTGTCATCAAGTGATGGCTTTCCATTTACCTGTTTCACAGGGGTAATTGGCGTTGTTTATTGCCAGTGTTTCTGTCTCTAGTGCAAATACTGATAAAGTTAATGCAAGATTTTTTTCTGTATAAGGATGGTCTTCCTAGTCTGAGAAAAGTTGTTTTTATCTTAATACCTAACAGCTTTAGCTTGTATACACGGCCTAAATGGGTTAAACGCAGTCATACATAACATTCATCAGTGATTCAAACTGGCTGATTTGAGATATTTATATCACAGCGGTGCGAACCAGATCTGTCCCAAGAGCTGTCTCATGTCAGGGCCAATATTTAAACAGTAAATATCTGCCAATATAACTCAAAAGTAGAGTAGCAATTTAACCCTTGTTGTAGCATTGGCAAATACATTACTCCCACTGCAGAATAACCACCATCATTCCCATATTTTCATTAAGGGACCAATTCTACATGAAGTGGTGATGGCCATTGCAAAACAATTATTCTGGTCACTTTCTTTTTCACATAAAATAAGTAATCTGCAATATGCACAGATACAAAAAAAATTATAAATGTGCAAATGATCCATAACGCAAAACATTGCAGAAAACCTTCAATGCCAACCTTGAATTACTCACGTAAATACTTAGCTGCTGTTCGGTTTATTTTTCTTTGAAAATGGCTCATGATGCTGGAAAGGCAAAGGGTAATAGACATGCCTGTAAATTGGGTTAAGGAGTGTCACATTTTTCTGCACAGTACAATTAATTTAAAATAAAACATGTAAGATCAGGGATTCACTGTGAGTTGCATGGAGTTTGGCCATGCACAGGACATCATAGATACAATATATAGATGTCTTGCATTTCTCAGGTAGTTTGAAACAGTAGCGAAGGCATTATGAAATGTACCAGTCTGTTACTTGCCGTTAGAGATTGGCTGTGCACATTCGCAATGCATCTGACAGGGCGCACTTATTACTGGGAGTATCACAATCTGCACTGACTCCCACAACAGTGGCAACAAAATACAGTGCCCTCCATAATGTTTGGGACAAAGCCTCATCATTTATTTATTTGCTTCCGTACACCACAATTTGAGATTAAAGTGCACATTGTCAGATTTTATTAAAGGCCATTTTTACACATTTTGGTTTCACTATGTAGAAATTACAGCAGTGATTATATATAGTTGACTTGGCCACTCAGGAATTGACCATTTTTTTAGCTTTGAACAACTCCTTTGTAGCTTTAGCAGTATGTTTGGGATCATTTTCTTGCTGTAGAATGAACCGCCGGCCAATGAGTTTTGAAGCATTTGTTTGAACTTGAGCAGATGTGTCTATACACTTCAGAATTAATTATGCTACTACCATCAGCAGTTGTATCATTAAGGAAGATAAGAGAGCCAGTACTGTCAGCAGCCATACATGCCCAGGCCATAACACCCCCACCACCGTGTTTCACTGATGAGGTGAGATGCTTTGGATCTGAGAAGGTTCCTTCTCTCCTCCATACTTTGCTCTTGCCACCACTCTGATATGTTAATCTTCATCTCATCTGTCAACAAGACCTTTTTCCAGAACTGTGGTTGCTCTTTTAAGTACTTCTTGGCAAACTGTAACCTGGCCATCCTATTTTTGCAGCTAACCAGTGGTTTGCATCTTGCAGTGTAGCCTCTGTATTTTTGTTCATGAAGTCTTCTACGGACAGTGGTCATTGACAAATCCACACCTGACTCCTGAAGAGTGTTTCTGATCTGTCGGACAGGTGTTTTCTTTATTATAGAGATAATTCTTCTGTCATCAGCTGTGGAGGTCTTCCTTGGCCTGCCAGTCCCTTTGTGATTAGTAAGCTTACCAGTGCTCTCTTCCTTCTTAATGATGTTCCAAACAGTTGATTTTGGTAAGCCTAAGGTTTGGCTGATGTCTCTAACAGTTTTAATCTTGTTTCTCAGTCTCATAATGACTTCTTTGATTTTCATTGGCACAACTTTGGTCCTCATGTTGATAAACAGCAATAAAAGTTTCAAAAGGTGATGGAAAGACTGGAGGAAAGACGAGGAGCTGAGAGCTCCCTTATACCCTCATGAAGGAGGCATTTAAACACACCTGAGCAAACACCTGTGAAGCCGTGTCCCAAACATTATGGTGCCCTGAAATTGGGGTATAAATACAGCTGTAATTTCTACATGGTGAAACCAAAATGTATAAAAAATACCCTTTAATAAATCAGAAATGCCCAATCCCAAAGCTGATACTTTCCAAAAGTGAAAACTAAAACTGTAAGTTTCAATGCAGTAAGAGCATCATATAATTTTGAATGAGGATCTGGCACATATCAAAAGACCATTTATATCTAATCCCTGAGGGAAGTACAGCTACTAATTGCATTTAAAATGATTGCATCGTTTGCTGCAGCTATTCTAATTTGTACCTGTTTAAAAATGGAAGTTTCCTTACCTTGTAACGTTTTCTTGCTGGTTTCTATATTATTAAAATTAGCCCAATAAGCGGAGGATGACACAAGATGCCAAAAAAAGCCCTGCATGACATCTGACTGTTCTTGCTGACAGACGAGGCATAACAGGGGCCTCCACTGACAGTTGAAAGTACGTGCTCATTAAAATGGACTGATAGACACAACAAAAGACAAAGTGAATTGACCAAAAGTGTTGACCAAAAGACAAAATCTTGTCTACTAAGGCAATTTTCTGTAAAGTTACAGGCTTGCAAAGGTTAGTATATATACAATAATCTTTACTACTTCAAGCTAATATATTAAACATTTGATGCTTAACATTAATACATATCCATCAATTGGGAAATGTTGTCAGTTTTGACTTGACAGAGTATTTAATGGCAGACTGTGTCTTCATTGCTGCATACTTGCACACAATTCGTTTGCACAAAATATATTTTTTATTGCATTTCAAACAATAAATTATAATCCACCTGCTAATACTTTATATACAATGAATGATACATATCGATTATTTCAGTTACTGGACCAGTTTTTACAGTTTTATAAGAGAAATAGAGAGAAAAATTATGCCCATATAAAATCATTCGCTAAAAATCAAACAACTACAGATAATGGAATTATGAAATAAAAACAGACTTTGCTCAAAAGGTTCAGGAGATTAGATAGCTCTTTGATTGCAAAGTGGTGTTTCTCAGTTTCTTTGTTGCAAAGCACTGAGTAGGAATGAAGAGAGATTAAAAGATGAACTTGTATTAAGACAAAGATTTCAGGGCAATGCCTTGGATTTGATCTAGATTCAAGTAGAGCTGGTAAACTCAACGTGGAGCTGATTACCTGCAGTTCTAATGCTAAATGAATAGTCCTAGTCCTTGCTCCTCCTCTGACTCAGGGCTTGAAGAACAGGCAGCTAATCAAACTAAAGGGCCTGTCCCACTTTCACGAGGTAATTCACAAATTCTCCCGAGTTTTCCCCTGATTCAAACTCGCAGAATGTTCGTGACGTGTCCGTAGGAATTCGTAGATATATTGTAGCGGCTTGTTATGCTAGCCGTAGGTACTCGTGGCATCAGGTAAGTCGGGACGATTTTTCCAGCCCGATGAAAAATGTCCACGAGTAAAAAAATAGTCGGGAGGAAAAAAATTGCAACTTTTTACTCGTAGTTAGTTCGCGGGCGGACCATAATAGGCCGTGAGGGTAGTCGTGAGCACTCGTAGACATTCGTGGGCACTTGTAGCTCGGCAGCTGGACAGAGAAAAAAAGGTGAGTGAAAAAAAAAGCTTAAGTCAACATCAGCACGTGACCTCTGTCTCTCCAGTTCGTGAGCATATTCATGGAAGGTCATAGGAGTTCGTAGATTACCAAAATCCTGATTTTTTTTTTTTAGGTCCTTTAAACTCGGCAGAGGTTTTGGATTAAGTCGTGAAAGTGGGACAACCCCTTAGCTCTCCCCTGGTCCTTACAAGCTCAGTTCCATTCAAAGGAATATAGTTTGGTATCTGATCTGAACAATCCCTGAGAAAGATAAGGCTGCATCTTGCCTTATTCTCTGCAGTTCCCTTTCCCACTCCCTTTCTCTGTTTCTCTCCCTATCTCTCTCTCAGATTCTGCTCTTCCAATTTCTCTTGTTTAAATCTATTGCCATTCTGAATAGTTCAGAGTGCGCGGCCAAATGCTAATGAAGTGCAATAGCCGTGCATTCCTGCACAGTCATAGCACAATGTACTTATGTCCTAGCAGCCGCAGCTCCTGGAACTGTAGCAAAGATTGCCATGTTTTTCATCAGGGGGGAAATTTGTGTGTCAGTATCTCACAGCTCATATGCAGATTCTTGCATTAATGGAATAAAATATTTAAATAGAATAATTCTCAGAAATGATGAACTGTGAATCATCACGTTGGCTTCAAAGCCAACCCTGTATTATTCTCAACCCATTCTTCCCAGTCTTCCACAGACTGCTCTGTCTTCACTGTTGATGGCCCTGTGACACAGTTGCTTGTGCTACTGACTCACAAAGCCAGAGTCCTGGGTCCGGTGCCGACTTTGGGTACAGTCTCTGTGGGGTTTGCCTGTTCTCACTGTGACCGTATGGTTTTCTGCTGTTGCTCCAGACTCCTCCCATATCGCAATGTGGTGGTCGGTTATTTGTCTGCAAATTACCCCTTGGTGTTGGTCCGTGACAAGGAAAGTTGATGGCAGATGGGAGTGGATACGTTGCAGGGATATTGGGAAGACACAGATTGTATGCTCCGCTGGACTGATTGACCTCTTTTAGTGATGCAGATACACTGATAGACCACTTTGGAAGGTCACCTCTAAATCCTGCCTTTATGACCACGTACATGCTTTCATTTATCTTGTTTAAGAAGGAACTGCAGATGCTGGAAAATCGAAGGTACACCAAAATGCTGGAGAAACTCAGTGGGTGCAGCAGCATCTATGGAGCGAAGGAAATAGGCAACGTTTCGGGCCGAAACCCTTCTTCAGACGTTGCCTATTTCCTTCGCTCCATAGATGCTGCTGCACCCGCTGAGTTTCTCCAGCATTTTGGTGTACCTTTCATTTATCTTGCTGCTTTGGGGCACAAGATGCCTGCCTCTTCCTGACAGGGAGCTGCAGTAAAGTTGAAAAGGAAAGCCATCTTTCAATAAGTCTTACAATTTTGACTCGGGAATTAGCTGACCCCCTAGATGGAGGCTAGCTAATGACTCAATGTGGCGTGAATTTTAACAGACGACAAATAATGTTATGGCGTATCTAACTGGCAATCACTTCACTTGCAAACTTCTAAAGTAAGACAAACCTGTAATAACTAGTCTTTAGAGAATGCATGGCAAGAGTTATCATTGTTTTATATTGTAGATTTAAACTGTTAACCTGTCAAGGCCACATTTTGCATGTTGAGTTAATGGCTGACTTTAATCATACAGGTAATTGCAAAATTATTAAGAGCTGTTGGCTGTTTGAATGTGGTTATTGATGGCAAGCCAAGTGAAACCGAGCCTCAATTCCAACAATTATGGAATGAAAGAAGAATATATTCAATACATTTTTCACAACGTTACTAATTAATTATTTTGAAAGGAAAGATATGCCGTTATGTTGATGCAAATTTGGTATTCAAATCATCAACATAACAGTTCTCCTTGGTTCTGAAAACTACTGCTTACGTTTTTTTCCCCCAATGAGCCAATAAAAAGACGAGTCAGCAAAGGCGATTAACTAAAGCTACCTACGACTACCTCTACACTGCATGGCGACCCCACTACAACTGCACCTACGACTATACCAACATCCGAGGAGCTGTGGCTGCGGAGCGTCCAGTCGCAGGCGGCGCTGGATTTAAACACCGCGGAGCCTGGGATTTGAGATCACCAGAGTCGGAGCTCCAACCAGCGCGGTCTGAAGACTTCGGGTGCTGCGGTCTCCGGGGAGAAAGTGGCCGCTCCAGACCAAAGATCTGCTCCAGATATTTCCAAGCCGCCGAGGAGTGTTCACCCGATGCCGGCATTCCAGCTTTCTGGCAAGCGGGCCTGAAAACATCGGACTGGCTGCGGAGGCCACAAATACGCCCCGACCTCGGGTGATCATAGAGGGAGAGGACTAAACTTTCTGATGTCTTTCCTCACAGTGAAAATGTTTTATTCTGTTGTGGGGGGACGTTTGTGTTGAATTATACAATATGTTGTGTCATTTTTCTTAATTTTAATTTTTCTATGGATGTACGGAAGCTTAATTATTTTTTTTTATGTAAAGCACTTTGGTCTCAACGCGAGTTGATTTAAACGTGCTATATAAATAAATTTACTTTACTTACTTTACTTTACTATAAGATTATCGATTATCTCCGTGTCAACTAATTTTAGGTTGCAGACATTTTTTTAACATGTTGAAAAATTTGCGGCGACCATACTGAGGCCGCGACTAGTTCCCAGAGTATGGGAACTCCTCGCGACCATCAAGGATTCAGATTCAGGTTCAAACTTTATTGTCATTGTGCAGTGTACAGTACAGAGACAACGAAATGCAGTTAGAATCTCCCTAGAAGAGCGACATAGAATATGAGCAATAAATATATATGTTTACGTGCATATAGTAGTGCAATTATTTTTTTTTCCTGGTGGAAGGAGTGTCCGGGGGGGGGGTGATTGGTAATCACCGAGCTAGTGTTGAGTAATGTGACAGTCGCAGGGAAGGAGCTGGTCCAGGAACAGCTCACCAGAGACCATCAGCGAACATGTGGGGACCATGTGGCAAGCGCAGAGTCTCCTGCACTCGCCTAAAAAGTTGCCTAAGTGGGACAGGCCCATAACTAATACATTCCCTCAGTTCACTCTTCATTACTCTTGTGCTCATCACAAAAGTAAGAGAGCATTACATTGTCACACAAGGGTGATATCTTTTGTTTTTATGTATTTAAACCCACCCTATGAGACTAGTCATGCCTCCCTATCAAAGTTGAGTAGTTTAGTTTAGAGATAAAGCACGGAAACATGCCCCTCAGCCCACCGAGTCCGCACCGACCAGCGATCCCCGCACATTAACACTATCTTACCTACATATACGAGGGACAATTTATATTTATAACAAGCCAATTAATCTACGAGCCTGTACGTCTTTGGAGTGTGGGAGGAAACCGAAGATCTCGGCGAAAACCCACGCGGTCATGGGGAGAACGTACAAACTCCGTACAGACAGCACCCGTAGTCAGGATTGAACCCGGGTCTCCAGCTCGGCAAGCGCTGTAAGGCAGTATCTCTACCACTGCGCCACCGTGCTGCCCCCCAGACGGCGAAAATAAAGGAGACAAATGCTGGACTAACTCCCAGATCATCCAGTGTCCGTGGAGGACACGGATATACAAAGTTTGGGGCTTTTCAGCCTTGAGTAGATATTGGACTGCTTGAGCTAAAATGGGACAGAGAGCCACCAAATGAGTCTCCTGAGAGGAGGTAATGGTGTAAAAATAGTGGGGATGTTTGGGAGATCAAGAAAGATTACAAGATAGCCTTGAACTGTGAGCCAAATGGGATATGCACAGAACTTGTCACTGGACTTGGTGAAAGGAAAATAAACCAATGACAATTGGAGAGCTTGCAAAGAGGCCGACTTGTTTGTGAATTAAAACCACCATAACGTGGTAATACACCAAGGGAATCGAGAACAAAGACAAACAGCAAAGAAATACAAGTAATAATAACTCATTTTTAACTCCTTTTTAAAATTACACAATTAATGCCTTTTCGAATGAAAACATCGATGGGAAAAAAATGCATGTTTTAAACTCAACTGCACAGAGAATAAGAAGCTGACAGTTCAGATAGAAAATTCACCAATTTGCACCAAAGTGCCATCTGCTGGCCAGATTAGACGACAAGGCTTGGACATGTTTACACAGACAACATAAAATACTGCACATGTGGGAAATCTGAAACAAAACCATAAAAACCTGGATTTACTCAGCAGGTACAGCTGCAGAGCTGTGGACAGAAACATTAATATTCCGGATCAATTACCTTTCAAATTGCATTCTGGAAAAAAAAATCAAAACTTTGCTCAATCCTGAACACAATTCTCCACAGAAACCTCAATGGCCTGTCCCACTGTACGAGGTAATTCAAGAGCTCTCCCGAGTTTAAAAAAAATCAAACTCATGGAAAGTACGTAGAATGTACGCAGCGGCTGCGTCGGAGCTCGTGGACGTCTCGTAGCGGCTCGTAACGCTAACGGCAGGTACTCGGGAAATGCGGTAACTCGTGAATTTTTTTCAGCGCTGTGAAAAATGTCCACGAGAGCCCCGAGTACCTACGAACGGCTATTACTGTAATTCTCCGAGTTTGAATCAGGGGAAACTCGGGAGAACTCTTGAATTACCCCGTACAGTGGGACAGGCCCTTCCCTCTGTTTCTGTCCCAAAGATGTTGCTTGACTCGTGAGTCTGGGATGCTTTATCTGCTCGGTATTCTGTACAGTTAAATTAATCACTTTAATTCCTTCGGGTCAATAGACGGATGTCAACAAATAATTCTCCTGAGGGCAATGAACCCAAAGCCACTATTGTTAAGGTGCAAAACACACACACGTGCAACCAGACATCTTTACTCTTTGTTCCAAGAAGTGCTCAGTGCTGCAGCTCCTTTAGCTTCAGAGGTCGACAATTGCTCAGATCCCAGCTTTGCCAACTGAGAGCCCCTCTCATTTTATCCCCAAGACAGATTGCTCTACCTGTATCAATACAGAAGCTAACCCAGCCTTTAGGACACAGGGTAAGAATGCGAGTTATGCATAAGGGATGAGAAGGACAAGCACTTTGATCAGATACCACTGCCTTCCCACACTTGACTTCTGAGAATGAGTGGGGGAACCACTTGGTTTCAGTTTTTTTTATTGCCACGTGTACCACAAGCTCTTGTCGCTTGCTGTCCAGTCATCCAGTTTGATTTGAGTCATTGAGGAAGTAAACCTCCGAGGCTACAATACCTAGGATGCTGTTAAAAAAATTGGCATTCTAAATTAGCAAGTCTTCATGAAGCTGGATTCCTGCAATCACTTTTTAATGCAGTATTGCTGAGGTGCTTGGCAACAAATTGCTTCAGATGGATCCTATGTGCTTATGGTCCTGGCAGTGTGTCTGCCCTGTACTGTGTAGAACCTAGTTACAACAGATTTCCCACCAGTGTCTACCTTCATCTCCAGCCTCCACTCCCGAGTGCTGTACTATTCGCACATGGTAGACCAAGCCTCTTACCGACTAAAGTGCACATATCAGGACTGGTAGATGAGCTCTACAATGGTTTGTGCTCAGAGGGGTTGGTTTCCCTGCAGAGAAGCCATTCTCATCCTTCTGCTGCAGATTCTAGCTCAAAGGTTTCAAAGGTTCAATGGTCTTTTATTGTCACATGTCCCAACTACATACAGTACAGTGATATGCAAATTACCATACAAATAAATAAGCAACAAGACACACAACTACATAAAAGTTAACATAAACTTCCACCACAGTGGATTCCCCACGTTCCTCACTGTGATGGAAGGCAAACAAGTCCATTCTTCTTTCTCTATTGTCCTGCAGTCGGGGCAGTCGAACCATCCTCAGTCGGGGAGGTCGAAGGTCCCGCGTCAGGGCGATCGAAACTCCCATGTCGGGGTGGTCGAAACTCCCGCAGTTTGGAGTTCCCGAAGTTGGTCTCTGACCAAGATTCAAGATTCAAGAGAGTTTATTGTCATGTGTCCCAGACAGGACAATTAAATTCTTGCTTTGCTTCAGCACAACAGACTATAGTAGGCATGAATACAGAACAGATCAGTGTGTCCATATACCATTATATAAATATATACACACATGAATAAATAAACAGATAAAGTGCAAATGAACAGATAATGGTCTATTAATGTTCAGAGTTTTGTTTGAGTTGAGTTTAATAGCCTGATAGATGTGGGGAAGGAGCTTTTCCTGAACCTGGACTTTGCAGTCTTCAGGCTCCTGTACCTTCTACCTGAAGGTAGCAGGGAGATGAGTGTGTGGCCAGGATGGTGTGGGTCCTTGATGATGCTGCCAGCCTTTTTGAGGCAGCGACTGCGATAAATCCCCTCGATGGTAGGGAGGTCAGAGCCGATGATGGACTGGGCAGTGATTACTACTCTTTGTAGTCTCTTCCTCTCCAGGGCGCTCAAGTTGCCGAACCAAGCCACGTTGCAACCGGTCAGCATGCTCTCTACTGTGCACCTGTAGAAGTTAGAGAGAGTCGTCCTTGACAAACCGACTCTCCGTAATCTCCGTAAAGACCAGAGACGGCGGGTTCCGTGATGTTAAAGTCAGCAAGCACCCATCGCGGATCCACAATGTAGACTCCCCGTGGTGGAGCTCTCAAAAGTCAGCCATTGCTGGTGCCACCCAGTGGGCAGTTAAAGGACAAGTGGGAAGTTAACGGGGTGAATTACAACTCTCAGGTAAGATGTGGTTTATCAGTCCACTAAGTCAGTGTAGTGTGCAGTATGGTCAAATGATATGGAATTCTGTAACTGGGTCTTATAGTTATGAGGTCCCATCTCTCTTGGTCATGACTTGCTCATCCTGGTTGTCCGTATCATCTTCAACTGGATTATATCTGGAGACCATATCTCACCCCACTGTTTATCAACAACATCTCACCCTTCTTCTTCTTTGCCTGAGAGTGGAAAAATAAATGATTGGTGGAACTGGCATATGTGGAATGAACAGATGAAGGACATTTGCTAAAAGGTGAATGCGAGAAGCTGTAATTTGAATTTCCTTTATTGTCATTCAGACCTTACGGTCTGAACGAAATTTCGTGCCTGCAGTCATACATACAATGAGACAATAATAACAACAATAAACACAAATTAACTTCCACCACAGTGAGTCCTCCAAGCACCTCCTCACTGTGGTGGAGGCAAAAATCTTAGGGTTGCAGTCTCTCCCTCTGCTCCGAGGCAATTCCCCACCGGGCGATGGTATAAACAGTCCCGCAGCTCACCGAACCCCGGGAACGGGCCGGTTCAACACTGCGGCCCGGGGTGGTCGAAGCCGCCGCACCTCCAGTCCAGCACACGCAGCCGCCGGCCCGCGGCTGAACCCAGGACTCTGGACACGTAAAGAAAAGGTTTACACAAAGAACTGCAGATGCCAGTTTACAAAACAGAGATACAAGAAGTTGGAGTAACTCAGCGGGTACGGCAGCATCCCAGGACGACATGGATAGGTGATGTTTCGGGTCGGGACCCTTCTTCAGACAATGGAAAGTTTGAAGGTCAATGGTGGATGAGGATGTGATGAGAGGAATGGACGCTCCCCAAGGTAACCTGGTCTTAGAGGAAAGCCTTTAAGTTGACCCAAGAGGAACAACTGAGGAGCTGGCATCATAAATGTGTTGAATGTTGCAATTGTTTTTCTTGATCTAATGAGCTCAGGATGCCACTTGCTTCACCATCTCAGAGTGAAGCTCTGCATTCTGCTGCCACGCCCTGGAGCCACCTCCAGCCTTACTTTCCCTTTCATTATTATTGGCTTCATCCTCCCATAAGCAGGGATTGCCATACCCTTGCAGCCACCATCCTAATAGCCGAGAAAGAATCTAGTAAATCTTGGGCAATTGTTTTATCATCTGTCCATTAGCCCACTTTTTGCAGCCATTTCCTGGGCATGACGAATGTTATGCTGCAATGTGGCTTTAAATCCTGTGGTTGAAATTGAGGTGAGCCAATCGTCATTAAATTCAAATGGTATAATTGTGCAGGGAAGCTGAAAATAATACCTTAATGTGATGGCAGGGTTAAAGCAGCAACAACAGATGCTGCAGAAAATGTCAGATCTGCAAGTTAAAAGCCACCTCACCTTGCTTTCAGTCATATGAGAAGTCAAAATAAGTACAATAACTGTGGATTATTCTTTCTCCTTCAATGGAGAACTAATGGAGAAAATACTTTTGGACTAACAAGAAAAACAATGACCTAATTTGAGGGCAGAACATAACATGAAGGAGATACATAAACAACAACAATGTGAATGTATACAAGGAGAACATATTTAAACAAAGCTATTACTGAGAAAAATAAACTATTAAAGCACATAGTAACATTGAGAAATGTGGCTCCTAATTTAACTAACAAAAAGAGTCAAATTACTGAAAGCAACTGCAAACAAAGGCAATTTACTTTTAATTATTTAAATGAAGAATCTAAACAATGATGTTATATGAATAAGAACCTCTAGCTTAACATTTAGAACATCTTTTTCCTTGCAGTACAGAAAACCAGTTCAAAGCCTATGTCCAATTCACAAACTTGATGCAGTCAGGGAAGACGTTTTTAGACCACCTGTGCGTTTCTGTTTGTGTTTTCCCTCCTCAAAGGTAAATTAAAAATAAAGTTTTCTCATTTAAAAAATGTAAAATTAAAAAAAAGTAAGGTACTGTCCCCTTCAAAGATAAATGGAGATTAAAGTATTTTCAAATGAAAACCAGATATTTTTAGCAGTTTTTTGGAAACTATTATTACAAATTTCCCCGTGATTTCATTCATCACATATTCCTTACATAAATGAAAAGTTTCCCATAACTTTAAAGGTAATCCATAAAGAGTATGGACATTGAAGCCGCCGATCCATTTAACTCGTTGCTGGATGTCTGGTCCAAACAACATCAGGTCCTCTACTTCACATCAAAGACCAACTCTTCAGATGAGATAGCAGATACAATAAGTATTGGTAGACAAAAGTGCTGGAGAAACTCAGCGGGTGCAGCAGCATCTATGGAGCAAAGGAAATAGGCAATGTTTCGGGCCGAAACCCTTCTTCAGACTTTAAGTATATGTTTTCAATACATAAATACACGCCCACACAGACTGTATAAGCGTCATCGATAGAATCACAGTCACAAGGTCACATGTAGCCACACTCGAGTCACATTTGAGCTGTAAAATTGATTACCCCGATTCCAAGCCAATTTCTATTCATTGGCAAACATTCACCAGTTTTGGCCTTCGCCCAGCTCCTGCAATTAATGGGTAGAACAGAATCAAAACAAGCAAAATCAGTCAGTCCCTTCAAAACCATTTAATTAATGGCAGATAACCAATGTCTGTGCCAGAGCAAACTCCCCTTTCCCTGCCACGAAAAGGTAGGAGAAAAATGGAGCTGTCAAAAGTAAGAGATTGCTACTCTCATAAACAAAATGTTCCTGGTCACCTCAGTCATTTTTGGGGTCGGGGGGGGGCAGTATTAGTAAACACACCATTTGTAATTTGAGATTCTTCATTTCCTCAGTAAAGGGATTATCTGCTTAATAGCTGTTTAAGAAAGAATCGCAGATGCTGGAAAAATCGAAGGTAAACTAAGAATGGTGGAGAAACTCAGCAAGTGAAACAGCATCTATGGGGAGAAGGAATTGGTGACGTTTAATTCATAGATGCTGGCTTACCCACTGAGTTTCTCCACCGTTTTTGTCTACCTTCTGCTTAATAGAAACATAGAAACATAGAAATTAGGTGCAGGAGTAGGCCATTCGGCCCTTCGAACCTGCACCGCCATTCAATATGATCATGGCTGATCATCCAACTCAGTATCCCGTACCTGCCTTCTCTCCATACCCCCTGATCCCCCTTAGCCACAAGGGCCACATCTAACTCCCTCTTAAATATAGCCAATGAACTGGCCTCAACTACCCTCTGTGGCAGAGAGTTCCAGAGATTCACCACTCTCTGTGTGAAAAAAGTTCTTCTCATCTCGGTTTTAAAGGATTTCCCCCTTATCCTTAAGCTGTGACCCCTTGTCCTGGACTTCCCCAACATCGGGAACAATCTTCCTGCATCTAGCCTGTCCAACCCCTTAAGAGAATTTTGTAAGTTTTCTATAAGATCCCCTCTCAATCTTCTAACTAGAGAGTATAAACCAAGTCTATCCAGTCTTTCTTCATAAGACAGTCCTGACATCCCAGGAATCAGTCTGGTGAACCGTCTCTGTAATGGCAATAGTCAGGACTGGGATGTCCTGGCACAACGGAAGAAAATGCAAAACAGGACAAACTCCCAACATAAACCTTCCGCTTAAATTCAGGCTTGAAATAGTGGACAAACTATGATATCCATTCTATCCAGAGATGCTGCCTGTCCCACTGAATTACTCGAGCATTTTGTGTCTATCTTTGGTGTAAGCCAGCATCTTATAAGGTCAAAAGGAATGGGAGTAGAATTAGGCTATTCGGCCTATCAAGTCTACTCTGCCATTCAATCATGGCTGATTTATCTCTCCCTCCTGACCCCATTCTCCTGACTTCTTTCCATAACCTCTGACACCTGTACTATTCAAGAATCGATCTATCTTTGCCTTAAAAATTTCCACTGACTTGGCTTCCACAGCCTTCTGTGGAAAATAATTCCACAGATTCACCACCATCTGACTAAAGAAATTTCTCCTCATCTCATACCTAAAAGAACATTTAAAAAGATCTGCGGTAGACAAAAATGCTGGAGAAACTCAGTGGGTGAGGCAGTATCTATGGAGCGAATGAAATAGGCAACGTTTCAGGTCAAGACCCTTCTTCAGACTGATGTGAGGGTGGGGGGGAGGGAAGATGAAAGGAAGAGGCGGAGACAGTGGGCTGAGGGAGAGCTGAGAAGGGGAGGAGAAAGCAGGGACTACCTGAAATTAGAGAAGTCAATGTTCATACCACTGGGGTGCAAACTGCAGTTCCTTCCTACTCATGATGGTAACAGGGGTTGAATCCTTCAGTCTTTAAATTTGTAAATGTGCTTGTCTGCAATTAACTTTCCTGATCATCACTGTTAATCTCAAACCGCCTTCGACACCTATTTCCAGACATTCAAAGCGACATTGTTAATTTACTCTATGGCCCGAATTGTTGAAGCAAAACAAATAGCTGACCCGGTGAAGAACCGCAGACAGGTTGCAGTACTTTGCCACACTTCACAAGTATTCTATGATATCCCCAGTTTGAGTTTCAGCCCACCTCCCTAAAGTAACACAGCATTTTTGATTCTGAGCATTTGCTGTGAAACAACTTCATTAGGTAAACGAAGGCTAGTTTATGAAAAGATTAAATACAGAATCACCGAGACTATAAACAGGTTATGCTGGAATGAAAAATACAAATGCGCATAATTAATCATGAAAAGAGACGAGGTGCCAAAGTAAATGTTTTCATTTGAATGTAATTGCCACAGTTTGCCAATGCAAAGTCTTAACGAGAGTCTGCATTATGAGTAATGATAAATTAGAGACAAGTAACTGATGCACTTTGTAACTCACCTGGAAAGCACTTTTGGCTCATTGCATCATTTATGACATAATAAAGTATTTTTTTGTGTTTATGTTCTTTGCTAATATACCAATCAGTTACTTAAAAATTGTGGTTTGAAATTCCCTTTCTATTGAAATACACGAATTGCTCATGGTCATGTTGGCAGCAAGATCTAGAATTAAGCATGATAGGACCAGGCTTTCCAAGCCGCTTGAGGAATGTTTCACCCAATGCCGGATGTTCCATCTTCACGGCAAGAGGGCCCTGAAAATCATCGGTCTGGCTGCACGGCCACAAATGGGCCCCGACCTCGGGTGTTTCAGAGGAAGAGGATTTAACTTTCTGGTGCCTTTCCCCACCGTGGAAATTTTTGATTCTGCTGTGGGGGGACGTTTGTGTTGAAATCTATAATGTGTTCTGGTCATTTTCTATATTTTTTAACCTTTTTCTGTGGTTTGTATGGAAACTTATTATCTATTTTATGTAAAGCACTTTGGTGTCAATGCGAGTTGACTTAAAACGTGCTATATAAATAAAACTTACTTACTTACTAGGATATCATAGCCTGACTCTGTGAAGAGAATCACATGATGAGTACAGCTGCAAGTTACATTGAGAAGTAAAGTCTACGCGTACACAAAAATACTGGAGAAACTCAGCGGGTGCAGCAGCATCTATGGAGCGAAGGAAATAGGCAACGTTTCGGCACGAAACGTTGCCTATTTCCTTCGCTCCATAGATGCTGCTGCACCCGCTGAGTTTCTCCAGCATTTTTGTGTACCTTCGATTTTCCAGAATCTGCAGTTGCTTCTTAAACATAAAGTCTACACGTGGTCAGTGACAAAGAAATTCCACTTACGTGCATTGGGAAACACAGGAATGAATATCAAATGTAACCCAGCATTAAAAATATTGAAAAGTAAGTTTCTGCAGGCTCACCATCCACATATTATGATACGGATGCAAGGTGGTATTCTTCAGTTGTTACCGACTTCAGAAGGAGAACTCTGGAGCTGTCTGCTCTGACCAAGACCATCCAAATGTGTAGGAAGGAACTGCAGATGCCGGTTTACACCACAGGTAGGCACAAAATACTTGAGTAACTCAGCAGGTCAGGCAGCATCTCTGGAGAAAAGGAATGTGTGACATTTCGGGTCGAGACCCTTCTTCAGACTGTGTCAGAGGAGAGGGAAACTAGAGATATGAAGTGATACGAAGAACAAATGAATGAAAGATATGCAACAGGACAAATCAAAGCCAGCAATGATATAGATTTGTCCTTTTTGCATACCTTTCATTCATTTGTTCTTTGAAACTCCATATTTCTAGTCAGTTGTCATTGAGGCACATGACCTTACCCTTCTTGGGCACCGTATTATCGATGCCCTTTTAAAGCAGGTGGGAATCTCAGACCCCAGTAATGACAGGTTGAAGATGTCCACAAAAACTCCAGGTCTGCACGGCATCCATTCTGCACTGGACATCTTGGCCAATGAGAATATTGTGTTTTTTTGTATAACAGGTACATTTTGATGTACATCAGACTGGTGTTCATCGACTACAGCTCAGTGTTTGACACCATCATCCGCTCCAAACTAGTCGTCAAACACAGAGTATTGGGTCACTGTTTGTCTCTTTGTAACTCGATTCTCGACTTCCTGATTTCCTGACCACAATCAGTATGAATTGGCAACAATACACGCATCTCAATAACACTCAGTACAGGTACATCTCAAGGCTGGGTCCTCTGGTCAATTCTCTCCTTAGATATAGATATGCCATTTATTGTCACTATACATGTACAGTGAAACTGAAAGCTGCTCGTACTCAGTGCATACATACAATTTAGCACAAAAAACAAGAAACAGAAAAAACAAAAAACAGAAGGGAGATGGGGGGGGGGGGGAAATAGGTGCACAAATTCTGCGGCGCTACATTCATAAATACAAATATACAGATGGAAGTCCGTGTTGGGCGGTGTAGTCAGTGCATGTGTGAATTTGAATTTATAGTAGTTATAATTCTCGGAATTCCCACTTACCCATGGAAACAGACACGATTCCAATGGCATTCATAAATTTGAGGAAGATAGCAGCATGGTTGGCCAAAGAACAGGCAATGATGAGTTAGAATGTAGGAGGAAGTATCTGATTGAACAATGCCAGAGCACCAAGCTTGCTCTCCATGTCAGTAAGACCAAGGAGCTGATTGTTGACTTCAGGAGGGGAAAACCAAGGATCTACAAACATGTCTACATCCGACAGGCCAACGGTGGAGAGAGTCAACAACTTCAAGTTCCTGGGCGTACTCTAAAAATATATTTAGATTTAGATCTAAAAATAGATTTTTTTCCTCTAAAATTCTTTCCTGGGCCCAGCACATTCATGTAACCATGAAGAAAGTTCATCAGCATCTACATGCACTGATAAGAGGCAATTCCATTGAGCCTCTCTAGGTGTATGGTAGAGAGCATACTGACAGGTTGCATCACAGTCTGGTTCACCAACTAGAATGCCCAGGAACAACAGTGATTGCAGAGAGTGGGACGCACAGCTCAGTCCCTCACAGGTACTATCCTACCCACCCATCAAAACATGTTCACTCCTTAAAACAGGTGCTGTCGGTCATTTGTTTCCAGTTTATGCCTAAACTGTCCACAGATCGAATACCAAAATCAGACAGAATTTGTATGACCTTTTCAACAACATGTAAGTGAGAAATCCCCATTCCGTCTCTCCGATGAAGAGCATAAACAGCTGCCTTCCTCTGTGTGATCCCTTTAGGCGTAAAAATGCTTCCATACCAGACCAGGTCTGCTACAGCGGCGGCGCAGTGCTGGAGTCAACGCGGAGCGGGTGATGTCTACCTGGGTCGCCGTTTGGAGCTCTGGAGCGTTGGGCCGCTGCTCCAACATCGTGGAGCTCTGGTGCGGAGAGCTTCCAACGCGGGCGGCGCTGAACGGCATCGTGGAGTCCTGGGGCGCCTTACAGAGGGACTGCAGCGGCGGCCTCCACCCGGCGCGGCCTATGGATTTTGGAAGCCGCTGACTCCGGTAGGAGGGGGGCCGACTCTGGTGTCCACGCCGCTGAGGACGTCCCGCAGCCCCGACGTCGGACTTGTATCACCCCGGCGAGCGGTCCTGGACATCGGGCCGCCCGTAGCTGCAACTGCGGAGGGCTTGGGGAGGCCCTGACCACGAGGAACAGTGGAGGAAGAGACTGACTATGGTGCCTTCCCACACAGTGGGAAACTTTGATTCTGCTGTGTGGGGATGTTTTATGTTAAATTCTATAATGTGTGTTCTTTATACCCTTTCTGTCTTAATCCCTCCCTTCACCACCTCCAGTTTAAATTCCAGTTGGAATATTTTGGAGGACCCAAGAACCAAGATACTGTATGATTCTGTGACCTTCAATGCATAATTTGGGATATGCTCAAATCCCTATTATCATGTCCGAGCTTCCTCAGCCTCTCCTAGCTCGAGTACAAAAATCGCGTTGCTTTTCATCAGTCTTTTAAACTTGTCTGAAAGAGTAAAACTAAAATAAATACAGATTTGTCTTTTTCTAAATAATACCACAGATATCTGCACAACTGCACTGTGAAACACATGATTTGATTTTGTGTGATCAACCCATATTGTAAATTTTTTTACAAGCATAACAATAATTGTCAAGTACAATATAATTCAAAGAACAATCAAGTTTAAAATATTTCCTGTATGTCAATCATTGAATTATAAAAGAGCACAAAAACTCAAAATTCTAACCACTGTTAGGTAAGATATTGATTTTGATTGTAGTTAAGAATTAAATTGATATTGTAACGTCCAGGGTACTGGATGTTACTGTTTGATTGCAAAAACTGCTCAATATTTTTGCTCATCGTTTCAAGATTTTAAAAAGTGAATTCACCGAGTAATCATCATCAGATATGGCTAAGGTGCTGGAAGACTAGAACGGGGCTAATATTCTAATTCTCTCTATAAAAATGGCAGTGTAGAATATCATGCCTCATCGTAGCCTCGCCAACAGCCTTTGTCCTTTCTACTGTTTTTATTATTTTAAGTATGTTCCTAAAGTTTGTTTCTATGTTTCATGGTTAGTTTATGTGGGGTTGGGGGTATTGGGGGAGACTTTTTTTCAGTCACTTACCTCAACAGAGAAGCGATTTTCTTTGTGTTGCATCTCCCCCCCCCCGTCGCCTTTCCTGGATCCTTTGCCGAGGATCGCCAGAAGAAGAGCTCCGACCACGGGGCCTGTGGACTTTAACAGCATGAAGCCTGTGGCCTCCGGTAAGAAGAGGCTGATTCGGGAGCTCCAGGCCGCAGAATGTTCCAATCCATCCCCGACACCAGAGTTTTGATCATCCCGACGAGAGGGCTTGGACATCGGACTGTCGGCAACAGCACGTGCGGAGGGTTCAAGGCACTGACCACCACTGGTGAACAAAGAGGAAGATAACCTATGACGGGTGCCAGCAGTCACCGAAAAGGTCGCGTAAGTGGGACAGGCCCTTTAATCTATGGAGGCATGGTCTGTGTCGCATATGATGATTGCGTTTTGGATCAAGTTGTGAAAAGCGGTATTTCAATGCAGGAGTCAGCATCTTGCTTTGAAGTACTTTGAATCTGTTAGAATTTGATAAGCACATCTGGTTTGAGGAATGAAGCATGTAATCTGTTTCTATACAAACTTTGCAACATGCACACAAGTATGTAATCACACACAGTTTAATGTTAACAAGCAAGCTTCATAAACATGGGTCAGTAATTGAAAGTTTGAATAACTGCTAATAAAACCTTTTGATTAGATTACAGTAAATAAGATGGTTTCAACACTGGACTAGCCAACATGGTAAAACGTACACAAAGATTTTTGCACCAAACAAACGATAAAATATATTCTCCAAAACAAGGTACAAATTTAGGCGATCTTTTCCTGCTTGCCTCATAGAAGTCAATGAAACATGAAATATTCTTTGAGGAGCTCTTTTATATAGACATACACATATATTGTATACATTCAGTCAGAATCCATAGCACAAAGTTGAACAAATCATGCTCTAATCCTTGCTGAATTTCCTAATCTCAGAAAGAATTGTACAAAGATAGGTACAATTAGCTTCAGTGCTTCTGAGTTCAAAATGTACAGGAGAGAAGGAATTTCAGCCCTACAATGGCCTCAATGGCCTCATCTAAAGCTGTTGAATTGCTGATTCAAGGTGAGGACTCAATTGGACTTAGTTTGACTGCTACTAGATGAGCAATATATTCATTGCACGTGGCACATCCAATGAGCACCCGACTACCTCATGCACTTACAATTTTTTTAAGCATCTAATGTTTCTCTATATAAAACTATATGGCAACTATTTTATTGATGATATATGAAGCTTTTAGTTATGCTGTTAAAGGAAATATATTGTTAAGCTGGAAAGGGTGCAACGAAGATTTTCAAGGATGTTGCCAGGACTCGAGGGTCTGAACTATAGGGAGAGGTTGAGCAGGCTAACACTTTAATTCCTTGGAGCACAGGAAGATCAGGGTAATCTTATAGAGGTGGACAAGATCATGAGAGGAATAGATAGGGTAAATGCACAGATCTTTTACCCAGAGTAGGGGAAACAAGAACCAGAGGACATAGGTTGAAGTTTAAGGGGGAAAAGATTTAATAGGAACCGGAGGGGTAACTTTTTATTTACAAAAAGGGTGGTGGGTATTTGGAATGAGCTGCCGGAGGAGGTAGTTGACGCAGGTACTAGCAAAAGTTAAATAAAAATTTGGCAGGTACATTGATAGGATGGGTTTAGAAGGATATGGGCCAATTACGAAAAGGGGAGATGCAACAAGACCTGGGTGTCATGGTACACCAGTCATTGAAAGTGGGCATGCAGGTGCAGCAGGCAATGAAGAAAGCGAATGGTATGTTAGCATTCATAGCAAAAGAATTTGAGTATAGGAGCAGGGAGGTTCTACTGCAGTTGTCAGGTTCTTGGTGAGACCACACCTGGAGTATTACGTACAGTTTTGGTCTCCAAATCTGAGGAAAGACATTCTTGCCATAGAGGGAGTACAGAGAAGGTTCACCAGACTGATTCCTGGGATGTCAGGACTTTCATATGAAGAAAGACTGGATAGACTCGGCTTGTACTCGCTAAAATTTAGGAGATTGAGGGGGGAATCTTCTAGAAACTTACAAAATTCTTAAGGGGTTGGACAGGCTAGATGCAGGAAGATTGTTCCCGATGTTGGGGAAGTCCAGGACAAGGGGTCACAGTTTAAGGATAAAGGGGAAATCATTTGGGACTGAGATGAGAAAAGCATTTTTCACACATTGAGTGGTGAATCTCTGGAACTCTCTGCCACAGAAGGTAGTGGAGACCAGTTCATTGGCTATATTTAAGAGGGAGTTAGATGTGGCCCTTGTGGCTAAAGGGATCAGGGGGTATGGAGAGAAGGCAGGTACAGGATACCGAGTTGGATGATCAGCTATGATCATATTGAATGGTGGTGCAGGCTCAAAGGGCCGAATGGCCTACTCCTGCACCTATTTTCTATGAATTCTAAGTAAAAAATGTCGGCAGGTGGGCAAATACTAGTGTAGACGGGGGAATGTTGGTCGGCGTGGGCAAATTGGGCCAAAGGGTCTGTTTCCACGTTGTATGACTCTATGACATAAACCCAGTGAGGTAGCAGTTATAACACAGTGCTCAATCTCAAAATGGAAGCAACAATGTCCACTTGTAGTTCACAGAACATTATTTACATTGCTTATCGAAGATTGAGCTATGGGCAAAAGGGGGGGGTAATTTAGATCAATAGTGCTTCTGGGAAACTCCTGGAGATTGAAATACAAGAAGCTGCAGAGGGTGGAAATCTAAACTAAAAACAGAAAGTGGTGGAAACACTCAACAGATCAGACTGCATCGTTGGGAGGAAAACTAGTCAGTTTTCATCGTATTAATCGCCACATGCTCCACAGGCACGGAACAACATTTTCCACAGGCTCTCTGGCTTCACACTTTAACCACTTTCTGAAGCACTGGTTTTGAGAAGCTGATACTCCTCAGTCTAAGCCAGGGGTGGGGAACCTTTCCATGTTGGAATGCCGCATTAAGTTAGCTGTAATCTAACAAGGCTGCATCCAAGAAACTTCAATTAGATATACTTCAAAATGTACATTATTTTATTAAAATAGCCCTCATGACTTACTATGCGGCTGTCAGTTGGGGAGGATTATTTTGTTGAATCTTCTTTTACTCTTTGGTGTTAATATACGGGGATCGCTGGTCAGGGCGGACGCGGTGGCCCTGTTTCCACGCTGTATCACTAAACTAAACTACGTATTTTTTCACTGACGACATATGGGTCAAGTATTAGAGGACATGGGTTTAATGCGTTGGAGGGAACTGCAGATGCTGGTTTAAACCGAAGATAGACACAAAAAGATGGAGTAACTCAGCGGGTCAGACAAGCTCTGCAGATGCTGTCTGACTTACTGAGTTACTCCAGCTTTTTGGGTCTATCATCGGACATAAGTTTAATAAGGTCATTATACCGCCTGAGCAACTTCATGTCTGCACTGATATGAAGATGGTCACGCCCTGATGAAGCACATTCAGTAACTGAGAGACCATTATTGCAGCTTGACATTGGGTAAACTTTAGTGAAATCAATGTGAAGGATTCTCTGCCATGGAATTCTCTGCCACAGAAGGCAGTGGAGGCCAATTCATTGGATGTTTTCAAGGGGGAATTAGATTTAGCTCTTAGGGCTAACGGAATCAATGGATATGGGAAAAAGCAGGAACTGATTGTGGATGATTAGCCATGATCATATTGAATGGTGGTTCCGACTCGAAGGGCCACATGGCCTACCTGTGTACCTCTTTTCTATGTTTCTATGAATGTTCATTTGAAATGTCATCTGCCTGTCTACTGTAGCTTCTGCGATACTTATAAACTTAGGCTTGGTAGTTTGGATTCAGAACTGGCTTACCCATGGATAATAGAGTGTAATAATTGAAGGATGTGATTCTGGCTGGTGGCCTGTGCCCAGTGATGTTTTGCAGTGAGCTGAGCTAGGACATCTGTTTGTTTTTTATATGTAAACAACTTGGGCATAAATGGTGATGGGATAGTTAAAAGGTTTGCAGATTATGCCAAAGTTGATGGAGTTGCAGTCAGCAAAGAAGGCTGTTAAACTATACGGTTGGGTTTAGATCAGTTACAGATGTGGGCAGAGAAATTGCAAAGAGTGTTTAATCTGAACCAGTGCGAGATGTTGCACTTTGGGAGGTTGGAATGGAAAAGTACACAGTTATGGCATGACCCTTCACAGCGTTAATGTACAGGGAGATTTTGTGGTCCAAGTCCACAGCTTCCTGAATGTGGTGATACCAGTAAATAGTGTGGTAAAGAAAGCAGGATTTACGTTGCATTTATCGGTCGAAACACTGAGTACGAGAATCGGGAAGTCATGTTGTGGCTTTATAAAACTTTAGTTGGGCCACATTTGGAATATTGTTGGCAGTTTTGGTCAAACCATTACTGGAAGGAGGTGGAGACTTTGGAAATGATCCAGACAAAATGTACTACAATGCTGCCTGGAATAGAGGCCATTAGCTCTCAGGAAAAGTTGAACAAACTCGATTTGTTTTCTCTAAAATGTCAGAGGTTGTGGGGAGACATAGATGTATACAACATTATGAGAAGCATAGAAGGTTTGTCAGTCAGAACCTTTTTTCCCCAGTGTGTACATGTCAAAGACGACAGGGCATAGCTTTAAGGTCATAGGGGAAGAATTGTACAGGGCAAGTTTTTTTTTTACACTAAGAATGGTAGATGGCTGGGATGGGTTGCCAGGGATGATGATGGATTGTGGTGTTTAAGAGGCTTTTAGATGGGCACACACACATATGAAGGGAATGGATATGGATCACGTGCAGGCAGAGAGATTAACTTGTTCAGCATGGGCATTGGAGGCCAAAGGGCCTTTTTCTGTGCTGCACTGTTCTACGTTGAACTTCTCCCAAGTCTTGTTAATGGCATCGATCCCTAATTAAGTGAGCAGAGCACATTTTCTAGACTTCTGGTGCTTTACTCTTCACCGTCTGGAGTCCCTGGTAAACTGAGGACGGTAATGGCAGCGTCGCATTTCAAACACATTAAGCTGATGAACAACCCACTGAAATGGGTCGTCTTTTCACACACTTCAAAAAAAGGGTTCGAAAGAAGCTCCACTACCCATTTTTATGCATTATGTTTTTCACTTTGTATTTGATAGCTTTAGAAACATAGAAATTAGGTGCAGGAGTAGGCCATTCGGCCCTTCGAGCCTGCACCGCCATTCAATATGATCATGGCTGATCATAACTTTATAGTAGAATATGGCATTGCAATTATTTTGAAATGAACAATAGTTCAAAGTCAAGTTAAGAATATTGGTGACGAAAAGGTGCTTAGTACCATTCAAAACTCACAGTAATTGTAGGCTTTGTTTTAAGCAACTTATTAAAGCAATAATTGTATACACTTTTCCCTTTTTTCACCTTTCTGAATTTCATTTTGCCTTCTAGTCCTCATTTCACGTTTAGTCCATGGTTTTGCATTGAATTATAGAAATATAGAAAATAGGTGCAGGAGGAGGCCATTCGGCCCTTCGAGCCAGCACCGCCATTCATTGTGATCATGGCTGATCGTTCCCTATCAATAACCCGTGCCTGCCTTCTCCCCATATCCCTTGACTCCACTAGCCCCGAGAGATCTATCTAACTCTAATTATAAATTCTTACATTTATTTCCCGATTTACTGTATGTAGTTCATATTTCTGTAAAACATTCCTAAAACTTGTGCCTGCCATCGTTACTTGTCCTGTTCATACAAGCCCAGATATCATTCGATACATGGTGTGCACTGTTTTGACTACAAATTCAACAATGTCTCCTGCTACCTTGGTACAAGTACAAATATAATGAAAGGTGAAGATTTTTCATTTGTCATTTGCATTTTCACAGCATTCTTGGGGTTGTAATGATGTAAAACTTCTCTAATCCAAACAGCTGAGTATATGATGATGATCATTTGAACAGGTAGTGGTATGTATAAATTGTACGACGGCATTTTGCACTATGTTTATCTGCAAAAATGATGCACACTTTGCTCGGGGACAGACCCGAGTACCTTTACTCTCAATTTAAATTTACTTTTGGGGTTTGATCTACCTATTTAATTCCCAAGGGAGCATTTTACACCATTAACGCAGCAGATTAGGATCAGAATCACAGCAATTGAAGAGTATGTGCTTCCGTTTAAAATGGCTCACTTTTATTTGAGGTGTAGAAATATCATTAATATTATGCATAACTGTTCAATAAGGAGGAATGTTTTTTTTGTTCAGGATAAGAGATAGCACAATCTTCTTTCAAGACAACTCAAACAGTTCAGTTCCATACTTGCATTACCTGTTTGTAAAGAATATCATTTACATCAAAAACTGAAATCCTTGTGGAACTCTCCGAATAAGCTAAATGCTCCATTTGTGTACATTGTGTATGCAAGCAAACTATCTCAATGTGCCCCAGTGACATGTGACAATAAAGTATATCTATACCTATTCAATGACTAATCTTCAAGGAGATGCAAGATGTGCCTCCTGTATTACAATTATACATTATAATTTACTTCGATCTCAATCGGTTCAGGAACGTGGGCTTTTTAAATGAGTGGAACTGCAGTGAAATCCACCATTGTCTGAAGTAAGCCTACAAAACGAACACTCATTCTAAAAATGCAAGAACTGTTTCATTCCTTCCTTCAAAAAGGAGGAATGTGAACTGTTCCCACGCCTAAATGTCATGTTATTTTAGGTATGAACAATGATGCTTTACACAGATATAACCATTAACCACTTCACCACACAACTCAGCCAGTGCTCTCATGTTGCTTTCTGCAAGCGACGTTCTCTTCATGACCACACACTAAAAGTCATGTTTACATTGCTAACTTTTTCTCAGCTACCTCAAGCGGAACAAGTTTTCCAATCAAAAATATTCAGGGAATGGGGACAATTATTCACCAAAGATGCCACGAAATATGGTCAACACGCCGTCCATAGTAAAAACACAATGACTTCTCCCAACATTATGCAACGTTTTAACTCTTTCTTCACATACGAAAACCCTGCATTGAAGACTCTAATTGATAGAAATGTACAATAACAATAAATACACTGGAAATACACAGGAGTTGAAGGAGAAATATATATTAATATTTAAGTTGAAGATTTCAGAACTGACATTATTACGACTATCAATTATAAAGTCATAGAGCACAGAAACATGCCCTTCAGTTCACCTCACCTAGACAGCCCCATCAATTATCCATCAAAACTAATCCACTTTCATCTTTAATGTCAGTTGTCTCCACATATATGGTTCTGCAGAAGTGCGTGGCATGGTGGCGCAGCGCTAGAGTTGCTGCCTTACAGTGCCAAGGACCCAGGATCGCTCCCGACAACAAGCGCTTGTCTGGTACGTTCTCCCCGTGACCCAGGTGGGTTTTGTCTGAGATCTTCTGTTTCCTCCCACACCCCAAAGGTGTACAGGTTGATAGGTTAATCGGCATAAATGTATCATTGTAAAACTTTCCCTAGCGTGTGTAGGGTAGTGTTAATGAGCAGGGATCGCTGGTTGGTGCGGACTCAGTGGGCCGAAGGGCTTGTTTCTGCACTGTATCTCTAAACTAAACAGAGCCACGGCAAGTTGGGGTCCCTATTCTTTCCAACCTATGGTGATGCACTCTTTCCTTTGCAACAGAACGTTGAACTCACCTGTCAATAGGTCCTGTCTTCCCAGTTCATTAAGCCCTGCATGCAATCACTGCAGCCCCAGTGAGGAAGAATCAGATTTGATGTCCATAAGAGCAACATGGCTGACACAGACTAGTTGCCTCTGTGTTAGCATGGTTTTCATATTTAGCACAGCTGCTGGTCACAGTGTTTTGCTGGTGGTAATTTTACAAGTGTAGGATTCCAAGTAAGCCACATCTATGGGGATGCTGCAGACAGGTACACTTGCTACAGCAACAATAACACAGGTAATAAAAAGAACACATTGATAGTCATCCCATTCCCTCTCTAGTCATTACACCTTGTCTGCAGGTGGTCACATATTGTACTAGCAACACCTCTCAGTCATAACTAGTGTTATTGGTTGCAGTGTTACCAATGTAGCAGGAAACATGGATGAATTGGCCGCTATTTTGTTTTCTAGTAGTGATGGGGCTGCTGAGTTTCAGGCAGGAGATGGTTGGTGTCAGCATTTTAGTTTTGTTGCGTTAATTTAGAGGGTTAAAAGGAATCAAGCATGGCCAAAGAAATTCAGGAAATGTTCCAGTTGATTTTCTGAATGAGCTGTGGACAGGTTACTTTGTCATGATCTACCTTTTTGTATGGTATGGTACAGTGAAATTCATGTTTGTATACAGTTCAATTCAAGTATCACTGTACATAAGCACTTGGATACATCTTAGATAAGCATCTCAGATATAGTACAAGTGTATAGTGGTACACTGAGATGCCAGTCTGGTGCCATTTTCAAGTCCTGGTTGTTGTTAGTGCTCATGGTCCTGACCTGACCATGAAGGACCATTGTTCTGGCAGTGCTGCAGGGTTGGTCTGGCCAAGCGTAGCTGTGGTGTCCTCCGTCCCTGCTCCACCACTGTAGGCTGCGTCCGGTCTTGCAGCTGTAGCATTTTACATCCTGACCCCCTGCTGTTGTATGATTACAGTGTTTTATTCTCCTCTTGGTTTGAGTACAATAGTGACGACAAGTAGAATGGTGCAATGTTCTGCCTGCAGCATCCTCCTGCAATGTTCCTCCTCCTCAGAGATACGTAGATTCTTGATTACTACAGGTGTCAGAGGTTATGGGGAGAAGGCAGGTGAATGGGGTCAGGAGGGAGAGATAGATCAGCCACGATTGAATGGCGGAGTAGACTTGATGGGCCGAATGGCCAAATTCTGCTCCTATTCCTTATGACCTTATGAATGTGGGAAGTCAGGAAAACTGCTGGTGTCCCTGGATGATTATACCTGTGGGAACTGTATTCAGCTGCAGCTCCGTAAAGATCCTGTAAAAGAACTAGAGCTGTAGCTGAACAACCTCAGGATCATCTAGGAGAATGAGAGCTTCATAGGTAGGTTATATTGAGGTGCTCATGCCTAAGGTACAGGGAGAGAGTGGGGTACCCCAAGGAAAAGCTGTAGCCAGAGAGGGTGGGTGTTCTCTCTCCCTCTCTCAAGTAGCCTTCCTACTCAAAACATATTCATGGGCCAAACCCATGTAGATGGGACTAATGTAGACGGGGCATCTCGGTCAGCATGGGCAAGTTAGGCCAAAGGGCCTGCTTCCATGCTCTACGACTCTATGAAGGATGTGGTGAAGAGCTATCATGTGTGCCTCCGCTGGAGCAGAAAACAATTAATAATTCAAATTAATCCCATAGATTTTGACACTGGCCTTGAGCTCTAACCTGAAATGTAATTATCTTCATGGTGAAGTGCAAACATGACACTAAATACTTTCACTGAAATGGGTAAACAACTGTTTATTTTGAAAAAGCAAACATTGAAAAATGTTCACCCATGGCAGACGGTGATTCATTCTTTTGTTGTTTGTTGGAGAACCATACGAATGTCTGTAATCTAATGTTTGTTGATTTATCTAATAATCTGCTGCATTAAATCAACAGATTAAAAATCACAGAACTTTTTATCTCAGGCAATTCCTTGATGTCATTGAGTCATATGTTAATTGTCACATATTTTGTGGTGGGCAGACATAAACAGAGGCAGATTTACAGTGAACTGTGGATAAATCATGCCCCATAAACATTTTACATGGAAAATATAAATGATTTTATTGGTAAAAAAATATTTAATTATGGGCCAGATATAACGTGGATTTGAATTGGTTGAGAAACATTACAAATCCTAAAATAAACAGTTTCACTGGGCTTTAGGGGAGACTAAAAAACATCACTGGTCTACATCAGAGCTACAGCTGTGAATGCAAGAACATCAGAGATAGTAACACAGAATAAATATAAATCTTTGGACCTAAATAAACTGCAAAGGCCAAATTTTCTAATCACTGAAATTAATTTTTACAGAGATTTCAGTCCTCAGCACAGCACATCTTGCAGTTTTTCTTCACATAACAGATATATCTCATATGATAAATTCTGTGGGTTCTAAATTGGTTGTCTGATCTGTCGCAATTTTTGTTGATAAAGGGTTGATTAAACAATATCTTTGCTGTACATTGCCATTAGCTAAGGGCTCACAATGAGACCCTGGAGAGGTGGGCCAATTTCCCTATCTCTGGAGTCGTATCTTAGCTGAGGCGAATATTGTTGTTGAAGTTCGCAACCACTTCCAATGCAACAGCAGAGACATTTGCCAATTGAGAAAAAGTGTTTTGAAGATCAAGGCCTTGGGCCGAGCCCAAAACCCATGATCCACTGAGCACCTAGTGAGCTCTGTCCTCCTCTATGCTTCTAACATCTGGATGACCTACAGGAAGCATCTCAAAGCATTGGAAAATTACCATTGCTCATCTCCGTTAAATCCTCCGCATTCAGTGATACGAAACGTAAACTAATGTCAGCATTCTCTCCCAGTCCAACATCCTCAACAACATCCTCAGCTCTATTGGACAGGTCGTGGCATTAATGTGCTTGAAGCTGGATTCCTGAAACAGACGATAATGGGAATTCTTAATGGGAAGAAATCGCCATGATGACACGGGGACATTTGAGGATGTGCTCAAACCCTTGTACTGTTTAATATACAAAAATTATCAACAAGGAATTTTCAATTAAGATGCTGACTCATTTGATAAGAATCCATTAATCATTTTGCAGTACCAAATGCTCTTTAGAGATCATTTTTAACCGGTGACACTTCAACTTCACTGCACAATGTTAAGAGGAAAAATATAATCAAGCTGATTGTAATAATGCAAGAGTGGTCTGCAGCAATGGTAAAAGTGCTAAGTGAAATGAGGTCAGTCTCAATTTACTACAGAAAGGTCACAGACTAAAACTATCCTAAATTAAGCACATGTTGGAACCAATTCAACAACCTGCTTCTAAGAGACCACAAGAGTACAAAATGAGAACAGACTTGGAACAGACGATATGAACTTGACCCATTATACTAGTCATAGTCAGACTGAAAGATAAACAATACTGAGCCAAGAGACAAAAGACCAAATGTCACAAATTGAAGGATCTGAATGTCTTCAATGATATTTGAGTGGAGGTGGACAGTCAAGAACCCTACATTTCTCAACTTTACATTCATCGTACACGAGAAAAAATATTTATACACTTTGTGGAAAAGGTAAATGTTAATTGAATAAATAACCCGTTTCATACATCATTGAAATAATCCAAACAGCAGTAAGGCATGCTTTATTTGTTGCTGTCACTTGCATTTCATACTTTGACTTTCTCTTCATTCTATCTCTTTTTACTATTTCCACATAGTGCACGGATTTTGTGATAGCATTTTTTCTTTCTTTCCAACTGTTACTATATAAAGAGAATTCCAGAGAGACAGCACAATGCCAGAACCAGCTGGGCAGTGACAACAAACTTGAAGAAAGTTTTCACTTCTAAATTTTCTATCCACAAAAAAGAAGTTGGAGAAACACCACAGATATTGGTTTCAGCCTAAAAATGGGACCCAACCCAAACCATCGCCTATCCATGTTCTCCAGAGTTGCAGCCTTGCCCACTGGGTTACTCCAGTACTTTTATTGATTCCTTAACACTGGGTGGTCTTGCATGCCACATGGTACATTTTCCTTTGCATGCCTTTCAGTGAAGTCTACCAGTACGTTAAATTGAATCCTAGTCATGGTCCCATCCTCATTCTAGCAATCTCCCTGAAATTGGCCTCCATGTTTATAAACGATGACTTACCTATCGATTTAAATTTGCTCAGACAATGCCAATTTCAGACGCAGGGCTGAAATAAATGTCCCCGATATGTCCTTTTACTTCCTCGTCTTCCTTTTGCCTGTTGGAGATTTATGCCCCTGTCCCACTTAGGAAACCTGAACGGAAACCTCTGGAGACTTTGCGCCCCACCCAAGATTTCCATGCAGTTTCCAGAGGTTGCAGGTGGTTGCAGGTAGTGGAAGCAGGTAGGGAGGCAGACAAAAACCTCCGGGAACCGCACGGAAACCTTGGGTGGGGCACAAAGTCTCCAGAGGTTTCCATTCAGGTTTCCTAAGTGGGACAGGGGCATAATGCTAGGAGATCTGCACAATACCTGTGTGGGCGTGATATGAGGGAATCTTATTTTTCAGCAGACCTTTGGGATCAAGGATGACTTACAGGTCCTCCCCGGTTTAAGGTGAAGTTCTGTTCCTGAGAATTGTTCATAACCTGAACAGTTTGCAAGTTGGAAATGGAGCCACAAACCAAGTTCCCACCTGGCAGAAGATGCCTGCAGAGATGGCTTATCCCAAATTAATAGATAGTCTGGAGAAGCATTTTAACTCTCACTTAGCAATTCTATTGACGTTGCTGCTGGCCCAGATGACATATCAAGATAGAATTTGCAAAATATAGATCAATTCCTCAATATATTTTTCCTGGGTTTGATGCAGCAAAATTCTAGCTGTTGTCGACAATAGTTGCCCACAGCCCCAATGAAGCTGGCAAATACATTGCGTTGGTCTCCCAAAGGCTTACTGGGCCATGCATGATTCAGGTGTTCATAAACTAGGGATAAATTGTATTTCCTCCCTATTTTTTTATTCTAAGGCGACTGTTGAGGTGAATATAGACACTTCCACAGGTGGGGCATGAGTGGCTCAAGTGGCAGTGATGGTTTGTGAACTGATGATCTCCATCCGCCGCTTACGCAGGTTTTCTTGGCTCCCAACGCATGGTCTCGAACTTCTTCACACCATCCCCAATGCCCCTTCTCCACTTTCCGCAACTGTGGACAAATAGGTTCTCAGGAGTTCATGCACCTCTCCAAAGACATTTTAAGCACATCTAATGGTAATCTCCTCCCACAACAGCAGTCTGAGACACCGTTGCCTGTGTGGGATGAATAACGCCACTTGCCTGGCAAAGCTGATTCGGGTGCGGGCTTGGGGAAGGACAATGGCATTAGTTTACCTATCTTGCAAAGACAATGTTGGTATTTTTCCATGCGTAGGAGAGAACTGCAGATGCTGGTTTACACTGAAAATAGACACAAAATGCTGGAGTAACTCAGCGGGACGGGCAGCAGAAGGAATGGGTGACATTTCAGGTCAAGACGCTTCTTCAGATTGGTGTTTTTCCATTATCACTAGCTTCCGTCTGAAGATACTCCAGTTTCAAGACACTACGGTGCAGAAAGTGGAGGGAAACCAGCTTTAAGTCACGCAGTCTGCAAGATAGTCCCTGCACCAGTACTTTGTCATCAGCGGGATAGTGTACTACACATACAAGAAACACAGAATAAAATTCACAACTTCAAGTCACACGGCATGGAAACAGGACCTTTGGCCCAGCTCAATGCCAACCAAGATGCCCCATCCAAGTTGTCCATTTTACCCATATTGTGCCCATTTCCCACTACACCTTTCACATCCATGTACCTGTCTAAATATCTTTTAAATGCTATTATCATACCTGCTTCAACGACCTTGCCTAGCAGCTCATTCCAGATGCCCACCACCCTCTGAGTGAAAATGTTGCTCGTCAGGTTCCTATTAAATCGTGCCCCTCTGATCTTAAACCCAAGTCCTCTGGTTTTTCATTCCCCTGCAGTGGATAAAAGACTCTGTGCATTCACCCTATCGACTGTATTCCCGTCATGACTTAATACACCTCTATAAGATCACCCCTCAGCCTTCTGTGCTGCAAGGAATAAAGTCTGAGTCTGCCCAATCTTTCCTTATAGCTCAGGTCCATGAGTCCCGACAACTTCATTATCTGCACAATGAATCCGGAATTTCAATCATAATTTAATCTTTTTGGAACTGGAATTGCCTGGGAAGAATTATCACTCTCCGCAATGCACTCTTGCATTCTGCCCCGTTTGCCCATTTAACACAGTCAAGACATGAACTGGTCGCTCAAATAAATATTTTTCCCTTACAGACTTTTATTGGCCATGCTGGAGTCTCGAGTTGCATTTCAGAAAGCCAAGCTGACCCTTAGCTTGCCTCATCTTCGAGCATCCCTCGCTCTCCCACATTAAGGACTGAGGGGAAATAAGACATGGTGATGTACTGCAGCATATTCTTTCAAAATCTGGATTGAAGCAGACCGCTGATGGAAAGAAAACAATAGCTGTACCTGAAAAGTAGGAGAAGTAACAAAATAATTAAAAATCAAAATTCTTAACCCTTATTTGTTTCCATGATGAGCATTGATGTTCTGAAGCAAGAATTATTGGAGTGTAACCCTGTACTATTATTGAGACAAACATCATAGTCCTTAAATTTTTAATCTAAATTGGTATTTTCAGTATAATATACAAGGAATAAAGCTTTTAAAATGCCATTCATCTTAATTTCTCTAAAATGTTGATAGACTATTAAAGAATCTATGCTTAATATTGCTTATAAAGTAAAGATTGCAGTTAGTTGTGAAAGCCAATTACATTTGCAGCGTTTATTTGCAGTCATTTAGATACATTTATTTTGGCCTTTACCCAAACAAGAGTTTTTTGGCGCCTCCAGTCCCACAAATTCTTAACATCAAACGAATCTACTGTAAGCATGTTGGTTCTAATTGCAGAGAGGAGCTTGTTTGTAACTTACGATTCCAAGAAAAAATAGCAGATCAATCACCCAAAGCAATCTGCCAATAATGCAGATATGGTGAGTCATAGAACAAGCTCCGCACTCACACTTAGGTACTTTGCAAGTGTGGCTTCCCTGCCTGAAGCAAAGTATGACAGTGTTAACTCTATCAAGAACTCAGTTTTGAACCAAATGCCACAGATCGTGCACACATTACATACCATGTCATGATAGAGTTTGTGTTATAATATTTCTGTTTGAGGAAGGAACAAAGATCAAGCATTGTGTGTGTGTGCATGTGTCTGTGTCTGTGTCTGTGTGTGTGTGTGTGTGTGTGTGTGTGTGTGTGTGTGTGTGTGTGTGTGTGTGTGTGCCCCGCGTTTCTGTGAAGGTAAGCATATGGGAGGAAAGTTAATTGCAAAAAATGCATGCTTAGATCACAGTGTACGATTCCTCTGAAACCATATGACCCAGTGCAGATGCAAATGAATATGAGCTACCCTTCAATATGACTGAATTCAACATCTAGAGAGAAATGATCCTGCTAATTACTGAATCTAGCTGGTATGATGGATGCCTGCATCTTTGGAGGTTCATTTCCTGCACCTGCTGCCAAAGTCACTTTACAAGTTTGCAAATATCTACGACAAAGAATGAAAGAGGGCCAACACTTATTGGCTCGTGATACCTTGCTTCACAATGCAGATGCAGGGAAGGAAGTCTATGCCAGCAATGATGTCCTAACAACATGGAGTCCTACCACACTTAACAAGTGTGTTCAAGTACTTCAGTAAATCCCATTTATCAACAAGAAAATCCCACTAACTCACACATTGCTCCATTCAGTGCATCCTCATCACTTGATGGACACCAGTTCGAAGAAGGGTCTCGACCCGAAACGTCATCTATTCCTTTTCTCCAGATATGCGCTCTGACCCGCTGAGTTACTCCAGCTTTTTGTGACTATCGTGGGTTTAAACCAGCATCTGCAGTTCCTTCCGCCACTAGTATATCAGATGGGACTGCCAACACATAGTCCCACGTCCCTCAACACCTCCAGATACCATACCACATCAGGCCTCAAGTCAAGTTAAGTCAAGTCAAGTGAGTTTATTGTCATGTGTCCCTGATAGGACAATTAAATTCTTGCTTTGCTTCAGCACACAGAACCTAGTAGGCATTTACTAGAGATCAGTGTGTCCATATACCATAATATAAATATATACACATCCATCTCACAGATTCCACACAGTGTCAACTATTCAGCCACTTTAAGCTCATCATCACGGCGCACAGTAAGATACGTGTCCATCTGGCAGGCAAAGGTGTAAATGCATAACTGGAGCCAGCACCAACACATCAGCTCAATTTCCTGGAGCACAGAACACAACGTTACTAATTCTAGCTACTACTGAAACTGTGACCAGTAATAGGACAGAAATTGATGAAGATGATGATATGTACTTAAGCCTATTTCCCCACATCCCTCCTTCCTCAATTCACTCTTCCTCTCCAAGTATAAACTGGAGGTAATGTGAGCTCCCTCCACCCACTTGAGCCAACACATCTCCTCCTCATCTTAACCATGTATTTATACCTTTCTTCCTCCAAGCAATAAATACCCAGACGACTCCAACAGTAGCACCCAAAATCACAGCTTCTGAAACTAAGACAAGGGCACATGGCAACATCACTCCCTGCAGATCTCCCTTTCATACACCACTGACTTGGAAATGAGTTGTTCGTTCTTCATGATTGGGTCAGTATCCTGTAACTCATTTCCCTGCAACACTCGGGGAATAGCTTCACCATAGGACTGAATCAATCCAAGAGAGGCCACACCTTCTCAAAGTTAATTGGGATGGTTATAAATACAATCCACGCCAGCCATGTCCAGATCCCAAACAAGCATTTCATAAAATCAATGGCAGCTGGCAGTTTTTTGGCCCTCTGTTGATCAGAACTTGCCCTGTGGTCCAGGCTATATATCGCATTAAACTGAACACAACATTGCTGTTACATCAGTTGCTGACATATTCTCTTTTAGAATCAGAGAATCATAGAATTATACTGTATAGTATGGAAACTTGGCCTTCAGCCAAACATGTCCATGTCAACCAAGATGTCCATGTACTCTAATCCCATTTGCCTACATTTGACACATATCCTTCTGCAACTTTCTTATCCATGTGCCATTTATTTAGGGTTATTAGACTGGGGGTTTGCAGATTTGTCTCCCACCTACTGGACTTTATGTACTCAGATATGATCTTTGTAACCTTGTTAGGGCTTTATAATTTTGATGATGCTGCCATATAATTGATGTACGAGGACATAAAGTTGTACGCAAGATCTATGTTTATTAGATCTAATGCTTTCTTGAAGTTTAGTTTAGTTTAGAGATAAAGCACGGATGCAGATCCTGCGGCCTACTAAATCTGTGCCGATTAGCGATCTCCGCACACTAACACTATCCAACACACGCTAGGGGCAATTAACAATTATACCTAGCTAATTTGCCTACAAACTTGGACGTCTTTGGAGTGCAGGAGGAAACCGGAGCACCCGGGGAAAACTCACACAGGTCAAGGGTAGAACGTGCGAACTCCGTACAGACAGCACCTATAGTCAGGATCAAACCCGGGTCTCTAGCACTCTAAGGCAGCAACTCTACCACTGTGCCACCACATTTTGGAGTTTTGATCAAACAGTATGCTTACTCATAATGTACTGCCATTCCTTCCATCAGATGAACTTTGCCTTTAATCTCCGAGAGATGAATAGTGATGTTAAATTGTGATATTAAGGAGGATTATTACCCTGCATCATTGTAAAACATAGAAAATAGGTGCAGGAGTAGGTCATTCGGCCCTTCGAGCCTGCACCGCCATTCAATATGATCATGGCTGATCATCCAACTCAGTATCCTGTACCTGCCTTCTCTCCATACCCCCTGATCGCTTTAGCCACAAGGGCCACATTTAACTCCATCTTAAATATAGCCAATGAACTGGCCTCAACTACCTTCTGTGGCAGATAATTCCAGATATTCACCACTCACTGTGTGAAAAATGTTTTTCTCATCTCGGTCCTAAAAGATTTCCCCCTTATCCTTAAACTGTGACCCCTTGTAGAGACCGGTATATCCATATAACAAACATCAATTATTTGATACATATTATTTTTGCAGTAAAAATGGCAACTCAACCCTAGCAACATTTTAGTTTTAATGCACAATACAGTCAATAAGACACAATGGAACCACACATACAAGACACAGAATGTAAAGTTCCGATCCATTATCATACCATAACCCCTTTACATACCAAGATATATTTGCTTCCTTGTTTCCTTTAGATGTTCTCTGCTTGTCTGGGGATTACTTGCCTTTATCATGCTAATAAATGTTCCAGGAATTTTATTCTGAAAAGGACAAACTAGAATGATATTTTCCAGGTGTTTGTCATTGAGTGCCAGCTTGTGTAGGTACCACTGTTCCCTTGGAAACTAACACTTACAAAGGAACTCATAGGCGGCAGAGATACATCAATGGAAACGTTGACGCTCTAATGTCTGGCTAATGTAACCTGTTCACATATGCAGGATGGAAATGCTGGCGTGTAGTTTGGTGACATACATCTTGAAGGGGGAAGTGCCAGATTATTCTTAATGTGAGAATAGAAACTGGTATCTGATAAATGGGATATCTTGACTTCAATGAACACGAATTGGATTATGAAAGAATGTAGGAAATGAAAGTCCAAAGCAGGATTCCTCACCCTCACCGGTTCTGGCAGTTGGTAACACAGGGAAAACTTATTCTGCCAGCTGGAGGAACAGAAATCATGGCTATCCCACCCTGTAGCCTTCAATTACCTTTCTCCCAATGAGGAAGTGTCCCAGAATGGATGCCCAATAGCATCCCGAGATCTTACCTATACATGAAACACATTCAAGTAACTCAGATGAGGCTGCAGATACAATGGATCCTCATGTATCTGTGAATACTTTACCTCCACAGCTGGAGACCAAATCATCCTAGGATAGTTTTTAACAACTTCTCCCCTTGAAGTGCCAGGCCAATTTGATCGGTTGAATGATTCATTACAGTGTTAAACCATTTGATGTGTTAATTTTATAGCTTTTGACAATGGTCAAATAATACCAGTGCTGTCAAAATATAAGCAGGTGGAAAGGTACCAGAATGACAAGCTTTCCTTTCTTTGTGTTGGAAGGAACTGCAGATGCTGGTTTACCCTGAAGAGAGACATAAAATGCTGGAGTAACTCAGGCAACATTTCTGGATGGAAGGAATAGACTGTTGGTCAAGTCCATAAAAAGGATCAAAGAAAATAATGAACGACTGCCTGCGAGGAGACATCAATAGGATGATTCTGGCAAATATTAGTAACTTGTCATGACAACAGAATTAGCAAAAGGGAAAGAACAAAATGAAAACTTATAATGGTGAGAATCTATGGAAAAAATAATCTATCTAAACGTTTCAATTTGCCTATTATATCTTTGACCATGTTTTTAGCAATCTTATGTGCAGTGTTTTAAATTTCATTTGACAACTTTGTGCAGCATCTTGGTTCTTTTGGTACTATTTCAGTGCAAACAATTGCTCTGCCATTCAGCATGAACATGGCTGATTTAATTTTCAGCACAACTCCATTTTATGTCTGATCCCTATTGCCCTTGACTCCCCCTATTTTGTCTGTCTGGGCCTTGAGTACATTTAATAATTCAGGGTTCATAGCTCTGGGGTAACAAATTTCAAAGATTTATGATCATCAAAAGACGGAACTCGCCCTTAACCTCACCCTAAGTGAGCATCCCTTATGTGAAACTAGACAGTATTCTCCATTTCACTGAGGTGAAACGTCCCCTCAACATCCAAAATATCAATCTCTCTCAAATAAAATATACGTCAATAAGATGTTGGCATGCTGGCCGGTGTGGGCAAGTTGGGCCGAAGGGCCTGTTTCCATGCTCCATCACTCTATAAGATCACCTCTGTTTCTTTCAAATTACAATGAGATTGGCACCACTAGTTCGATCTTTCTTTACAAAATAATCGCTGTGCAAAGTATCAATCCAATGAAGGGTTCTGATGCCTCCAATGTAGGTATCACCATTTTTAAATAAGGGGGTCCATATCTGCACTCGAAATTAAAGGCAACTTCTTATCTTCGAAAGAAGTTACATTTGTGGTTTTCCCTTCTGCCAGAACCAATCCAGGATTGTGCCAACTTTGGATAATCAGTAATTCAGCTCCTTCGCTTTACCTAGTATTTCATTTGAAGTGATAATGACTCCTGATCCCTGAACACTATGAAAACAGTCACAAAGTATTTATTACCTTTCCCACAATTTCTTCTTCAATGGGCCAATGTTTACTTTAGATTTATTTTATATACTCTTACCACCTGTTATTTTTTTTTAAACTCTTCCCTCCCTATATAGTCTTTTTATGCACCGTTGCTGATATCCAAATTCTCCAGTCTGCTGACCAACCACTAATCTTTGCAAATAAATGTCATTTTATTTTGACAGCATCCTTAATTTTTTATAGTTAGCTGTGAATGGATAGCTGCCTTCTTTTGGTGTCATAACTACCCCGTGGAATACACGTGTTCCGTGGTTGGAAACTGTCCTGAATGTATTGTGAACATACCTTTGAAACTGCCTTTAACAGTGTAATGTTTCAAACCTTTCCAAAATACTATCATTGTGGCACTATCCTTCTACAATCCCCAATGTGGTGGCCTGCACTCTGCTTGAAATGCTATGAAATTGAATGTGGTGGCCTGCACTCTGCTTGAAATGGAATTTCAAAGAATAGCCATGAGTGAACTGCCCGCCCACCAGCCCCGAGTGACTGATTTGCCAGCCCACCAGCCCTTATCTGCCAGCCCGTCAGCCCTGAGTGACTGAGCTGCCAGCCCACCAGCTTGAGCTGCCAGCCCGTCAGCCCCGAGTGACTGAGCTGCCAGTCCACCAGGCCTGAGTGACTGAGCTGCCAGCCCAAGAATCCACAATGTTCATACTAGCCCTCTGGAAGAAAGTCACTTCAGCCCACAACACCCATACTAGAGCTCCAGAAAGCCCCCCCCCCCGGTCCCCACAGTATAGTAATTAAATGTAAGATTCTATGCAACATGGACTTCAACATGATTGATGTATTTGAAAGATCAGACTATTTTCCGCACTAAGTTAAAAAGCAGAAATATATATTTGTCGGGTGTTCTAATTAAGAAATTCACCAGCTTTACAATATATGCGATAATTAACACGTGTGCAACTAGCAAAAAAAAATTAAAATTGCTTGAACAAATATTTAAAAGTTCTTTCTTCTTTTGCCAAGAACACACAGTCTCGTATCACCAGTAATTTGGAATAGATTTATAAGTCAAGCATTAGTAATAAAAGAAAACCATCTGCACAAGTCCTGTTATGAATGATTTACCTTTCATCTTCGCAAATAGATTACAAACATCTGCACGATTAGCAACTACTTTGTTTATTAATATAACTATTTGTGATATGCTTAACCACACAAATGTTTTATGTACACATGATAGGAAGGCCATTACAAGAATTCAGAAAACCCCGTAAACACAATTTGCAAAAATGTATATGCTGATTGAGAATGATAAACCCACATCTCACCTCTCAGTACCCCTTTCAGCAAAAGGCTGTTTTTACCACGTTCAAAACATTTCCTTACAGTTTAGTTCAGTTTGGAGATACAGCATGGACACAGGCCCCTAGGCCCACTGTGTCCACACTGACCATTGATCATCCGTTCACACTAGTTCTAAGTTCTCCCATACAGTGTGAAACTGTGACATGCGTTTTGCCCAGCGTTGTAAACCTGGCACATATGCACTTGCGCACACACCTGCAGCAGAGACCTCAGCTTCCTTCCTGTCCTCCATTCAGTTTACTGAATGCCACAATTACCACAGAGCCAACACTACTCACTTTGTACAAAGATACAGTAATCTTTTGAAATATAAAGGGACGGACCATCTAAAACAGTTAGAGTACGACTGACACTAATTTCCTATGCTTCGGCAACAAAATTGTGAACTTTGGGTTAGAAATTAAGATTGAACAAATGTAAATTTGACCACAAACCTGACTTTTGGTGTAAACTGGAATTCAGTGGTCGTGGTAAATTAATAGCTTGAGTTGAGCAAAGAAAATGATTGCTATGGAATTCCATCTGGCTGCCCTGCCCAATTACTGGAGGGGGGGAATAGGCAGAGGGTTCAGCATCAAATTAACAGACCAGCAACTATGTGATATTTCATATCATGTAGGATTTACAGATAAGTGCTTGGAATTATAACTATGAGGGAAATTTAACTTTTTTAACATTTATCTGCATGCTCAGGTACAAGTAGGTGGAGAGTTATAATAGTCCTGATGATGGAGTTCTCCCACTGAGAATCTATCTACTGAAAATGTAATGTATTGATTGGAGCGGGTGCAAGATCACCTACCTGAGGAGAGCAAATTCATTCATCGCACAAACAGGCATTTCATAAGTTCCTGTGATAGGAGCAGAATTTGGTAATTCGGCCCATCGTCTACTCAATCATGGCTGATCTATCTTTCCCGCCTAGCCCCATTCTCCTTCCTGCTCCCCATGAACCCCAACACCCATACGAATGAGGAATCTATCTATCTCTGACAGATATATCCATTGACTTTGACGTCTGTGGCACTGAAATCCACAGATTCACCACCCTCTGACGAAAGGATTTCCATTGCTCCAAATTGTCTGGCCACCTTCCCCAGGGCTACATTGCTTGTTCCACTGTGATAGTTCATTGGCTATATTTCATTGTCCAGTTCATTGGCTATATTTAAGAGGGAGTTAGATGTGGCCCTTGTGGCTAATGGGATCAGGGGGTATGGAGAGAAGGCAGGTACAGGATACTGAGTTGGATGATCAGCCATGATCATATTGAATGGCGGTGCAGGCTCGAAGGGCCGAATGACCTACTCCTGCACCTATTTTCTATGTTTCTATGAAACATGGTCCTTTTCATCCTGGGAGACAATTCCCAACACTTTAGTGCAACATAATATGGTTGCACTAAAGTGCTATAGCTATGGGAATGAAGCTGTTCCTGAGTCTGGAGGTTCGGGCGTAGAAGGCCTTGTAATGTCTGCAGGAGGGAACAGTCCATTACAAGGGTGTGAGGAGTCTTTATGGATGCTGACGGCCTTCCTGAGGCACCTTGTGTGGTCGATGCCCTCCAAGGCTGGTAGCTGTGTCCCAATAATCTTCTGCGCTCTGTGGACGGCGCGCTGAAGAGCTCTCCTCTCCGCCTCCGTGCAGCTGAGTTACCACACAGAGATGCCATACATTAATATGCTCTCTGTGGTGCAGCGGTAGAAGGTTGTCAGCAGCTGTTGGGGCAGACCAGTCTTTTTTAATGTCCTCAGGAAGAACAGTCGTTGCTGTGCCTTCTTGACCAGCGCCGCGGTGTTGGTGGACCATGTGAGGTCCTCTGAGATAACCCATTTACAGTAAGCTGTCACTATAGAACAGTTAGTAAATTATTTTTATACATAAATTATTACATCTCAATATGCATCATTTTTCTTCACCCTAAATATAAATTGTTTAACAAATTTAGAAATTCCCCACAACAGCTGACGTGTATTTAGCGGTAACTTCAGCCCAAATATTTAGAGCAAGTGTTTCAAATGTTTGTATCCACTATATTTACATAATTCCTGGTAACACACATGAAAAAACTTCAATGTATAAAATAAACAATAATTACACCTACTTGTAAGTCTAATTTTATATAAAAAGTATACTTAAAGTGTAGGATACGAAAACATAGAAACATAGAAATTAGGTGCAGGAGTAGGCCATTCGGCCCTTCGAGCCTGCACCGCCATTCAATATGATCATGGCTGATCATCCAACTCAGTATCCCGTACCTGCCTTCTCTCCATACCCCCCTGATCCCCTTAGCCACAAGGGCCACATCTAACTCCCTCTTAAATATAGCCAATGAACTGGCCTCAACTACCCTCTGTGGCAGAGAGTTCCAGAGATTCACCACTCTCTGTGTGCAAAACAAGATTGATAAACAAAGAATTACAGATTTTAAGCATAAAATCTCACAACAGTGACATTTGAATGGAAATTAACTTTTTTTTTCTGCATAAGAAAAATCCAACGCATCAAAATGAGCCACTAACTGCATTGTAAAGCCACTAGCTGAGTTGGAAAAGAGACTCTAGTGGTGAAGACAAAGACAAAATCATCAATAACCTCAACTGAATGAAAATCATGTCAAAATCGATAAATTCTATCTAGGTCACAGACAAGTTCTCAGAGAAGAGGAAATGCAGGCATTTATTCTTAAACCCCCCCCCAAAACTAAACTGTTCTTATTCGATCCTGTTAGAAATCTACCATATTGGATCTGGATACATACAAACCTCATGAAGCAAGTGTGACAGATTTTCTTTACTCAAGGACATGAGTGAATCACATGGGTTTCTGTGACAATCAGGTGCAATTAATTACTTTGATTTTAATTCTTCAGAAGCCAAGGCTAAGTCTTTGGATCTATAGTATAGAGCGCGATGTTAGTCCAGTAACTTGACCTGATGCTCACACATATTAGCAGACACAAGGAACCGCAGAAGCTTACAAAAAAAACAAACCACACTGTGCTGGAGAAACAGCAGGTTAGGCAGGAGCTCTGGAGCACATAGAGAGGTAACTTTTTGGTTTAAGAATCCTCCTCAGACTGACTAATATGCACATATTAGTATGTTTACCGCTAGAATGAGAAGAGTGCATATCACAAGTACTGTCCATATAGATATGCGGTTTGCATAAGGTACCCACCATAGATGACAAACACTTATTTAAATAGCAAAATTATGCTGGCTGTTGAATTTGATTGGGCATTTGCACCACAATTATTAGATCCACAAATCTCATTTTCCAGTTACAATTTCCAGCCGATCAATGAACTAGGCAGTCGGCCTTTACGAAGATTTAAACCACACACCTTCGTCGAAGATTTGCAAATTGTTGAGGTTTTCTGGCAGTAGAATCACAGTTCAGGAATAATTTTATATCTAACAGTGAAGTCATCGATTTGTATTAGCAGATTACAAAAAAAACCCACACAAAGTGCTGGAGTAACAGCAGATTAGGCAGCAGCTTTGGAGCACAAGGTATACACAAAATGCTGGAGTAACTCAGCGGGGCAGGCAGCATCTCTGGATAGAAGGAATGGTGACGTTTTGGGTTGAGACCCTTCTTCAGACTTCAGCCATTCCGTCTATCTTGAGATGCTGCCTGTCCCGCTGACTTACTCCAGCATTTTGAATTTATCTTTGCAGTAAACTTGCATCTGCAGTTCCCACCTCCACAGGGCCAAAATGTATCAATGGCGGCATTTTTTCAAAGGTTCAACAAAAATAATCCGCAAAATCAATTAAAATTAATTGGTGTCTTTGCTTTTAGAATTAACTTAATCAATGTATAAATTGTGTGTTGCTACTCATTTCGTCATTGCAAGTCTTGGCCTTTGTTAATCTATTTCCAAACTAACACCTACAAAGTTTGATGGTCTCATTGTCCCTGATGCTTCTGGGACCTTGCCGAATATTAATTGTCTGCAATATTTTATCTGCATTCGAACAACATCTATGTGGTGTTCCAAGCTTGTGAAAAATACATTTTTATTTGTTGATGTTGCATTAACTGGGATCATGCCAGCCTTCAGCAGATTCCACCAACTTATTCAGCAACTGCAATATACAATGAGGTGGCCAGATCATAACAGTATACACTCAATGACTAGACTGCCAAATGCCTGCATAGGATGCACAAATTATCCACAAAAGTACAAAATTCATTGAACGTGGACACAGAGGAAATGTCTACAGCTGCCCAGCTTTGGAAAGTGAAAAGTGCCTTCCCTCTGAAAGTCCACTACACCATTCAATCATGGCTGATCTATCTTTCCCACCTATCCCCATTCTCCTTTCTACTCCCCATAACCCCCGACACCCATACTAATGAGGAATCTATCTATCTCCGCCTTAGAAAGTAATTGACTTTGACTTCTGTGACAATGAACTCCACAGATTCACCACCCTCTGACTAAAGGATTTCCATTGCCCCAAATTGTCTGGCCACCTTCCCCAGGGCTACATTGCTTGTTCCACTGTGGTATATGCTTCTTTTCATCCTTGGAGCCCAATTCCCAACACTTTAGTGCAACATACAGTCCCGGTAAGTGCCGAAAGCTTGCTGCAGCAGAAAATGGCCCCGCCTCTATGCTCACTGGCTGTCAAATTGCCATTCGTGAATATTAACTCGAGACAAATAATTCAATAATGCAGTACATTGCTTTGTAAAGTTGGCAAATGTCAAAAAATAAGATGAACATCATTCCTCGCAGTTCCAGCAGCCCTGTTTGAGGTTTGATCCTCACGTTTGTGTTGTTTGTGTGGAGTGTGTACTTTCTCCCTGTAACCACACTGGTTTCTAGTGGGTGCTTCTGTAATATCCCATATTCCAAAGGCATGCTCGGAGGTTAATTGGGCATTGCTGTGGCTAAAGTCTCAAAGGGGAATTGATGGACATGTGCTGGAGAGAATAGGTTGATGAGATAGGAAGCAGCTATGTGAGGACATGAGACTGAAAGATTACTCACCTGGGAAAGCTTGGACACAATCATCTCAATGGCTTACAGTGTCATATGAAGTAAATTAACTTACCTTATCCATGTAAGTGGTCCAAAAAAATCCATAGGTCAGAAAGAAAATAGCCATTTTTGCATTTGAAACTATCAATCATCATTACCAAGTTAAAGTAGGGAATGTGCTTGCCAGTTATACATTAATGGTCAATGTCATTAAATTGAAAACAAAATGTACATTACAGTCATTCAGAAACTTGTTAATTACTAAAATGGCAACAGTGAGATTATCCTATGCCTTTAACCCATTTACAATAAGCGGTCACTATAGATCAGTTAGTAAATTATTTTTATACATAAATTATTACATCTCAATATGCATCATTTTTCTTCACCCTAAATATAAATTGTTTAAAAAATTTAGAAATTCCCCACAACAGCTGACGTGTATTTAGCGGTAACTTTGGCCCAAATATTTAGAGCAAGTGTTTCAAATGTTTGTATGCACTATATTTACATAATTCCTGGTAACACACACATGAAAGAACCTCAAAGTATAAAATAAACAATAATTACACCTTTCCTTATAAGTCTGATTTTACATAAAAAGTATACTTAAAGTGTAGGATACGAAAACAAGATTGATAAACAAAGAATTCCAGTTTAAAAAAATCATATTAGGTAGCAATCTGGTGTTGGGGAGAAATTTGAAACAGCACGAATTTCCACAAAGCATATTTGAACCAATTATAGACACCAAAAGCTGGAGTAACGCAATGGGACAGGCAGCATCTCTGGAGAGAAGGAATGGGTGATGTTTCAGGTTGAAACCCTTCTTCAGACAATATCACGTCATTTGATTTTAAGTATAAAGTCTCACAACAGTGACATGTGAATGGAAATTAACTTTTTTTTTTCTGCACAAGAAAAATCCAACGCATTAAAATGAGCCACTAGCTGCATTGTAAAGTTCAACAAAAATAGTCTGCAAAATCAATTAAAATTACTTGGTGTCTTTGCTTTTAGAAGTAACTTAATCGATGTATTAATTGTGTGTTGCTACTCATTTCGTCTTTGCCTTTGTTAATCTATTTCCCAAACTAACAACTACAAACTTTGATGGTCTCATTGTCACTGCTGCTTCTGGGACCTTGCCGAATATAAATTGTCTGCAATATTTTATCTGCATTCGAACAAGATCTAATTTCAAAATATCGTGAGATGGCCTGTGGTGTTCCAAGCTTGTGAAAAATACATTTTTATTTGTTGATACTGCATTAACTGAGATCAGGCCAGCCTTCAGCAGATTCCACCAACTGCAATATACTGCGAGCAATGGGCAATGAGGTGGTGGCAAGATCATAACAGTATACACTCAATGGCTAGACTGCCGAATGCCTGCATAGGATGCACAAATTATCCACAGAAGTACAATATTCATTGAACATAGACACAGAGGAAATGCGTACAGCTGCCCAGCTTCGGCAAGTGAAAAGCGCCTTCCCTCTGAAAGGAAGGTGTGAAAAGCTGTATCTTTCAAAAGGATAAGTTTGCTTCCCAATATATATTTTTCTCAATGCCCCAGAGCATTGCCTTTTGAATCTAAGTGAATAATAACACACTGAGGTCTGCAAAGCTTTCAAAGGACGGACAGGCTTCTCGAATGGATAAATTACAACACCTGTATTGTTTTCCCCTCTCTTGCATCATTTCACACAATGTTAACAATTACAGGGGACAGTTTGACCCTTTGAGCCTGCACTGCACCCGAGATCTTCCGTTGTACAGTGGAACTCGTTGTGGCCCCACCTACAGTAATGTACTGGGGAAATATTAAATCCGTCAGTGCAGCAGTTATCACTATAGCCTTGCAGCTCCAGTTATCTGGCTTCCATCCAGCCTCAATCCTGTTGTGACTGTATCAATTTCCCATGGTTGCTCCAGTTTCTTTGCAAATCCCAACCATGTGCTGTAATTTGCTTTCAGCGTAGGGGGCAGGGAGGAATTGGAAGGAAATTTAATTGAAAGAGGAAAAATTAATGTTAGAATAAGACTGACGGGAATACTGGGAGCCAGCATAAATTTTATGGGCCAATTGGCCTCTTTCTGTATGGCCAGAACTACATGCAACTCTGTGGCCCAAGGACTCAATAAATCTTAATTTGCCATGAAGGGCAAGGTTAGAGATTTTAACATGCATATGTATAACGGAAATTAGTAACACAGTTATTAAAACATGTGTGCCCAAAACGTCAAACACAGAGGCACACAGGAAAATGCTAGCAGTTAGCATTTAGCCTCAGCAGGAGTATCAAGTCCAATTCTGCACATTGAACTTTGGGGTATGAAAGAGAATGAGTCTACGAAAAGGGATTACCATTTAACACCTCAACCTGAGAAACTGCAACTGTTGAGCTAAGAAGGTAAAGCTGAAATAAGGCAGTGTGAAGATTTAGAAGGGTTTAAACAAGTGTGAAAATGTTTCCAAAGGGTGAAGGATCAATAATTAAGAGGGCACATATGTAATGGTGACTGACTGCAGATGGGGAGTGATGAAGAATTCAAACATGCTGCTTGGTAGGTTGCTGGATGCAGATTACATATCGAATTGGAAATATCTGAAAGGGAAAAATTATAGGCATACACGAAAACAAGATGGTGGCACGAGGCCGATCACGGCCCATACAAGTTGACACACACACACAATGGGCCAATTGGACTATCGCTGCAGTGTGTCATCGTCTATAATAGTTCTAATGGACACCCATAAATCTTCTGATGAAGTAAGGTGGGAAAAAGATATAATAGTGATTATGTGAACAACACATCAGGATTCTGTTCAGCCACTGCACGGAACTGAGAGATTACATCAAAATCAACAAAATGAAGTTCACATTTTCAGACATTGAGGTATCCACATCCTAATATAACAGTCTGGAAAATATAGTTAATCATGCACAGCTATTTTGTGTCACAAATAAAATAAAATGTGTACAATAGAGTTTGTTCCCACACTTTGTGCCCTGCAGCTCTGATTTCATTGGCAATGGTTCACTGATGCACGAAAATGGCATTAATTTGCCAACTCTGATCATAACGTTAACTGCTACAAGTGTGGCACCGTCAACTACATTCGGAACAGTGAAGTAAACCACACAATTGTTTAGTTTCTGCCTGTATGTAATAAATGCATGCAGTTCCATGAGATGGTTATAACCTGCAATCATTCATCTTACCAGCATTGGACTTTAAAGACGGGTTTTGAACCAAAGCTTCTGCAAGACGGATCTTTGCCCATGAAACTGCAAAACATTTGAAGCACAAAATCAATTCTAACATTCTAAAATTGTTTTTGTTTTTTTTTAAATCAAAAGTATCCATTTATATTTCCATCAACCTGCTTCAACACAGACATCTTAGAAATAAAATGCAACAAAATGTTCTCAAAATTTGAACATAAATTTGTTTTATTCATTTCTGAAGTTTTTCCTTCAGATTTCACTCAAGTTGGTGGTAAAAAAAAGTAGCTGTAATGTTCATGACCGTTGGAAGAGAAAGCACGGTTCTACATTCTCCACTTCGTAATGATGCCACAAATCAGCACCTCAGTTTGCTTTATAAAGTGAGGTATTTGATTTTTATTGTGCCATGCTGCTGAACAAAACCAAAGGACTCAGGTCGAGGAAGGGTTAAGCCCCAGTCCCACTGTACAAGGTAATTCACTAGTTCTCCTGAGTTTTCCCCCGATTCGGACTCGGAGAATGTCCGTAGCGGGTCCGTAGGAGTTCGGGTAGCGGCTCGTACGAGTAAAAAGTACCGATTTTTTCATCGCAAGTATTTTTTTTACTCGTGGACATTTTTTACATGGATGAAAAACGTCATGAGTTTACCGGATGTCCCGAGTACCTACCGTTAGCATTACGAGCCGCTACGAGACGTCCTCGAACTCCTACAGACATTCTCTGAGTTTGAAGACTGCAGAAAGTGTAACACCAAGACCAAAGTTGACATCATGGCATCTGCAAAAATTACTTTTCCCTCAGACGTGAACACACTAGTGGCAATTTCTGCCTAATAGAAAAGGATGGAGTCCTTGAACTGTGAAGATGAGGGTAGAAAAGGGGACTGCTCAGTGAGTCCACATCCGCCTACACTCCCAGCAAGGAATTTGTTGATCTAAACTTCAGTGAAAAAGCTTGAGTAAGGGCACCTTCAAGGAAATCTGCCTCTTGTTGCTGCCACTAAATCAGCCATGTAACTGGATAGAAACCACATTGTGAGTAGCTGTTGAAATAACTATAAACTGAGCGAGTCGTGATCTTCCGAGGTTGAAGGAAATATTTAGAAAAGCTTGACATCTGCACCCAATGCTGCCTAATGGAGGTCTCTGATGGTCTGTATTCAGGAGATAACTAACTACGTCGCAAGATATTGCAGCAAATTGTGGACGCAGCCCAGAAAATAACACAAACCAACCTCCCTTCCATTGACTCCATTTATACCTCATGATGCCTCAATTGTCCATTCAGCAACAGTCCTGCTGATAACCATCACAGCATTCAACGTAGTTCAAGGTAAAAGGAAAGGTCAACATTTCAAATCAAATGCATAAATCCAAACATGCAGTTTTTAGCGTAAATAAAAAAGCTGTTTGCATTCTTTTCGCTCCTGTCTTGGTGGCATCCTCCTTTTTTAACGCAAGTCTAAACCAGTCACCGCAACTGACCTCCGGTGCAGGAGTGCACATAGTGTTCATGAAGGAGGCACAAGTTTCTTCTCCACCAAGTTTACTGGCCTGCAAAATGTGTAGCTTGCTTTGCCAATTTTAGAATGTGATCCAAAATACCCACCAGCACCTCCTGGAGTCACAGTAAACTACCAACAGAGGTACAAGTATGCTAATAATAGTGCAAGATAGCAAGAATGAACTTGGGGCACCCTGCCAAGAAAATATACCATGCATACAGCAATAAACAGGACACTTAAAGACAGGCACGCTGCTTGTATCGAATGTCATGATGCAAGTTAATTTTTAAGGTTAGCCATTTTATTCCATTTGGTTTTGAAGGTTGGGTGGGAATGGAACATAGGACTTCATAACTCAGAGTAAATGGTCAGTTATTGAGAACTTTCCATTGGCATTGCAACATGGGTCTGTTATCTAAAATTACAGATCCTGAACTTGATATAAAATATGAAATTAGAAAGAGAATTTAATAGATTACGTGGTCGGGAAGCGGTTGGCAGTTGAATTTCAGCACATTTAGTGCCAGCCTTTTGAACCATGATAAGATGATTACCTTTCAAATAGAACATGCCAAGAACAATGGATTTTGATAGAAAGTGATCCATTACATAGATTACTGAAATGCAGGATTCTTCCACAATATATCATTTACAAGCTAATTCAAATACCCCTGGCACTCGAAATGTAGTTATTTTATCATATTAATATGCGATATCTCTCTTTTATAAATACGGGCTAGATTATAAATCGAAGGAAGCTTTGTTACATGATTTCTGCATCAACCTTAAGTGCTGCAAGAACTTTGTACTTTTCAATGAGTATATATTCCATTCTTGTACGTTCTAGGCAGAATAGATCCAGTGCGATTAATCTCTCCACTTTCGACAATCCCCCATCGCAGTGAAAAACTTCATAGCTTTTCACCAGACTTTGCACAACCTCTATAATAACAATGTCTCTCCTTGGGTAGAAAGATGTTAACTTGTACACAATATTCCAGTTGCTCCTTCACCTAATTGTATCTAGACATCAAAACATTTGTATTCAAATTTCCGATAAAATATACCAAAACACCAAATGCTTCCTAATTTTTTGATGCATCTTCATGTTAGCTTTCAGTGACTCTGGTGCAAGGTCATCCCAGGTCTATCTGAACAGACATCTTTCAATATTTCATTACTTAGAAAATAATACAACTCGTTTTCCTTCTACCTATGTGGATGACCTGGGGTTTTCCACATTATGTTCTGTCTGCCACGTCCTTGCCATTCATTTGGCCTGAACATACACTGCATCCTACTCACAACAAATATTGCCGTCCAGTCTTTTCAGCGTTTACATTCAGCAAATTTAGACAAATGGGTCACTCTATCGACCACCCCCCCCCCCCCACCTTCACCCCAGCAAGAACTGTAGTTATTTCTCTTCACTTAACCCTAGAATTATGCTTTTTGACAAGAATACCTTATGCATTTCTATTTTGTGACTTTCCAGGATTTAATTTTGTTATGGATTGAATATTATACTTTTATTCTGGGATTATGTAGAGAGCAGCTATTAATACAAATGAGAAGCAGTCCTCAAAACAAAACTATTCACAATGTAACCTCCATCGATACCTCAAGGACATTGTCCTATACCCAACAAACAGCTGGTTTCAGTCTGATTTTACACTATTGTAAATTATGCATGGACATATGTGAATCAGCGCACAATGAAATCCCCTAGACGGGTTCAAGAACGGATTAAGTGGCCATTCTGTTACTTAAAGCATTGACATATTCCTGCCAATCAATATTTGTGGCATTTGTATGTCCAGAGAGATATTGCATATTAATATGATAAAATAACTACATTTCGAGTGCCGGGGGTATTTGCTCAAAAGTCATCAAACATCCACAGAGATGCTTAAATAGTCAAAGAAGTCTAGTCAGTTGAGATATGCTCCCATTGTAAATATGTAATCCTATTAAGTTACTTGTCTTCACCCAAAACGGATAATTAAACTATACAAGGTACCACTGCATTTTGTGTTCGAGTAATGGAAATTTGTCTTTGCAGAAGTCACAAATTATAACCAAAAGTTATTACCAAAGAATTTTAAAAAAAATGCTCATTTGGAATGTGTGTGTGAGAAAGCTAAACACAAAATGTGAAAGAAACAAAACATTTTTCCAATTCTTGTCACATTAGTTCATGTTACGGAACATCACAATACAGACCATTCAAGGAATGCAGCTCCTTTGTGCAAGTACTGTAATTGTAACAATTGAAACTAAATGTAATCGCCTGCTGTTTCTATTGCGATTAAACAGTTTAAGATCTGTGTATTTTGTGTTCAGCAAGATTCTCCAGGAGAGAGATCCTTCCAGAATGCATGTTTGTCGTGCTGCATATTGGCCTTTACAATTCCAGGCTTCCTCAGGCTCAGTCTATAACCCATCACCTGGATTGTGTGCATCACTAATCTGATCTATAGAAGCATAGATTTGTGATTGTTGGTGTGCTTCCTGAGAAGCAAAAAAAGGGTCCAAAAATAAATTGATCAGAAAAGCCCCATAACTGCTGAATGTGAAATGCCCTGGAATTATGTACATGAACCGTCTAGTTATATACAGCCTTGCTCATAGAGAGGAATGTTTGGGAGAGCAGGATAGATTTGTTAGCTGCTGTAGACATCTTCTGCCATATGGTAACCCAATTCATGGCAAAATCTGAGTGGTTAAGTTAAACGCCCTAGTTTGACTACATGTTATCATCAGTTGGAATGCTCTCAGTTTTATTGAAATGTATTGCCGGGCATGTCCAACTGTTATGAATAAATCTCATTAGAGACAGAGACAGAGACAGAGACAGAGACAGAGACAGAGAGACAGAGACAGAGACAGAGGCAGAGACAGAGGCAGAGGCAGAGGCAGAGGCAGAGGCAGAGGCAGAGGCAGAGGCAGAGGCAGAGGCAGAGGCAGAGGCAGAGGCAGAGGCAGAGGCAGAGGCAGAGGCAGACAGAGGCAGAGAGAGACACACACACACACACACACACACACACACACTATCAGTTTGAAGAAGCTTCGAACCAAAACGTCACCTATCTATGTTCTCCAGAAATGCTGGCTGAGTCACACCAGCACTTTGTGTCCTCGGGACAGAATCTGGTCACAAGCTATAGAGGATCTAGAGATTCTCTATCAATGCTTCAACACATACATGAGATACTGGTAAAGTTTACAAATATTGTGTTCACACTAGCTCAATGCATTCAATGCTCATTTTGGACAGAAGGGCAATGGATTGATGTAACCTGGCCCGTCTCCCTCAGTGGCATCTGTTCTGTGATTATCATTGCAGAACATTTTTCAACTGTCCCTGATGGAGTACCGGCCATATCCTCAGGAACTGAGTGGACCACTGGCAGGGGTATTGGTGAACAACCTCCCACCTGCTTCAACAAAACCACTATCATCCCAGAACCAAGTGATAAACAATCTAGTATGACTTCTAGCGTGTCCTGGTCCAATCTCATCAATGCCTCGACTTAGAGTCACAGAATCATTGATTAATACAGTGTAGAAACAGGCCCTTCGGCCCAACTCGCCAATAATGTCCCAGCTACCCTAGTCCCACTTGCCTGCGCTTGGTCCATAACCCTCAAAACCTGTCCTATCCATGAACCTGTCCAACTGCTTCTGAACTCCTCTACCTCCTCTGAAGACTAAAGGAAATGAAGCATGTCTCAGTTGACTCTTACCAACTTCTATAGATGCACCATGCTTAGTGAAAGCATCGCATTGGGACACAATTGCTCAATAATTTGCTTACATTAAATTTGAACCATTTATTTGCTTTGCTTATGCATACTTGTGATGTGGGTGGGATGCAAGAAACTGACTGGAAGTGTTTATGGTGTCAGTAATGTAAAGCATCTGGGAGCCCTCAGCATTGCAACCCTGATCTGATTGATAATATTGATAATATTTCTCAAGTGGAGGCTATTTCTATTAACTTTACAAACAAGTCCCATAAATCAGCTTGTGTTTAAACCCCCCCACCCACAAGTTACCAGAAGGAAGAATCATTGCCATAATGCATCCACCGAAATGTATACATTAAAAAAAATTAAATGTTAATTATGCAATAACTCATGCTGATATGGTGAACAGATGAGATGTTTCCTCATTCAGATACATTAAATAACTCTTTCAAAAGTATTGCATTCAGGACCGGCACAGAGCAAAGGATCAATCTCACCTATCATCAATACAAGTTGAGTTATTTTTCAGTAAGAACATTTGCTGAAGATTCTAAGAATTTTGTGGATAGGGCAGAACACTTTGAAACTGGGGAGAAGCAGTGTATGTATGTATATATATATACACATAAAGCTGGAGAAACTCAGCGGGACAGGCAGCATCTCTGGAGAGAAGGGATGGGTGACATTTCTTCAGACCGTTTAGTTTAGTTTCAACATGCAGCGCGGAAACAGGCCCTTTGGCCGACCAAGTCCGCACCGACCAACGATACCCGCACACTAACACTACACTGCACACTAGGGATAATTTCACATTTATACCAAGCCAATTAACCTACAAGCCTGTACGCCTTTGGAGTGTGGGAGGAAACTGAAGAAAACCTACGTGGGTCACGGGGAGAACGTACAAACCAAAGATACCAGATATGATCTTTGGTACAAATTCTGTACAGACAAACCCCCTTAGTCAGGATCGAACCCGGGTCCAAGGCAGTAGCTCTCCCGTTACGCCACCATGCTGCCCCATTGATATTATGGCACATTAATAGTGATGAAAACAAACCTTTTTGCCCAACTCATCCATGCTGGCTAAGTGCCTGTCCAAGCTAGTCCCATTTGCCTGCACTTGACCCTTATCCCTCAAAACCTTTCCCATCCACATACCTGTCTAAATATCAGCTTATATGGTCACTTAAAACAATAGTTGGAGTTACATTTCCATGACCACTATACTGTGGTAAAGTAAGCATAAATATTATAAAGCAATTTTTCAACAGGTTCTTCACACCTTCTACCATTGCCTTGCGGCATATCTATCAGTAGGGATTGAATGGATTACCTGCATTTGACAGTCAGTTGTACATTCCTGTCAAATTGCATTTGAGAGACTAGATTTCTCAGGGTTTGGGCATTTATTTTACATATTTTACATAAATTACACAATTTAGAACATCCTGGCAATACTGCATGTATTACACTTAGAATTTATGTAATATGATTCAATGGAGTTTATATTCGACCATGTTGCTCTTTAAAGGCAGAGGTCATTGAAAATCTAAGCCAGGATTTCTCCTTTGAGGTAATGTGAGTGGTGATAAATACAAGTATCGATGCACAGCTGGTTTTCACTTTGGTCATATTTCACATCAGTGCAAAAACAAATATACAAACAAAATTTCTAATTCAGACTAGAAATTTATAGTAGGGTTAAGGGCAGAACACAGTCAGAGGCAATAATGCACAGCTGATTTCCAGAATTATCACTTTTGACACGCGTTAAGAGTCTGTTACTCAAAAATGTGACTGTCGGTAACTCAATGCATGACACATGCTTCAGTGTATCAAGGCACTAAGACAGTGTTTACAACTTGGTCAGGCAAGGAGGATTCCATGATCAACCCAAAGAATAATGGCCATATGAAACTTAAACAAAAAACATATGGCAGATCAGAAGATTGGACAGCATATGAAAACACACAATGAATGGCCGACAAAATAGTAATGAAGGAAAAATTAGAACATGAGATAAAACTAACCAGAAATGGAACAAAATTGTTGCAAAGGTTTCAAGAGATATTTAGAAAGTAGTTTACAATTTCACACCGTGCGATCAATAATGGGAGATTGAGACGACAAATGTATTAAAGAGATATTTTGCATCAGCCTTCACCCTAAAGTATGCAAGTAGCATTACAGGGATAGCTGTATGTCTAGTTTAGAGATTCAGTACGGAAACAGGCCATTTGGCCCACTGAGTCCATGCCGACCTGCAATCCCCACACACTAGCATTATCAACACACTAGGGACAATTTACATTTACGCCAAGCCAATTAACCTACAAATCTGCACGTCTTTGGAGTGTGGGAGGAAACCGAAGATCTCAGAGAAAACCCACATGGTCACGGGGAGGACATACAAACTACGTGCAGACAGCACCCATAGTCGGGATCGAACCCGAGTCCCTGGTGCTGTAAGGCAGCAATTCTACCGCTACACCACCATGCTGCCCTGCAATTGGAAATAATGGACAGACTCTGGAAAAATCAATTACCAGGGTATTGGTCCTGGTGTAGCGGGGACTCCAGGAGTCCAGCCAAGAATGAGGAGAAAACAATTAAGTGAACAAAACGGTGTTCATTACTGCACTGTGCAGCTGCCAACTCCAACCCCATGACCCGACCTTAAATACCCCGGGTCAGACCCCATGACCAAATGCCTCCCACTGTGAGACGCTCAACTCTTCCCTCCTGAGTCGAGGGTTCGCTACCCGTGGCTAGCTACCTGGTACCGCCACACTGAGAATAATATTGGAATTACTGGTTTCCCATGGACTAAGTTGTTAAGAATCTGGTGAGATACTTGATGAGATGATTTTAAGTTTCCAAAATTCCCCAGATTCAGGGAATGTTCCTTTAAAATTAAAACTAGTAAACAATGATGCAGGCAGTAAGTGGGGAACTACAGGCCAATTAATTTAACATCTGCCATTGGGAAAATGTTTGAAGTAATTATTAAAGATATTACAGCTGGGCAATTAGAAATATTAATCAGGAAAAATCAGCATAAAGTCCTTTGAAGATGTAACATGTGTGGTGGAAAATGTCAAACATGCAGATGTACTCGGCTTACATTTCCAGAGGCAATGATCAGGCGTCACATCAGAGGTTATTGCAGAAAATAAAGCTCTTGCTGTAGCACAAAACATAGTGCCATAGATGGATGGTTGGTTAGCCAACAGTGTCGATATCAATGGGTCTTTCTCACGGTAGGCAAAATAAGAGTGATGGGTTGTAAGATTTGGTAGTGAAGCCTCAACTTTTCATAAAATATAAAAATTATAAAGATAAGATCATGAAAGGTGCGACAGTTAAATTTGATGATGACACAAAGATACATTGAAAGGTAAGGTATAAAATGAACATGAGGCTCCAGAGAAATTATTATTATTATTAAAGCTTTAATTCAGACACAGGTCCATATACACATCAAACAGTACAAAGAATTACAAAGATACATTAAGAAATTGCATACTAGCCTAAAATATATATAAGCTATTGCACCAATGCCATCTTAGCCTGGAAGTGAATCAATAGCAGCTTTTCAGAGGGCTGACTAAGGCTTCAATTATGTGGTTCTCTGATTTGTCTAGGCGACACATAAAACTAAACATCAGCTGTCTTAAGAGTGCCTCACAGGTTGGCACTCTAGTGGACACAAACAATTGACTGATGAAAGACTGATGGAGTATAAGCAAAGCAAGTAATAGAAAAGTTAATAGGATGTTATAATTTATTTTTCAGTAAATTGAATGTAAAAGGAGGAAGACCATTTTCCATTTATATAGGGCATCGATGAGATCCTATCTGGAGCATTGTGTACAGTATTAATCTCTTTCTTTAAGGAAGGATGCTGATTTATTGGATAGGACACAAAGTTCTGGAGCAACTCAGTGGGTCATGCAGCAGCTCTGGAGGACATGGATCTGTGCTGTTTCAAGTTGAGGCAATTTGGAGAAGGTTTACTCGACTGATAGGTGGAGTGGGTAGGTTGCCTTATGGGAAAAGGTTGGACAGCCCAGACCCGAACCTGCTGGGATTAAAAGATTAGATGAAGTGATTGAAACCTTGATGAATCTTGATAACGTAGGTTTGCAGAGGGTGTTTCATTGTGTGGGAGAAACCAGATCCAGGGATCACTGTTTAAAAGTAAGGAGTCATCCATTTCTGAGATGAGGCAGCAAATATTCTCCTTTGCCTGGTTGTTTCCCCACACTTCCTCTAAACTTGGAATATAGAAACAAGAAACTGCAGGAGCTGGTTAACAAAAAATGACTCAAAGTACTGGAGGAACTCAGTGCATCAGGCAGCATCTCTGGAGAGGTGACATTTTGGTCCAGGATTCTTCTGGTTCCCCCCTCGTCCATATCCACCTATCACTTTCCAGGCCTTGTCCTGTCCAACCTCTCTTTCATCTCCCCCCACCCCCTACCCTACCACAATCAGTCAAAAGAAAAGTCCTGATATGAAACGTCATCTATCCATGCTCTCCAGTGATGCTGCCTGACTCGGTGAGTTAATCCAGCATTTTATCTTTTTTTTTTTCCATTAAACTTATTGAGTTCACTGGAATGTTACTGCCTAACATCTAAAAAATAAAGTAAAAACAAACTATTAATAAAATAACATCTGAGAGCCCTGAAAATCATCTCATGCAGCACCTCCAAAGTTCCTGGCATTCCAGGTTCATGGAGTTTTACTATACTCAATGAAGTTCTGATCACCTTACCAAAGGATGGATATACTTTCCTTGGAGATGTGTTCAATAAAGGTTCACTGCATTCGACTCCTGGAATGAGAGGACAGTCTCAGAAGGTTGAGCATAGGTGGGCCTGTATCCTTCAGTTTGGAAAAATAGAATCACCTCAAGTGAAGCACAAAATGTCAAGATGGCTGCAGCCACGCTCCAGAAGAGAGCATTGTGAACATTACAACATCATAATTAAGAATTATGTATTATCTCAAATAAACGTCTGAAACTATCCTTGCCAGTTCAGATTACCTAGCCAAAGGAAACAATTTCTCAGTATCGACCACGTTAATCTCTCTCCAAATCTGTGCCTCAGTTGGATCATATTGCATTAACGTCAGAGTCAAAGAGCTGCAAAGAATGGGGAGGAGGGTCTTTGACCCAGCTCATCCAAGCCAACCAAGCTGCATCCCAGAGCTAGTCCTAATTTCCAGCATTCAGCCCACATCCCACTCAACAATTACTATCTATGTTTCAATGTTTCTATGTATCCGTGTACCTGTCCAAATGCCTTGTAAATGTTGTAATTGCAGCCACCTCTACCACATCCTCTAGCAGCTCATTCAACATACCCACAACTCACTGTATTAAAAGATTGCCTATCAGATTGCCTTTAAATCTCAACCCTGCATCGTCTCATTTAGACAACCTAATTCTAGGAAAAAAGGCTATGTCCATTCACTTTATTCATGCCCCTCATGATTTTATATACTCCTAGAAGGTCATCTCTCAGCCTCCGATGCACTGGAGAAAAATAAAACAGCCTGTCCAGTCTCTCCTTAAAACTTAAGTCCTCCAGTCCCAGTTAATGTGAAAATTACAACCAAATCAGAGTGGAGTTTTATGATACAAAAATCTTTTTTTAAATATAAAGTTCCATTTTATTATTTAGCCAAAATGTGCCATCGTGCACTTACAGTTATTGAGCATTGACTATTATAATGATTACAATTATAACTATCATAATTAGTTTTGCGAAGAACAAAAGAGAGCATGTGACCAGTGTTAGGTCAACCCTAACCTTACTTGCAACATTCAATGTTCCGGATAATTCAGTGAAAATAAACCGTCTACAAAATAAAGGGAGATTGATTACAGCATCCATAACCAAATTAAAGCAAATAATACACGTACTGATACGGGAATTAATTCCAGTTAAATTTGAGCCGTGAAACCCTACTACAATGCACATGTTGACACTTGCCTCACTTGCATCACACATCTCTTTTTGTGGTGTGCCACAAAGCAAGTGCAGATCAATGCTAAATAAAACTGCTGCACAGCTAAATGCAAAGCACAGGGAATATTGTCGCAGGCACTGTCGTCATTTCTGCAAATCAATTTTTCATTCTGACTTTCACCTTTAACCGCAATTATTTTTAAATCGAAGTGGATTCCCGGAGAACCAAGCAAAGTTAGTTTTGGCTCAAAGAACTCTCCAGATGTGAGATTGGCTGGCACAGTGGCATAGACAGGGTCTAACTCCAGTCCAGACCAGTGTCTGCCAATTTTAAGGTTCTTCGGTAAAATGACTTCAGCTGATCACAATCTATTTGCCAGTGAGGAGACGACAGAATATTAATTTCTTATTGTGAAGAAAGTCCTACATTACACAAAACATCCTGGTGAATCACTTCTGTGATCTTTCTGATGATACCCCATCCTCTGTTTCTCATTCCACAAGGTGTGCCTGAACTGTTGAGTGTTTCCAGCATTTCCTGCTGTTCAAATGGATGGCTGAGTAATGATGTGACTTAGGGTCTCGACATCACACTCAATTGTTCAGGGCTGAGAAAGCAACAAATGAAGTTTCTGCCTCTTCTGCTAACATGCAATGAAATGTTCTGATCATCATACTATTTGTGCCTCCTTTGTTATTAATACTTGTCAATGGTGAAAGACATTAATTCGAGGTTTTGGCAGATTTATTTCAGGGAAATAGACATGAGGATTCAGGATCTAAATATTTTAAGCATGACATAGTCAAGTAGAGAATGCTTCAAAAGGAAAAGCTGAATTCAAATGGCCATTAAGGTTACCATAGCAGTGAAAGACCTGTTGTTAACTGATGAAGAGTTGGCTTCTTGTGAAATCTTGCAAATTAAAATCCTGGGAAAGATGGACCAGTAAACCCAACGTTACTTAGGTAAATTACTGGAGATGATTTGGAGGGAAACAAGATACTTGCATTTGGAAAGTCCTAGTTGATTGAAGATAGTCAATGTGTTTTATGCATGAGAAATTGTGCCTCACAAATTTGAGTAAGTTCCTTGAAGAAGTAACAAAAATGTTACATAGAAACATAGAAATTAGGTGCAGGAGTAGGCCATTCGGCCTTCGAGCCTGCACCGCCATTCAATATGATCATGGCTGATCATCCAACTCAGTATCCCATACCTGCCTTCTCTCCATACCCCCTGATCCCTTTAGCCACAAGGGCCACATCTAACTCCCTCTTAAATATAGCCAATGAACTGGCCTCAATTACCTTCTGTGGCAGAGAATTCCACAGATTCACCACTCTCTGTGTAAAAAAATGATTTTCTCATCTCGATCCTAAAAGACTTCCCTCTTATCCTTAAACTGTGACCACTAGTTTTATTCCCCAACATCGGGAAACATCTCCTGCATCTAGCCTGTCCAACCCCTTAAGAATTTTGTAAGTTTCTATAAGAAGAAGTAACAAAAATTCTTAGCGTGTACAACATAGAGTCTATGCAGTCTTTCTTCATATGAAATCCTGCCCTCCCAGGAATCAGTCTGGTGAACCTTCTCTGTACTCCCTCTATGGCAAGAATGTCTTTCCTCAGATTAGGAGACATGTACGCAATACTCCAGGGTGGTCTCACCATGACCCTGTACAACTGCAGTAGAACCTCCCTGCTCCTATACTCAAATCCTTTTGCTATGAATGCTAACATACCATTCTCTTTCTTCACTGCCTGCTGCACCTGCATGCCTACTTTCAATGACTGGTGTACCATGACACCCAGGTCTCGTTGCATCTCCCCTTTTCCTCATTGGTTGATGAGGGATGGGTTGTAAACATAGTCTATATGGACTTCAACATGGCCTTTGATATGGCTCCATGTGGTTGGTTGCTCTGGAAGGCTCGATCTCATGGAATCCAGGGAGAGCTATTTGAATTTGCTCTTTGGGAGGAAGTTGAGGGTGGTGGTGGAAGATTGCTTTTCAGATGGGATACCCAAGACCAGTGGTATGCCTCAGGGGTCGGAGCCAGCCCAATTGCTTTTTGTCAACTACATCAACAATTTGGATGAGGATGTACAAGATGTGATTCGTAGGTTGGCAGATGCCTTTAAATAGGCGGCATCATAGGCAGTGAAGATGGTTATCAAGAAATACAGTGGGTGCTTAATCAGCAGCACGTGGGCTGAGGAATGGAACAAGGAGGTTAATTCATGAGACGGAAAGTCAGACAAGGGCAGGACCTTCAAAGGGAATGGTAGGACCATGGGGAGCGTTGTAAAGCAGAGGGTTCCAGGACTACATAGTTCACTGAAAATGATATCACAGGTAGATATGTTGCTGAGAAAGGCTTTTGGTACACTGGCCTTCAATCGGGGACTTGAGTATAGAAGTTTGAACATTATGAACATACTGTAGCGAGTCTTTTACCTTACACTTGAATGCAATATTTATGCTTTAAATTGGATTAGCTAGGAGGTTAGGATAAATTAAATTCCTAATTACATTCCACAGTAGAGCCAGGCTCTGATCAACAAGTGCAGCACATGAATGATCTTAGTATATTCATGTATGGAAATCAGATTATAATTAAACACTTGGCCCATGTTGACCAACCTGCACACCTGGTACTACTCCTGACCCCGACTCCAGTTGCATTCCTTCGCTTATTCCTGACCTCGAGTCCAGCCTTACACCTGGCCGCCTATTCTACCCTTATCATAGTTGCTTACCTGCTTAGATTCCGAGTGCTGAACACTCCCATTGTCCCAGCTTTGACTGCACACCTAGTACTATTCCAGACCTTGACACTGGATGCACACTTGGCCTTGCTCCTAGCCCCTCTGCAATGACAATATATCTGGACCACAGATAGAGCCCCATATCTGACCCCCTGGACCTATTACGTTCAAGTCCACAGGTGCTTATCTAATTCGGTAATCTTTTATGGGGCACTTCACAGACCAAATTTTGTATAACAAAATTTGTATAACAAAATTTGTTACATCCATTGGCTTCCTTGTTATCTAACATGCTAGTTACTTTGTCAAAGAAGTCATCAATTGGTTGAACACAATTTCTCATCCATAAAATTATACTCACTCAGCTGTATAGGTATTCTGTTGCCATTTACTTCATTTTCCTAACAAACAGTCCTGAAGTCATTTTCACCCCCAATATTTTCAGTATTTTGCTGTCTTCCTCTCAGCTGAGACTTTTCTGAAATGCAAAGTCCAATAACTATATATTTAAGCTGTATTATTCTATTAAATGTGATCTTGAGAGTACATAATATTTTCTGTGGTATTCATAACACAACAATGATAAAAGGACCTTTGTTTTGATTGCACCTATCAACATGCATACATTATTATATTACAGTTAATATGTACCAAGGGCAAATTTTTGTTCCAATGCTCCCCATTCCTAATTACTTTTACATTAAAGTGATTGAAATCCAAGTTGAGTTTAAATGGCATCTGAAAAATAAAATCTCGGGAATGGATGATATTCATTACATAGTTGGTTAGAGTCAGTATCAACACAATTACTATATTAAACTTTAAATCTTCGGATGTCATGGTTCAAGCTAAAAGTAAAGACAAAAAATAACCTCCTCACACATTCCCTTGCAAGTATCTCTGTCACTCCTTTAAAATAACCCCCTTCTTTGAACAAGCTATTGAACATCTCATCTAAATCAGTTTCCATCTGATTACACTCCTTGACGATGTTCAGCTACATGTTCAATTAATAAAACAACGAGATTGGGGACATTTCTATTCAACCTGTCCAATTATTTTTTTTTGGGGGGGGGGGGGGGGGGGAAATAGTTTCCCTCACTAGAAATAGTCAGTGGGGTAAACAAACATAATAATTGAGTGGCAAATGACAATAGTGCTACCTTCCCAATATTTAACTGAAGGAAATAATGGGTTATCGGGGCTGTATGTTGTGACAGACAGCCTGACACCTTGCATGTCATTTTAATATTACACTTATCCCATCCCCCTGGATATTCTGGATTAATAAATTAAGGTTTTGTCAACTAATTACAAATCAGGCTAATTACAAAACAATAACATTAGCAAACTCCGAAACACGAAGCGCTGAGCATTGGGATCCAGACATCATGAACAACTGGCCTCAGTTCCCTGCTCACATCAGGCAATGCTCTCTGTCTGAACCAGGGGTCACAGAGGGTATTTGAAAGTGGGGAGGCCGAGTGATCACTGATCACTGGCCTTGGGGATACCCGGCGAGGGAGTGGAGCAACTGAGTGGGGGGTGGGTGTGGGAGGAGGGTGTGTCCACTCCCACGGTAGGGACTTTTTGAAATTTGTTGTATTAAAATCATGTGTAGAAGTATGATTTCAATGTTTTTTGTTTGAAGTATTTTTAAGAGGTAACTTTTTAAGGGGTAACTTTTTCCACACAAAGGGTGGTGGGTGTATGGAACAAGCTGCCAGAGGAGGTAGTTGAGGGAGGAACCATCCCAACATTTAAGAAACAGTTAGACTGATACATGAATAGGACAGGTTTAGAGGGATATGGACTAAAAGAAGGTAGTGTAGCTGGGACATGTTGGCGGGTGTGGGCAAGGTGCGCCGAAGGGCCTGTTTTCACACTGTATCACTCTATGACTACATTATACCTCCACCATGCATGAATGCTTCAAAATCAAGTGGTTGCGTTTTATTGCCATATACTCAAGCAGAGAAACATAAAGAATAGGTGCAGGAATAGGCCTGTTTTTTACCCATATCCTTTGATTTCACTAGCCCAAAGAGCTAAATGTAACTCTCTTGGAAACATCCAGTGAATTGGCCTGCACTGCCTTCTGTGGCAGAGAATTCCACAGATTCACAACTCTCTGCGTGAAGAAAGTTTGTCCTCATCTCAGTCCTAACTGGCTACCCTTTATTCTTAAACTGTGACCCCTGGTTCTGGACTCCCCCAACATCGGGAACATTTTTCCTGCAGTTACAGTAAGTGAAAATCTAGCAGGCAAGCAGGATGCTTTCTCCAACCACCCCCCATTTGAAGGCCACTTTCTTCCACCGTTTCTACCCAGTGCTTAGTACTTACTTCCAGCAGCCACTGGTTGTCCTCCAGGATGCACCAAGCCACAGCCTGATCCATGCCGGTCACCTGGGCGAATTCGGCACAGAGACTTTCACGGCAGCGGCGCAACGGTTCCGATGCCCCGGGACTCTTGCACTGAGGCTGCTCCATGGCCGGACTCTCCAACCCGGCAAATACTCGCCAGCCCGGCAAACACTCGCCAGCCCGGCAAACACTCGCCAGCCCGGCAAACACTCGCCAGCCCGGCAAACACTCGCCAGCCCCAGCTCCCCGTCCGCATCTGCCCCTACCGCTGCTGCTGCTTCCATCCCTCTCTCAGCCCTGGCTCTCCAACACCCGCTGCCCATGCAGTTGATATGAGTTTTGAAATTTTCGTTGATCACAGAATTTCTCATGACAAAGCGTGAGAAATTTGTGATCAGCGTGAGAACGTGAGAATTTGGCGAAATGCGTGATTCTCACGCTCAATGCGTGAGAATTGGCAGCCCTATTATCTTTAGGGCCTTTCACCATAAGCCCCAACAAGTAAAGGAATGAAACAGAGAAAGTAAAATCTTAATGCTTGACTAATAGGTAATGACACAAACCTTCTTAGATTTTCTTTGCTGTGAAACTCCGTCAATGTCTGGCAAATAATTTATAAGAACAACCTTAGCTTCCTCGCCATTCTCGTTTCTCCTTCGTACAGTGGACCGGGGGACGGCATATTTGGCAGATCTCAGAGATCAACTGGAGTGTTTTTGGTTTGAGATGCAAAATACAGCAAAGACATGCATTTTCATTTAACTAGTGAAGCAAGTCATCACAAATGAAGAGAAGTAGAAAATATTGCTAAATAAAAGACCTCCATAATTCAAAGTATTTGCATCGAAGTTGGAATCAGATCAAAATAAACAATGGCCTCACACTTAGATTTATTTTATTGAGGGTTTCCCCAATGCTTAAATCTACATCTCAAAATTACAAAACAATTTTATTATAATGGCACCAATGCATACTCCTGGAGAATAGATTAAGCAATCATATTTTTTCTAAATTAAAAAAAAACTAAAGACCAAGCGCCAACATTTTGTGGTAAGGCGTGATGAATTTTCACTCCTCTTTGATGAGCTCAGCCAATGGGAACATCATTCGTTCATCATTTAAAAATGCCAACTTTTGCATTTGCATTTACCCCGATCCTAAAGGAGGTCTTGCATGATTCTGTTTATCCTCGACTTGGAAGCAGCTTTATCTAATTTGAATCAGATGTCTGAACGCAAATTAAAATAAACATTAGTTTTGTAGATCTTCAATAATAAGGGAGAATGATTGTGACAGAATTTGGGAAGCATTTTTTAATCTTAATATAATTACCATAAAGTGATTTGGAAACACAAATGGTAAAATACAGTCGGGACCTGTGTGTTTTTTTATTTATTTAATATGAGAGTTGCAAACAATAATTTAAATTAAAAGGCCAAATTTGATTGTACTTTATTAAACTGGCAAATTTTAATTAAGATTTATGTGCAACAGGAAATAAAAATTTTCAGGAATTGTTAGGATATAATTTTGAAAGGGAAAGGGTATTGGGGTACACTTTGCAATTATGTTATGCAATGCTTCCTTTCCCCTTAATTGTTCACTGATCTTTAGCTCCAGCATACTCCGACATCCCCTTCATCTCCTCCATGTGCTGCCACTCACCCCACCTCCTTCAACCATGGTTTACTTACAGCTGCAAGAGAAATGCCCAAAATTCAGAAGACCCAAACTCTAACTCTAGCCCCCAGGACTGACATAGATTTATTTTATCTCTAACTCCCCTTCCCATCCTCACACTGATCTTTCTGTCCTGGGGCTCCTCCATTGCCAGAGTGAGGCACAGGCAAATTGGAGGAACGGCACATCATATTCCGCTTGGGTAGCTTAAAACCCAGCGGTGTGAAGGGAGAATTCTCTAACATTAAGTAACTTCGACAAACACTCCCCTTCCTGTCCCCCAATAAACCATTTCCACAAGTTGCAACAACATATCCCTCTGAGGCTCACACCATCTCTAACCAACAAGCAGGGTACCTAGTGTTTAAGAGGGAACTGCAGATGCTGGAGAATCGAAGGTTACACAAAAAAGCTGGAGAAACTCAGCGGGTGCACCCGCTGAGTTTCTCCAGCTTTTTTGTGTAAGCAGGGTACCTATCAGGGTACCCCCCCCCCCCCCCCCCCCCCCCCCAGTCTGAAGAAGTAACCTGACCCGAAACAACATGTGACCAGAAAGTTTCATTCAATCAATCACCTATCCATGTTCTCCAGAGACGCTGCCTGACCACCTGAGTTACTCCAGTATTTTGTGTCTTACTTTGGTATAAACTAGCATCTGCAGTTCAATTTAATTATATTTGATGTCCCATTGTTTTTAAGTATTAAGTCTCAATTTAAATTTGTTTTGCTGGATCTTTTTAGCATTCCTCCAACATTAGTCCGGGGTGGCACTGTAGGAGAATTGCTGCCTTACAGTCGCAGAGACCCACAAATGATCCTGACCACGGGTGCTTTCTGTGCCGAGTTTGTACGTTCTCCCTGCAACCTCGTGGATTTTCTCCAGGTGCTCCAGTTTCTTCCCACACTCCAAAGACGTACAGGTCTGTAGGTAAAGTGGTTTTGGTTATAATTGTAAATTGTCCCTAGTGTGTAGGATAATGTATGGGTTGATCGCTGGTTGGGGTGGACACGGTGGGCCGAAGGGACTGTTTCCGCACTGTATTCTAAAGTCTAAAGGAGGCAATTAAATGCACCTGAGCAATTACCAACACCCTTGAAGCCACGAGACCCAAACATTAAGGTGCCCTGAAATGGGGGGACTATGTATAAATACTGCTGTCATTTCTACATGGTGAAACTAAAAATGTATAAAAATGGCCTTTATTAAAATCTGACAATGTGCACTTTCACCACGTGATTTTTTTCTATTACAAATCTCAAATTGTGGAGTACAGAGACAAATAAATAAATGATGGGTCTTTGTCCCAAACATTATGGAGGACACTAACTTCCTGAAGTCAATGTCTTCATTTTATTGACATCAAGGAGAAGATGTTGTCTTGACTCCATGCTTATAAAAGTTCTTGATCTTTGATCCCGCACTTTGATTCATCATTGTTTGAGACCTGGCCAACTTCAGTGGTGTCATCTGCAAACGTATAAATGGAAGATAGACACAAAAAGCTGGAGTAAGTCAGCAGGTCAGGCAGCATCTCTGGAGAGAAGGAATGGGTGATGTTTTGGGTTGAGACCCTTCTTCAGACCCTCCATCAGAGGAAGGGTCTGGACCTGAAACGTCACCCATTCCTTCTCTCCAGAGATGCTGCCTGTCCCGCTGAGTTACTCCAACATTTTGTGACTATCAAAAGAAATGGATACATTTAATTGCAAAATGAAAACCCAGATAGAACTGGAAGATTCAAAGTCTTTAGTAAAATACTCTCTATTGACTCAAGGTCAGGTTCCCATTCCTTTGGAAGTCGGTAAAGGATGTGACAGAGTGAAGTTGTTTTAGAAATGATAACTTCCATAAATGCAAAGCAAGTCTAGAAGGAGTGTTAAGTATCAGGGTAAAGGGCAGACAGAATGTTCAGAAAAGAGTGCACATTGGCAAGGATGCAAATGAGAATACAGGACTGAATATGTTGTGCAAATGCCGTAAATTGTTAAAAAGAAGCAATGCTTTATGATTGTGAGAATTTTTAAATATAATTGGGTCAAGACCACTTCGTATTGAACGGAACTAGGCACAAGAGTTTTGATGACCTGTACTTTGTGCAGCTTGAAGCATAGCCGAATCTGTTTCTGGCAAAGCCATGGATTTCACAAAGGGTTGGGGTCCGAGACAAGTAATATTTCGGAGACAAAACAATCTTGGCCTTGAGGTTGCGTTCGAACACCAGGTCAGGGTTGAGCAGAAATCAGAATCCATCCATGAGTGATGTTGAAACGTAAAGTCTGTGGACACTAGCTGCTGATTCTTTAGTATTAAGCATTCATCTTTGGCACACTATCACAAAACAATGTAGTATGTATTATAATCCAACTGGGAACAATCATAGCTGCCATGCCTAATCCCCAATCCTTCCAATTATAAACCTCGATATGAAAGATGTGTTTTGGACAGTCTGAAAGTTTCAAGTTTTATTTGTTTCCAACTTGGCAAATTTTAAATCATCAGTTCCAACTGTAGACATAACTAAGAGAAATCTTCAGATAAGTTTAGTATAACTTCATTAGAAAAACAGCCTGGTTTTGTAAGAGAATGTAATTCTGTACAAACTGTAAAAAAAGAGATGACCATCGTGTCCTCCTCATGGTTGAAACCTGTACGTGGAAGCCACAATCAATGTTCTCATTCCTCAAGAGGTCATTGTTAGTTGGCAAAGTACAGAATAGGCCAAAGGGTGCATTCTTCAAAGTCTGAATTCAATAAACTAGCCCATTTACATCATATAACTGGAGACTAATAAGCAGGCAGATTTCATACTTAATCCGACATTGACATTAGTACATAGATCAGTCATAGTGTTAACGGATTACACTTCAGTTTGGAAAGTTGCTTCATGTGAGGCTGCATTTCTGAAACCGAATGCATTCCATCAATGCTTAACAAAAGTGAGCAAGGACAACATTTAGATCGGATAATTAAAAACTAGAAATTTAGACTGGTAGGAGGCAAGATCATCAGTGCAGCGAGGACATCCACTGCTCCTTTTATTTTAAAGCAGAAAGGCAGCTAAGTTGTCAGTAAAGAAAGTACACTCCTCCTCAGGATTGACGCCCCCTCCCCATCACCCCCATAAATAATATCACCCACAACTGTAAGATGCCTTGCTTTTTAAATTTCCACTGACTAAATCATCAACATAATGAACATTGGACCCAACATTCTTCTTGGAGAATGTGGGAACCAAAGCTTCTTCCACCAAGGAAGCAGGCAGCACCTGACAAGGCGGGTGGGTGAATGGTTTCAGAGATGGTGTGCTTTATCCACCGCTTACTCAGAGCTTCTGTGTACTCGTGACGTATGGACTCACATTTCCCACATACTATCCTAAATGCTCCTCCTGTGGCGGCTCCTAAGGGTTGTGCCATTATACTGCCGAACCCCTCGGCACAGGAGTGGTGCAGTCCGGAGGCGGCCCTTAGCCGGAGGGTTTAAAAGGCAGGGTTTGGGTGCCATCTTCCTCTGGTTTCATCTTCCCTTCAACCGGGAGGAATACAATAAAGGTGCTTCTCAAACACTGGACTTCGTGCCTCCTTTTGAGACCCACGCACCACATTGGTGACCCCGACGTGATTTGAACACGCAGCCTTCTGGACCAGAGATTCTTAGGAGTCTGCAGGAATATTGCACCAGGCTACAGAACATTTCATCTCACTTTTCCGCAGAGTCCAGAGGACTTCAGAAAAGATATGAAGGAGGAATACCAACAGGATAGTCTGGGTTAAAGGGATGCAAGGAGGAGGATGAGCGGGGGGATTCCAGCCTTTGACAGCTTCAGCCCCACTACTATCCACAGGTAAGCAGAATAAGTCACAATGTGGTTTCGACTTGATCCTCCTAAGAGTTAGGAGATGCAACCAATATTGTACAGATAGGTCTGCATGGAAGGATATGCAACTCTTTCAACATTGCTAAGTACATGATAATGAAGTCTCCAGAGATGCTGCCTGACCTGGTGAGTCAATCCAGCATTTTGTGTCTATCTTCGATTTAAACCAGCATCTGCAGTTCTTTCCAACAAATGACTGTGATATTAGTCTGGTTGATAAAAGTACGGACGTTAAGCAATAAGACTGAGGTAAATTGAGCAATGCCGGAGATAAGTTGTAAAATCATTGAATTGCAGTACTGTAGCCAGGTCTCTTTGGCTTGAATCCTGTCCATTAGTCTCCAATGCTCTTTGTTCCCTCTAAGCACATCTCTGGAAAACGTTTCCTCCTTTCCACCTCCTCCACAAAGCTAGTGCAATGTCTGAAGAAGCTGGAGCCCACATTCCTCTGTGTTGCATCATTCTTCACTGTATCACAGCCGAGCTTCATTTGTAGAATGTTTGCTACCAACTATTCAACCCCGTCTGATTCTCCCATAAGTAGAACAGACCATCTCCTCCTGGTGCTCAACATCTCATTAAACCAAGCTAAATCTTACAACTTTGAAATATCCAGCCAAGGTCAGGAAGGCCTTGGTTGACATAGAAAGCTGAAGTAACTCAAGGGGTCAGACAGCATCTCTGGAGAAAAGGAGTAGGTGACGTTTTGGGTTGAGACCCTTCTTCAGACAAAGTTGGGGTAAGGGACATGAGAGATATAGACAGTGATGTAGAGAGATATAGAACAAATGAATGAAAGATATGCAAAAAAATTATGATGTAAGAAACAGGTCATTGTTAGCAGTGTGCTGGGTGAAAATGAGTAGACAATGTTGGCCAGATGCAACAATCATTATAATCAATAGACAGAAAATGTGTGTTCTCCCTACATGGATTTGTAATGATTAGACTCTTATTCACGGTCCATATTCCCATGCTTTTGTACATCATTGGAGGTCATTTAGCCCATTAAGTCTACGTCGACTGAAAGAACAATCACATTCCGCCACTTATCTTCCCAGTAACCTATCCTCTCCACATCCCCATCAACTTTCACCCAAACTCTACTACTAATGTATACATCTGGGTCAATTGACAACAGCCAAGTGACCTACCAGCCTGCACATTTTGGATTGACTGGGCTTGTATGCACTGGAGTTTAGAAGGATGAGAGGGGATTGTAGTAGCAGATTTTTATATCGTTCAAGAGATTACTCCCTCTAGCCGCTAAATGGACTGCATGGTTAAGAGGAATGTCTTTATACGCATGCGAGCTCACCATCAGAGACCTTCAGAGCTTCTTCACTGATGTCTTCAAAAACACAGTCTTTTGATTAATAAATTCTTTATTGTTGATGAAAAACAATAAGGTACATCCAAACTTCTTCCAACTCGTTACTTCAACGAATCTTCATCGAACTCCAGCTTATCGCTTTAAACATTAGAAAACTCCTCGTGTCTCCGTTACACTTCACATGGTCAAAGGGTAAACCTTCTCCATGCTGGTCCGAAACTAAACTAGCAACTAAACAACCCCTCTCATCCTTCTAAACTAAGCTTCTGTGCAAGAAACTTAGCCCCAAACACGCCCAAATATACGTCATAAATCCCACCCACAATATAACGGGCAGTCATCAATCACACACAAAACAAGCCAAATGGCCACTACAGGGATCTTATGGAAAAATATAAAATTCTTAAGGGATTGGACAGGCGAGATGCAGGAAAAATGTTCCCGATGTTGGGGGAGTCCAGAACTAGAGGTTCCAGTTTAAGAATAAGGGGTAGACCATATAGGACTGAGATGTTTCACCCAGAGTTGTAAATCTGCGGAATTCTCTGCCACAGAAGGCAAAGGAGGCCAATTCATTGGATGTTTGCAAGAAAGAGTTAGATTTAGCTCTTAGGGTTAAAGGAATCCAGGGATATGAGGAAAAAGCAGGAACGGGGTACTGATTTTGGATGATCAGCCAGGATCATATTGAATGGGGGAGCTGGCTTGAACGGCAGAATGTCCTACTACTGTACATATTCTCTATGTTTCTATGAATTCGCCAACCGTAGGTAAACCCCTTAACCCTGTGTTATCTCTCCCATCGTCTCCTTGAGCAAACACCTTTCACCCACTGTTACTGTCACCCAGTTCCTTTCCCCTTTTCCATCTCCTCATCTACCGCACCTCCCGCACCAAATCCACCATCTTTAATTTATTCCCTCCTCTTTTCACCACCCGTGTCCACCCACTATCCCTCCCTCTGGCTTTGCATTCCAATCCTCCTCTGCCTTTCTTATCTGGCACCCTTTTGTCACCATTTTACTTCTTTGTTACTGTTTCCACCCATCTGCCATCAGCCCCCTTTACCTGCATCTCTCAGTAATTTACCAATTTTACCCTTCCACTTCCCCTCACCCCTCTTTACCAGCTTCCTCCCTCTACTCCATCAGTTTGAAGGAGGGTCTTGGCCTGACAGGTTGGCCACCTCTTTCCCTCTACAGATGCTGCCTGGTCTGCTGAGTTCCTCCAGCAGTTTTTTGTTTGCCCACCATTTGGAGGTCATTTTTAAGCCAAGTTGACATGTAATGTTTACAATTATCTATTGGACACCAACGGATTGAATATTTCAGATAAGATTTGTCTTTTTCATTTGAAGGATTTACTTTACAGTATTTCTCATCAAATGTAACTGGCCTGACATCCAGGCATTCCTTACTGATCACTTTCAGTTCTACAGAAACGTTATCATGATATCCTTGTTGTACAGCCAATTCTACACTTATTCCACAGCGCCGATATTAAATGAGGATACTGGACCCTAAGCAAAATATTTTTTTACCTAAAGATTACAAAAATTAAAGTCATGGTGTGTAGAACAAAACAATCCACTCATAAGGAATCAATTATGATCAATTGGAAAAGTTGATATGGAAACTGTTACATTTTCTGGACCCTTTTGTTTAACAACAAGACAAGTGAAAACTGTATTCATTTTGAATGTACACCTCTGGAGAAAACACTGACATAAAAACTAAAAAATGGAACCAACAATACATTAGTTGCAATTTTAACACAGTTGGTTACACACTCATCCAATTTGGAGGATTCTAATTCAAATACTTGAATACCATAATCTATATTGCAGATTGGATAGAGCTACTGTATCAAAACTGTCACCTTTAGGATGAAACACTCATCTTAAATCCATCCTGCCCACTATGGAAGAATTAAAAGATCGTGACACTGCCAGGCATAAACGAGCGATGTTTTGGATCGAGACACTTCTTCAGACTGGTTAGGGATAAGGGAAACGAGAGATATAGATGATGATATAGAGATAAAGAACAATGAGTAAAAGATATGCAAAAAGGTAACGGTGATAAAGGAGACAGGCCATTGTTAGCTTTTGTTTGTGTGAAAGCGAGAAGCTAGTACGAAGTGAATCTAGAAGCTAGGGGTAGAGAGAGAGAGAGAGAGAGAGGTAGAGAGAGAGGTAGAGAGAGACAGAGAGAGGCAGAGAGAGAGAGAGAGAGGCAGAGAGACAGAGAGAGGCAGAGAGAGGCAGAGAGAGACAGAGAGAGACAGAGAGACAGAGAGAGATAGAGAGGGGAACGCCGCTGCTACCTGAAGTTAGAGAACTCTACAGCACAGTGGTATGAATATTTATTTCTCTAACTTCTGGTAGTATCGCCATTCTCTTTAGAGATGTGTAGGAAAGAACTGCAGATGCTGGTTTAAATCGAAGGTAGACATAAGATGCTGGAGTAACTCAGCGGGACAGGAGGCATTTCCAGAGAGAAGGAATGTATGGGTGACGTTTTGGGTCGAGGGCCTCTTCAGCCTCTTTAGAGTTCTCTTTAGAGATGCTGTCTGTCCCGCTAAGTTACTCCAGCTTTTTGTGTGTATCTTCAGTTTAAACCAGCATCTGCAGTTCCTTCCGACACATAAAAGAGTGATGTTCTCCTGATGTCCCAGTCAACATTCATTATACAACCAATACCAACTAAAACAGATTAAAAAAGACAACGCTCTCTGAATCCTAGAAATCTGAAATATAAAACAGAAAATGCTTGAAAACATGCAAAGGGTCACGGCTAGTGTACAGAGAGAAAAAAAAGTATTCCTTCACAGTTACTTGCCAAATACATCCAGGATTTTCTGGAAGAGATTATCTGGTCATTTATTTTGCCACTGTTTGTGGAAGCTTTTTGTGCACAAAGCTGCATTCATACAAAATATTGTCTATGCTAAAGTACTATAAGTGCAATAAGCGCATTGGAAATCCTGGGGTATGGATGGCGTTAGTTATGAATGGCGTGTGGAGGAACACAAGTATAACAACGGACAGATTTGCTCTTTTTTGGGTTGGCACAAAGACAAGAAAAATTAACTGACTTTGTGGCTGAAGCAGAAATCTTGTGCAAGAGATAATGTAAAACAGGTTTTCCCCATTCTCGTAATCCAACCACAACAGCGGAATTAAACTGTTGAATAGTTTAATATCATATTCTGTATTGTAACATTGATCCAGGAAATAACAATAGAAATAATGTTTATATTTGCCGGATAGTTCCAAATAGAAATTTTGAGCTACAAAAATGACAAAAGACATTGAATCGTAATAGTTTTTAAAAACACAAAAGGGAAATGTAAATGATGTTTATATTGCATCAATAGACGTTATCATTTGTGGATACTTGAACATTATGGATTTTATCAGTTACAAAACTGTAAAGGGGATGTCACACTGCGGTGACCTAATTGGCGAGTTTAGAAGAGTTTAGGAGAGTTTGAAAAAAATGTCATGTTGAAGACCTCCTTCAACCTCTTTCGACCATGTTGAAGACTAGCTACGACTAGCTACTATGTTGACGACTAGCTTCGGGTAAATTGGACACCGAATAGTGGGGAGTGAAGATGACCTCCCTTTGACTATGTTGAATACCTACGACTACCTTTGATTACCCTTGATTACCTACGAATAACTTGCCGACTTACTACGACCTACTTCGACTAAACCAACGAGTAAAAAAGAAAAAAAAAGACGATTTTTTTCCATGGCGACCTTTTTTTTTTACTTGCGGGCATTTTTCAGCATGTTGAAAAATACGCCGCGACCTAGCCGAGGCCTCGAGTATGCGGGGACCACTCTCGAGCATGAAGGAGAGTTACAACGCCTCCTACAACCTTGTGTCGACCATGCTGCGAGTACGAGTTGAGGGCAAACTCTTCTAAACTCGCCAATTAGGTCGCCACAGTGGGACACTCGCTTAAGCCTTGCATGTTTGACTGCACCCGATGTTCAAAGTGTAATGAATGGTGGTGCAGTTGGTGAAAAGGTGAGAATGAGTGGTTTGGTGAGTTTGATGTAAATTACGGCACGTGCAAACTTTGCGCGTACTTGGCGCGTACTTAGCGCTAACTCTGCTTCCGTTTGGTCGCGCTAGACGCATGCAATCGCATGCTGGTGGGACAGGCCCTTAAGTGGTACTTAGCTTGTGTCTAAAATAAAAACAAATATTACTGGAAATGCTCAGCAGGTCAGGTTCCAGCTGTGGGAAGAGGATCAGAGCTAACATTTCAGGTCGAAAATCTTTATTCAGAACTAGGATGGTTTTTAATTTAAATTAGCTTGTTGGAATTGGATTCTAGCTCAGATCTTACTGTTCAAAAAGCTTGCAGCTATGAAAATTATGCCCAGTGTAGTTTTGCATATAATCAGTTTGCTTTATCTGCATCGACGGCGATTACCTCAAATTATTTACATTCTGAAAAACAACAACGGAAATGCAACACAAGATACCAGTCAGAGTGTTTTCCCCACTAAGTTATACAACATCAACTTCCTCAGAATCGATCAACAAAATCACGGTTTTGGGGACAAAGGCACTTAGTCTGGTCACCACACTGATCTCATGACAGTGCACAGTACATATCAATTCAAATCAGCAGCAAAACTCAGAACATAAAGTAAATCCTTCCTTTTGCAGTGATCTGTGCCAAATAATAATTTTTTTTCAACACTTCAGCTACAATGATTTCTCACTGAAGTCATCGAAGTAAGTTTCAAATGGTCTTGTTCTCAATCCCGTTGCTGCTCAAACTAGACAACTTGGCATAGAGTTTTAATCAGCTTGTCCCAAGGCTAATCCCTGTCTCTAGTTCACTGTGGTTGTCACCCACTATATTATCAACTGATTTACACACAAATGGCAAACACAAACACACAGGCTGTGATATGAGCTGATAGAGCAAATGAAACGGACAACAGAACACATCTGAAACACATCAAAATATAAATCAGCACCATATGTGCACTAGTGGAAATACAATGGATATTTTGTTCTATGTTTGTGTATTGTTGGCTTTGTTTGTATCACATACTTCAAACTGGGAAGCAGAAACAAAAGTTGTTGTTGCTTCACTAAAGGTAAGCACACACACATACAGCAGTCCTGTGTGGACAGTAAATGGTGAGACCATCGCCAGAAGGCAAGTAGCAAAGGTAGCGCTCCTGCAAGATAAATTATAAACCTTCACAAAGAATCAAGTAATTTTAGCGTCATTTAAGAACTGAAAGAGCCACATAGTGCTGGCCAGCCTTCAGAACGCTATCTGGACCTTTCCTTTTCTAAATAAACAATAAGTGATTCATTTTACTTAAGGGATCGAATAAAACAACAGAAGTTTGAGTCAACCAGCAGGAAGCCTGAGTAAACCTCTTCATTCATCTGTTCATTGTTGTCATTCATCCATATTACTTTACCCAAAGGATCATAAGGACTAAAGCAAACTCGGGTTAACTTAACACAATGCGTTGGAAAGAACAGCAGATTCTGATTTAAACAGAAGATAGAGACAAAATGCTGGAGTAACTCCGCGGGACAGACAACATCTCTGGGGAAAGGGAGTAGGGGATGTTTTGGAGTCTGCATAACTCCAATTATGCTTACTTTTCCAATGGTGTTTCCATTGTTCAGCCTTGGTTTCAGCTACCGTGGTCCAAGGCTAGTGTGTTCCTCAAACTTACGCAAGCAACTCTTTATGTACTTGTCAACTTTAAGTAATGTTGCTTGAAAAATTGTAAAGCAGTTTGGGATAGCTAATGAAGTTGAGGGGGCAGGGGGGAGGGTGTCTACATGTACACTAACTGTGGTACTCTAGCTGATAGTTACTGGCTGCAATAATGGAAACTGCTTTCTTGTACCCTGTGGGGGAAGTGAAAAATAAGCCAGGAGCTTTGCTACTGATGGAAAACAAATGGTCACTCCTCGCAGATCATACATCTCCTTCCAACCTTATCTTGCGACACTAACCTTTCATTGGTTAAATCATTTATCAGCAACAATGAGAAGATCAGAAATCAACTGAAACATAAGAATGTGTAATGCAGCTTGGGGCTGCACCTTATACTGTGGTGATAAACACTACAGCCCATCATCTTTATCAATAATTCCCTTAAACATTTAGCCCCTTTGTGCACATGTGGGCAAGCTGCAGATTACACACTGTTCTGTATACATTAAGACCGGTCCTCACTGTTCATTTCCACGCTGATTAATGATCATTAGATATTTGGCCAAGGCACAATTTACCCTAGTGTTCGATGTTTATCAGGTAAGAAAGGGACACCTAGAAGAATTATCCATTTATGTATTCACTAACAGAAAATAGCTGTTAAAACTCAGACCTATGATAACTCACAGAAAAAGCAAAGAGTAAACCCGGTAGGAGATTGGCAAGGATGTGTCGAGTCATGCTGTTCACTGATGCCTCTTGCAGACTCAAGTACCTCTCTCCACACAATGTGCAGCACATGTTATTATCTCCACCAGCGTAACAAGCTGGTGGTTTGGGACTCTCACAGAGCTAATGTGATCTGTACAGATGATTGCAATGTAGGCAGTGATGGTGGGAGGCAGCCAGACCACTGATTATACGTGTTCAAACCTCCCCCACATTCTCCATCGCTGCCTCGGCAATCTTCCCACCATTTGCTCGGTGGCCAATGACAAGTGGATAGTCATCAAAGTTCATGTGGTAATAATGAGGCAGCAATCATTGGAAACCATGTAATTAATTTGTTTAGTTTGGAGATACGGCGCTGAAACAGGGCCTTCAGCCCATCGAGTCCACACCGACCGCTGTACAATAACACTATCCGGCAAACACATTTATACCATGCCATTCTTTGAAGCGAGGGAGGAAACTGAAGATCTTGGAAAAAACACTCACAGGTCACTGGAGAACACACCAACTCCAGACAGACAGCACCCGTAGTCAGGAGCGAACTCTGGAGGGTCTCTGGCGGGTCTCTGGCGCTGTAAAGCTGCAGCTCGACTGCTCCCACATTGATTTTATTCCCCAATTTCTTAATTCTTTCCTCAGGCCACCTTATCTGGGCTAGGTGAACTCTAATTTCTGCATGACAATATAAAAATTAAATGAAGTATCAAATGTAACTTGCTTGGGTGCGTGCATTCAGGAGAACAGTTACTGAAGCATATTGGCAACGGCTCTGCCCAGGGCAGGCGGGCTCTGCAGAGAGTAGTGCATCCGGCCAAACGCACCACGGGAACTACACCCTCCCTGCAGGACCTATACACCAGGAGGTGCAGAACCAGAGTCTGTAGTGGATCAGTCTGCTATGTCAGTGTGAGCCAGGGTCAGCGCAGGCAGCCTGCTGAAGGTCAGTCCGCTATAACCAAAATTCAGTATAGAGAGATCCGTTAAAACAAAGGTTTACTGTACTGAAACCAAAATACGATTAAATAAGCAAAAGATCCAGATTGCAAAGATATTAAAGGTTTTGATAAGGAAATAATTAAAACTAATGACATTATGTCCTATATTGTCCAAAATGTGTAAAAAGCCAAGTGGATGCAATAACATTATTGACATCATAATTGGACCTCCTAAGGGGACTATGAATTTCACTATATGTGGGGTATCAAGACATCTGGTGAGACTCACCGGCATTTTACCTGTGTTAGGAGGTGCAAACAACACAGATTTCCGGCCATCTTAAACTGTTTTAAAAAATTTACAAGAATATTGGCCAAATAGGAGCAGCTCCAAGTATTCAGACCAAAGAACCATGAGAACAGTGAAAAGACTGAACGGAAAATAAAAGAAAACTATTGGACAAGAATGTGGGTGGGATGAATAGTAAACTTGCAGATGACACTATAATTAATGATATAGTGGACAGCAAATAAGGTTGCCTAAGTTTACAGCTGTATGTTGATCAACTGTGAAAGACATCTTTTTTGTGTCTGTCTTCCTGCACATGATATGGTTCACCTCTTCTACAGAGCCTGTGACACCTGGATCTCAACTCTGCCATCAAAGGAAAACTTCCTCTTTGCATCCAAACTCTCAAGTCCTGCAAGTTTCAATGGCATCACCTTTTTGCTTATTCTAAACTCAACAGAATACAAGCCTAGTCCACACAATATCTCTCCAGACAACGACACAGCCTTCCCTGAAAAACTAGGCTTGTGATTATTCGCTGCACTTCCTGACTGACAAAGATATTCTTTTTAGGATGAGGATATCAAATTAGATGCAGTGTTTCAGGTATGGTGTCACAGAGCCCCTATATAATTACAATATGGCCTCCCACCCCTGTACCTCCCACCCCTGTACATAAATTACATCACAATAAAAAAAGCAAAATATCATTTACCTTCCCAAACACTTGCCGCACCGACATCAGTGACAAATGTTCAAAACCCCCAAGATTCCTTTGAACATAAACATTTTGCAACAGGGTCAATAGAATCATGGAGCTCGATGACACAGAAATAGACCCTTCGGCCCATCTCGTCCATGCCGACCAAGTTGGCATGTTGGGCTAGTCCCATTTGCCTGCATTTGGCCTTACAAACCCCTTCTATTCGTATACAATTCTCTCACTATTTAGAAAATACTTGCTTTTCTATTTTTTTCTTTACCCAAGTGGACAACCCCCATTTTCTCCAACTTGTTTAACAGCGTCATGTTACTGCCCTTTCACTCAGTCATATATATCCCCATCGTACATCTTGACATCCTTTTCGCAAGAGACACCAAGGCAAGCAGAAAGGGGAGTAAAAACTATTAAAAAGTCAAAGCCCCTTTAATCTTCTCCTTTTATCTGAATGCTCAGCATTGACAATAAGGTTGATGAATTAATGACAAAAGGGAATTAACACATATAATCTAATATGCATTCCAAATCAGTGGCTGCAGGCTTCTAGGCAATTGTTCAATCTTCTAGGCAATTGAATGTGTGGTGAGAATCTATCTTGGCTCAGCAGACCATGATATAGAATTAGAATCCGTTTGGATTAAGTTAAGCAGCAGCAAAGGGCAAAAACATTAGTGCAAATTGTTTGTTGGCCACCGAATAGTATTTAGAACGCTGGACACATCATAAAACAGGAACCTAGAAGTAGAGAGTTGAAACTGCTGTAGTGGGAGACACAGGAAGCCTCCGTGACCTGCCAGATGCACAAGATGTACCTGCCACGCTGCTCAGCTGTCCTGCCAAGCATTTCCTTCATGACTAAATTATGAAATAAAAAATTGTCACCACTCACCAGCCAGCTATCAGACTTGCACCAATGCCATTCCACCAAACACACGCAAGTGTTCAGTTGATTCTTGTGACCCTGCTCACTCTATCCCTTCAAAGCCCCATTACTCAACAAAGGCTGCAGTCTGAAGACAAAATGCGTAGGAGGGCACTGCAGATTGCTGGTTTACATTGAAGATAGACACAAAATTATGGAGTAACTCAGCAGGCCAGTCAGCGTCTCTGGGGAGAAGATATGGGTGACGTGTCTGAAGAAGGGTCTTGACCGAAAAGTCACCCATTCCTTCCCTCCAGAGATGCTGCCTGTCCCGCTGAGTTACTCCAACACTTTGTGTCTATCTACTGTCTGAAGACCATGCACTCCAGGGAGCTGCTGCCGAACATACGACGGCATACACAATACTGTGTTGTTGAATGGCTACAATGCTCACAACCTGCTCAACAGCGACCTCACCTTTTAGTTCCATCTTCAGCAATGCTGTTGGTAAGTCTAGCAGTACTGCACTATTCCGGTATCTTACTTCTATGTACTGTATAAAAAAAATACTGGACCCCAAGAAAGGGAGTTTGTGGATTACCTCAGTGATGGATTCATAGAGCAGATGTACTGGAGGCTACCAGGGAGAAGGCAATTCTGGATTTAGTATTGTGTAATGAACCGGATTTGATAAGGGAACTCAAGGTAAAGGAGCCATTAGGAGGTAGTGACCATAATATGATAGGTTTTAATCTACAATTTGAGGGGGAGATGGGAAAATCGGAAGTATCAGTATTACAGTTGACCAAAGGGGACTTTGGAGCCATGAGGGAGGAGCTGGTCAAAGTTGACTGGAAAGATACCCAAGCAGGGATGACAGTGGAACAACGGTGGCAGGTATTCTGGGAATAATACAGATGGTTCAGGATCAGTTCATTCCAAAGAAGAAGAAAGATTCCAAGGGGAGTAAGGGGTGATCGTGGCTGACAAAGGAAGTCAGGGACAGTATAAAAATAAAAGAGAACAAGTATAACATAGCAAAGATGAGCGGGAAGCCAGAGGATTAAGTAACTTTTAAAGAGCAACAGAAGATAACTAAAAAGGCAATACGGGGAGAAAAGATGAGGTATGGAGGTAAGCTAGCCAAGAATATAAAGGAGGATAGCAAAAGCTTCTTTAGGTATTTGAAGAGGAAAAATTTAGTTAAGACCAAAGTTGGACCATTGAAGACTGAAAAAGGTGAATTTATTATGGGGAACAAGGAAATGGCAGACGAGTTGAAAAGGTACTTTGGATCCGTCTTCACTAAGACAGACACAAACAATCTCCCTGACGTACTAGTGGCCAGAGGATCTAGGGTGACGGAGGAACTGAAGGAAATGCACATTAAGCAGGAAATGGTGTTGGGTAGACTGATGGGACTGAAAACTGATAAATCCCCAGGGCCTGATGGTCTGCATTCCGGTGTACTCAAGGTGGCTCTGGAAATCGTGGACGCATTGCTGATCATTTTCTAATGTTCTGTAGATTCAGGTCCTGTGGATTGGAGGTCAGCTAATGTTATCCCACATTTTAAGAAAGGCAGGAGAGAGAAAATGGGGAATTATAGCCCAGTTGGCCTGACATCGTGGTGGGGAAGATGCTGGAGTCAATTATAAAAGATGAAATAACAGCACATTTGGATAGCAGTAGCAGGATTGGTCCAAGTCAGCATGGATTTACAAAGGGGAAATCATGCTTGACTAATCTTCTGGAATTTTTTTGAGGATGTAACTAGGAAAATGAAAAAGGGAGAGCCAGTGGATGTAGTGTACCTGGACTTTCAGAAAGTATTTGATAAGGTCCCACTAGGAGATTAGTGGGCAAAATTAGAGCACATGATATTGGGGGTAGCCAACTAACATGGATAGAAAATTAGTTGGCAGACAGGAAACAAAGAGAAGGGATTAACGGGTCCCTTTCAGGCAGTGACTAGTGGGGTACCACAAGTCGCCGTGCTGGGACCACAGCTATTTCCAATCTACATCAATGATTTAGGTGAAGGGACTAAAAGTAACATTAGCAAATTTACAGATGACACAAAGCTGGGTGGCAGTGTGAACTGTTAGGAGGATGCTATAAGGATGCAGGGTGACTTGGACAGGTTGGGTGAGTGGGCAGATGCAGTTTAATGTGGATAAATGTGAAGTTATCCACTTTGGTGGCAAAAACAGGAAGGCAGATTATTATCTGAATGGTGTCAAGTTGGGAAAAGGGGAAGTACAATGAGATCTGGGAGTCCTTGATCATCAATCACTGAAAGTAAGCATGCAGGTACAGCAGGCAGTGAAGAAAAGGCCTTCATAACAAGGCCGATGGATAACGGATAACAAATGGATAACATAACGATGGCCGACTGCGGGACCAGAAGCTGGGGCGGTGGCCTGGAGCTGGGGCAGCGGCCCGGTGCGGAGACTGCAGGACCTGGAGCAGGGGCGGCGACCTGGAGCTGGGGCAGCGACCTGGAGCTGGGGCATCGGCCTGGAGCTGGGGCAGCGGCCCGGTGCGGAGGCTGCAGGACCTGGAGCAGGGGCGGGGACCTGGGGCCCGGTGCGGAGACTGCAGGACCTGGAGCTGGGGCGGCGACCTGGAGCTGGGGCAGCGGAGCTGGGGCAGCGGCCCGGTGCGGAGACTGCAGGACCTGGAGCTGGGGCGGCGACCTGGAGCTGGGGCAGGCGGCCCGGTGCGGAGACTGCGGGACCTGGAGCTGGGGCAGGGGCCCGGAGATGATGCTGTGGCGGGCCGTCTCGGAGCGGGGATGGCGTTCCGGCTATCGGCAGCGGCGACATCACCACGGAGGTCCGCTGGACTGGAGAGCGGCATCTCCGGCCTGGATCGACCGCCTCAGCGCAGAGGGAGAACAAGGAGGGAAGAGATGGAAACTAAGACTTTGCCTCCATCACAGTGAGGATGTGCTTGGTGAACTCACTGTGGTGGATGTTTAATTGGTGTTTATTGTATGTTTTGTTATTATTGATTCTGTGTATGACTGCAGGCAACATAGTTTCGTTCAGACCGTAAGGTCTGAATGACAATAAAGGATCTATCTATCTATCTAAGTTGAGTATAGGAGCAAAGAGGTCCTCCTGCAGTTGTACAGGGCCCTAGCGAGACCACACCTGGAGTATTCTGTGCAGTTTTGGTCTCCCAATTTGAGAAAGGACATTCTTGCTATTGAGGGAGTGCAGCGTAGGTTCACAAACCTCAATCCTTACTCAAACTTACATTGGAATAGTGTAGAAGGCCAGAAAAAAAAGTGGACCCAATGCTTCCCATTGAATGTTATTTCAATTTATTCACCGGTGTCCTATTTGTTAAAAGTGCAATTTTCAAACTTTATGTAACTTATGCAGGGCCCTTATTGTGCCACTCCATAATATAAGACTACAGATAGCATAGTATGCCACACAGCTACAGTGTACTTTAACAAACACTGCACAAAAGGCAGATGCATTTCATTTCAGTTCTTCAATGTACAAACTTCAAAGATGAACTCAATTTCACAGATGTAATTATTTCAAAAGGTTGAATGTTTTGAAACCACGCGAAATTCATCTGTTTCAGATTTTTTTGGGATTCATTTTTATTAATTATCTCATGATCTTAAACAATGACATCGATAAATCAAGTTTCATTATTCAATGACGCAACCAGTCAGAGATCTTGCAAAGGTCCAGCACACGTTCAACACATGGGAAAGGTCAAAAACTAATTGCAAATGAATGCTTGATTATGTAGAAATAAGATAATAACCACTATTGCTCAACTACAGACATTAATATCTTCTGTACACCTTGTCAAACAGCTAACACAATAGTTACCAATTAACCCTAAGTGTTTGCATTACCTGCGTAAATTAAAACTCCTTACCAGTAGGTGATCTCGAAGATTCAATACTGAAGGAACAGAAATGTTTGACATCTTTAAGTAAAGCTAGCTGCCTGTTCTGATGGTTTAGAATCAAGTGGCCATTAATACAATCAAAACCTGCTCATTTACTTCATTGCCGTATTGAGGATTTGCTTCATAACAAGCTTAATGTGATAATAAATAACTGCTCTGCAAAATAATTTAATAGCAGCTTGTCAAAGAGTTACAATGAAACATGCAACACCAAATTAAATCATCTTATCTATGATAGACAAAAAATGCTGGAGTAACTCAGCAGGACAGGCAGCATTTCTGGATAGTCATCTCATTGCATCTTGTATGAGGCTCAGCAATGAAAACAAGTAGGTGATCTCCAGTGGCAACATTACACTGCTATTCAAACGTTTTCAATCCTTGCACTACCAGCTGCAAACTTAGTTGTACCAAGACCAGACTGAAATTATTTGATAAAGATATCCATTTTATAACCACACTAGACCAGGTGCGGACCCGTTGCCCATCTACACTCACTCTTCCCAAAGATCAAGGAGATACCCGAGAGGCTGCTTTTGACAAACCAGCCTATTTCCCTTAGTGGCTGTTGCAAAATGTTTACTAAGCCAAAATGTCACTGTGCAGTGCATTTTCTTTAAAGACAAGGCTGGAGAGAAAATCTGCCAAAAGAAAAATTATCCGATGCTTCATTTAAGCTTTCAAAATAGTCCTCCAGTGTTTCTCAAAAATCTTATTGCTGTTTCCTGATGCATAGAGAAAGAAGATGAACATTGTTTTAAGTTGCGACAACAATTCTCCACAACAACTACTGGGTTCTTGGTCAGCTGGTTGCTGTTATGAGAGTTATTAATAACTAATGTGGAACTCACCAAAATGCCACACAGCCTTAGGAATAAGTGTAAGAGGCAATTTTAACCATCAATCATCCCTTTAACAATCGACTGGGCAGCTATTCTGAGTGCATGTTTCAACTTTTTTGCCAGGGTGGTACATTATGTCAAACATATTGCAGCTTACAAACCAATCTTGGCCTTCTTGAAGGCCCCTTAGCACCTAAATTATTTTGGAGAAAATCATTCTCGAGATACCGATTTGGAAAACGCAAATGGACTGGAATGCAGAGTTTCAAGTGGGGTACTACATCACCCAAGTCCCACAGAGCAAGCAAACAAAATAAGCAATTCATTCTGTGAGAATTAAAAAAAACTTAACTCTAATATGCAATAGATGAAGTGGAGAAAAACGTCACAATACAGGAAGGCAACCCTGCACAGTTGGCAAAATGTCCAATGGAAAAGTTAAATTATGGAAGATCATTAATGCCCCTGTCCCACCAAGGTTTCCGTGCGGTTCCCGCAGGTTGCAGGTGGTTGCAGGTGGTTGCAGGTGGTGGAAGCAGGTAAGGAGACTGACAAAAACCTCCGGGAACTGCACGGAAACCTTGGGTGGGGCGCAAAGTCTCCAGAGGTTTCCGTTCAGGTTCCCCAAGTGGGACAGGGGCATAACTAGAACCGATCTTCTCACTTCCAACAGGTGATGCTTAAATAGAGATCACAGTCATTCAGCAGATTTCAACAATTTTCCACATTTGAGAAGTGGGGATACTGTTTATAGCGAGGATGATCACATCAAGACCCGACAGAACTAGATCCTGTCTATTCTAAATATGATCAATTTTGTTTAAAGCATTTACAAAAATTGGATTGCCTATTACAAACCAATATGATTGTTCATCCATATCGACAGTTAAATCTTGCCACAGTATATCACACTGACTTGCCAAAGCACACTCTCTTATTGAAATGGCCAACCCGAGGTCACCAGGCAGGTCATCAGATTCAAGAAGGAAATTAGAAAACCACATATTGCATTCAGCATTTTCCAGCAGGCTATTTTCTTCTCTGTCATTTTATTTAAATAACACAGCGCTTCTTAATGGTCATCTCAGAGACTCATTCGCAGTTAGAATATCTGGAGCAAATCACTCTCAACATACCAATTTGAAAGTGGACTGGAATGCAGAATTTCAAGTATTGTTCAGCGTCACCCTAGTCTCAGAGAATGACTGAAAGTCAAACAATTAATTCCATGGGATAAAAGCTTGACTGGACTGCACTATACATAAAGCAGACACATATTGCACCATAGGGAGACAATTCAGGCAGAATATAACCAATGTTGGGCTTTCCTCGGCTTTTTATCGTCTACTGCAATTATCCATGTTATTCAACTTCAGTTCTGTGGGACTATACTAAACTGTGATTCCATTCTTACCAATCAAACGTCAAACAATGCACTGCATTACCCGTCCCACAGAGCAAGAAATAAAAATAAATTGTTCCATAGATCAAAACCTTGACTCTGATACTTGTTTGCAATAAATAAAGCAGAGAAATACTTCACACTAATGAAACATAGGAAGGCAGCCTTGCGCAGAAGGGAAAATGTCCCACGCAAAGGCAGAATTGTGGAAGGTTGTTGGCAACTCTTTGCATGTTGGCCCCAGTGGATCTGTATACATTTATTGCCAATATCAGTAATTTAACTTCTCTACCCTCCCCTGCATACATCTTTTTAGTTTATCAATGTGGTCTTTTCATGCCTTCTACAGCTTTCTGCAGCTGAGCTTCAGAAGCAGAAAGATAGAAGTAGATTAATTGATTGTTCAGGCCAACATCACTATTCATGTTGGAGAGCAGTCCTGAACTACTATCTACCTCGTCAGTGACCCTCAGACTTACTGGCTTAACCCTGCATTAAACATTATTCCCTTATCATGCAACTGAACACCGTAAATGGCTTGATTGTAATCATATATTGTCTTTCCGCTGACTGGTTAGCGCACGTGTGTAACACGCAACAAAAGCTTTTCGCTGCACCCAGTACACGTGGCATTAAACTGAAACTGAAATATTGTGACCATCCCTGCTTGTCTTTTCTCTCAAAAAGCCAATCTTGAATGTTTCAGCTGATCAAGAGAAGTCACCGGTTCACACCAACATCAAAAGCCCAACACTAATTTTCAAACAGGTTTCCACAATTATGCAAAAAATAATGAGCTCTCCGTTTCAATCACTTTCAGACTCACAATCATTTTAGTCTCAGCTCCCTCGTAACTACTAGCACCTCCACTAAGTCCCAATAAACTCCACTGGCCTCTGAATAATTAGATTTCAAGAACTCTACACTTTTAAGGGACCAAGAAAAACACCAAATATTTTGCTGCTACTTTTGAATCAACTAGTATCACATTTCCCTTCAATGCAATGCAAATTAATTAGTTCCCTTCAATGCAATGCAAAGTAATTATCCAAAAATAAAGATATAAAAATAATTAAACTATTTATAAAACTAAACTCCACTACTTTATAATGCAGTCTTATAATAAAGTGTCAACCAGTTACAATGATGCAAGAAAGTACAACACATCTCCCATTTTGCCTGGAACCTACTGTAAAGTATTTGAACTTCAGAGACAATCTTACTTATATCAAGTCTTAAGTATAATGGAAGCAAATCATGAGCTATTGGCACAGGATGCTGCTTATTCCGATAAAAATCACAAAAAATGCCAACATGCGAGTGACCAGCAATGACAACAGAGAGTATTTGTACAGCATTGAGCATTCCTTTGTTTAATGCCCAGTGGTTTCCTGGAAGCAGAAACAACAAATTAAGAAGTATTTGCTACAGCCATATTTATTAAAACTGGTCCCATTTCATACAGTTTTAGCTCTCAGATTTTAAAGAACATTATGTTAAGTTTTACCTCTGCTTCTCTCTCATCAAATTGCACTCCCTCCACACACACACCTGGATCTCCTACCATCAGGCAAGAGATACCGAAGCATCAAAGCCCAGACTACCAGACTTAAACAGCTTCCTGCCACAGGCTGTGAGGCTGCTAAACAGTCACTCCACCCGATTCTGCGACTTTGCACTGACATTTTAATAACTCTGGCACTGGCCACTCAAATCAGCTGCCCTGGACATTTTAATGACTGTTTTTACTGTATTTTATTGTTGCTGTTTTACCTGCTTTTAACTATTTATACTGTTTCATCAGGGACGGGATTGTTTTTTACTGTTATTATAGACATAGAAATTAGGTGCAGGAGTAGGCCATTCGGCCCTTCGAGCCTGCACAGCCATTCAATATGATCATGGCTTATGTGTGAAATGTTTTAAGTTTCATGTGCGATGCTCCGGTATTCCCTGGGAAACGTCTTCTCATTTTGCACTGTACAATTGTTGCTTTGCAAGATGACAATAAAGGTTGATTGATTGATTGATCAATCGATCAATCATCAATGGACCCACAGCAAAGGCTGCAGTCTGCAGCAAATTATCTCCATTCAAATTTCCATAAACACAGTGATTTTAATAAATTTCACACACCTTTCATAGAAACTCTTTTGAATGTCAATAGAATATTTTAGAACGGTTTGATTATGTAAGCAAACGATGTGATCAAGAGGGAAAGAATAACTAGAAGAGTCCAGGAGGAAAAGGGATGAATTGGCAGGTTCAAAGCAGCTTAAATGTGAATGTAGATGAAAGTATGATTTTCAATGATGAAAGCTAATTTATCCACTAAATTTATTCCAAGAGTTATTTATAGTTGATTAGTGTATAAATGTAAATAATTTGGTGTACATATAGCTGCTAAATTTGTATAAGATAATTATAAGCAGTTGAATAAGGGATGGGAATGAATAAGCTTTGGTTTCTTCCTGCTCCTTTTCGGAAACATACAATATCATTTATTTATAGATATTGTTTATGACACTTTATAAATATTCTTGTTTTGTTTTTTTGTATGCTGTTTCACACTTGCTTTTTATTCTTTTATTCTGCTCGGAAAAAATAATTAATTAAATAAATAAATAGCATGCTAAATTGATCAAGAGCTGTGGTCAGCATGCTCAACAATATAGTTCGCATTAGCGATGTATATTTTCAAAAATAAATGAACAGCAGGAATAACGGAGAATGGCTAACTAATTACAAATATTTTGCTACAATTTCATCGGGTCATGCAGTCTAGAACCTCGCACATCCAATGTGTTTGCAACCTTTGGTTTTCAATTTTTGGGTTTGGTTCTTTATAATAGCATGAGTTATCCCATGGGATAACTTTTATTGATATTGTAGTAGGCACTTGGCAAGATCATTTGTGCAAATAATACCCTTATTTAGCAAATCAACATTCATGACCCAGTATTGTGAGAAATCTTGGGTGAAATATCTGAGGAAGGAGGTATTTGCTCTGGAGAGGGTCCAGAGACGGTTTACAAGAATGATCCCAGGAATGAGTGGGTAAGTCTATGATGAGCGTTTGACAGCACTGGGCCTGCACTCGCTGGAGTTTAGAAGGATGAGAGCAGACCTCATTGAAACATATAGAATTGTGAAAGGCTTGGATAGAGTGGATGTGGAGAGGATGTTTCCACCAGTGGGAGAGTCTAGGACTAGAGTTCTAGGAGTAGAAGATTTCCCGACGGGCCGTGCGGCCAGAAGGCTTCCCGACGGGCCGCGGCTGTGGACTGGGAACACGGTTGGAGGCCGTTACCGAGGCGCCGGATCACTGCGATGAAGCCTGGGTCGGGGACTTGTGGACCGGACAGTGGAGCCGGGCCTCGCTGGTCAGAGTCTGGAACAGTGGAGTGGCCAACGGAGCCCGCGGCGACACCGCGGAGGCAGGAAGTGGGACGTCAACAGCAGTGAGGCCTCAGCGGCGGAGAGGCGAAGTCTCACTTCAGCCTCTGTGGTGGTGAAGCCTCGCGGCGGCGGCGTTGCCTCACGGGTTGACCTGCCATCAACGGTCGATGAGAGCGTGGAGGACCACCGTGAGGGGGGGAGGGGAAGAACAATGGAGGACCCGGCGTGAGAGCACCGCTGTGAGGGGGGAGGGGAACAACAATGAACAATTGGGTTGGGGAGGAGACCAGAGGAGGAGCTGGCGTGCTTTGTAACTTTATCCGTACCGTAGGTGGCCGATATTTGTATACATTGGGTTTGCAGCAAAGAATCTCGCTGTGCCTCATTGCATGTGACAGTAAAGGATTCCATAGCCTCAGAATTAAAGGATGAGCCTTAAGAAGAAGACGAGGAGGAATTTCTTTAGGACCCTGGGATGCAGACCATCAGGGCCCTGGGGATTTATCATCCTTCAGTTCCATCAGTCTACCAATACTATTTCTCACCCAATGCAAATTTCTTTCAGTTCCTCTGTCTCCCGAGATCCTCTGTCCTCCAGTACATCTGGGAGATTATTTGTGTCTTCCTTAGTGAAGACAGAACCAAAGTACCTGTTCAACTCTTCTGCCATTTCATTGTTCCCCATAATAATTTCACCTGTTTCTGCCTTCAAGGGACCCACACTTGTCTTTACTAATCTTTTTCTCTTAAGTTACCAAAATAAGCTTTTACTATCCTCCTTTATATTCTTGGCCAGCTTGCCCTCGTATCTTTTCAGCCCGTATTGCCATTTTTGTTACCTGGTGTTGTCCTTTGAAAGTTTCCCAATGCTCCGGCTTCCCACTACTCTTTGCTATGTTATTTACCTTTTCTTGTAGTTTTATTCCACCTTCCCTTGTCAGCCACGGTTGCCTCTTACTCCCCTTAGAATCTTTCTTCCTCTTTAGAATGAAATAATCCTGCATCTTCTGGATTATGCCCAGAGATTCCTGCCATTGCTGTTCCACCATCTGAAGAAGGGTCTCGACCCGAAACGTCACCTATTCCTTCGCTCCATAGATGCTGCCTCACCCGCTGAGTTTCTCCAGCATCTTTGACTACCTTCGATTTTCCAGCATCTGCAGTTCTTTCTTAATCATTCCTGCTAGGATCCTTTTTCAGTCGACCTTGGCAAGCTCCTCGCTCATGTCTTCATAGTCCCCTTTGTTGGACTGCAACACTGACACTTCTGATTTAACCTTCTCCCTCTCAAATTGCAGATTAACATTTATCATATTATGGTCACTACCTCCTAGCGGTTCCTTTACCTTGAGTTCCCTTATTAAATCTGGTTCATTGGACAACACTAAATCCAGAATTGCCTTCTCTCTGGTAGGCTCCAGTAAATGTTGCTCTAAGAATCCATCACAGAGGCACTCTACAAACTCCCTTTCTTGCAGTCCAAAACCAACCTGATTTTCCCAGTCTACCTGCATATTGAAATCTCCCATAACCACAGTGGCATTACCCTTGTTACATGCCAATTTTAACTCCTGCTGCAACTTGCTACTGTTTGGGGGTCTGTAGATAACACCAATTAGTGTCTTCTTACCTTAACAATTCCTCAATTCTATCCACAGCGACTCTACATCGTCAGTACCTATGCCACCCCTTGCAAGGGACTGAATTTCATCCCTCACCTCCCACCCCACCTCCTCTGCCCACAAGCCTGTCCTTTTTATGGGACGTATAACCCTGAATATTCAGTTCCCAGTCCCGATCCTCCTGCAGCCATGTCTCTGTAATTCCCACAATGTCATATCTTCCAATCTCTACCTGAGCCTTAAGCTCATCCACTTTACTTCCTATACTTCACGCATTCACAGATATCACATTATATACCTCACCTTTCACATCGATTCTTATTCCACTTGGCCATACTCTCCTATCCCTTTGTGAGCTTGCTGTCCCGTTAATTCCGGTGCCTTTCTTAACTTTTCCTATACACTCTTTCCCTTTAACTCCATCCTTGTATTTCCAATGTCTCTGTTTGGAGGTAAGCAATTATTTTGACACTTTAAAGCCGCAGTGCTGGCTGTACTGGATTGTTGTTAGGAGTCAGCCTGGCCCAGCTCCAGTGAAAGGCGGCGTTTCGAATGTATCCTTTATTTGTTTTACTTTGACTTTACTAGTGCACAACTGAATATCGTCTGTCTGTTATCTAGATTGAAAACTAACCAATCCCACTGCAATTCAAAAAAAAATTGTGAGGAAATGTGTATAAACACAAATCTCCAATTACAACCGTTTGTAACCTAGTTTTATTTGTCTTAGTGATTTGCCTTATACACAGAATTTTAACAGAGTCCTTTTCAACAAAAGTCCTTTTCTGAACACTACCACTGCTATGGTAGATAAAACTAACTTCAGTGCAACTAAAATAAAGTAACAGTTGATTTGAATCTTGGATACATTCCACAAGGCTTTCAGTGGTTAATTACAAACCGGGCTGTACAATTACATGCTGATATATCCAAGATAAAGGGAATCTTGTTTACTGCTTATCAAGCATTAGACATCTACTTTATAAGTGCACGTATTTTCTCCAGAGATCCTGCAAAATGTATTTTCTGCGAATCTGATGGTAATGAATTTCAAATTATAAAAATTAAATATTACTTGATGACACTAATGTAATTTGTTAAAATTATAGATTTAAACATTACTTGATAACACCAATTTAATTTGTTAAAAATATAATTAAAGCTTACTTGATAACACTAATGTAATTGGTTAAAATTAAAAACTTAAATATTACTTGATACACCAATGTAATTTGTTAAAAATATAGAATTAGATATTACTTGGTAACACTAATATAATTTGTTAATTTCATAAAATGAAATATTACTTGATAACACTAATGTAATTTGTTAATATGGTCCTGCATTAGCATGCAAAAAAATTTGTGAAATGTAATCAATAATTCTAACATTTGTGTGGGGATCGACTCAGTAGGAAATGCAAGTCTGAATAAGGATCTCAATCCAAACAGTCACCCATTCCTTCTCTCCAGAGATGCTGCAGCATTCTGTGGCTATCTTCAATTTAAACCAGCATCTGCAGTTCTTTCCTACACGATGTAAATAAATGTTTTGCATTTAATTTTAGCTTGGTTGTTTAATGTGGTGATCAGTGCCAACTCAATATGGTATGCACACAGGGATTTAGATCATTGTTCGCCAATAATATGTCAGTGTCCAAACCCCTTGCTGGTTCCATAAAGACCTCAGACCTCTTCGCCAAATTGATTCATGTTGTCACTTCACCACCTTTTGGATCAACAGTTACTTCGATGGCAATGAAACACGGTTTAAAATGCAATTCTTCCCTTGAAGAACAGCAAACCACATGGGATTTTTTCACAACAACCTAGTAGTTTTGCCGTCATTAGTACAACACTTATAAATCAAAATCTTTTTTTCTAAAAAATCCAGATGATTTGCAAAATTTAAATTCCCTATATACTGTGGAAGGATTTAAATTAATAACAATTCAAGAATTCTGGGTGACGAGTCTGGGAACCTAACCACTGCTGTACTACTAACATATCCAATATTTTGTTCACAAATATTACATGCAACCGATAACGTATCAATGTTATTAATTCAATGTTAGAATGAGAAATGCAGATACATTAATTTTTATATTTCCGGAATATACTATGTCAATAAGAATTGTATGGACCATGTGGTGTGATCTTAGGTTTATACTTATCTCATTCACTCCATTAGTGTGTTGTTTATCATCATGGATGATTGTCAAGAACTTCTTTCATAGTCACTTGCTTTAATAAGGAGCAATGTAGAGAAAAATCTTCAGATTCAACACTGTGGTCATGTTTGAGATATTAACAATTGGAAATAGAAAAGTCAGCAACCATGTGCATGGTAAATGAGAATGTAATTTCTTAAATAAAGTGGCAGTGATGGCAAACAGTGAATCTGGTGGAAATGTCGGGGAGCAGGAAATTATAAGAGGCTTCCACAATTTTTTCTGTACAAGGACCAGCTACAGAAGTGCCTGAGAGAAAAGGATATTGTCAGACTTCCAGGAAAGTACAAAAAGCAGACCCACAAGATGTCTGAAGAAGAGTCTCGACTCGAAACGTCACCCATTCCTTCTCTCCAGAGATGCTGCCTGTCCTGCTGAGTTACTCCAGCATTTTGTGTCTACCTTTGATTTAAACCAGCATCTGCAGTTCTTTCCCACACACAAGATATATGCCTGCATATACATTAAAAACATATGTAGCAAAATCACACCAGCGATGAACAATAAGCTGCTGAGGCTTCGATCTTCATGAAAAATATTGTGAGAATTTTGATGGGATGTTTTAAAACTCCACCTTGGGAGATTTTCATGAGTTATACATTTGAAATGTGCAGCCAGAGATCAGACGGAATAGTGATCAAATACATTATCAGATTAAAAAAAGTAAAACAGCTTAATTCTGTCCCCCTAGTCTCCTGGCTAAGTGTATCCATTCAAATAAATAGGTTATCCAGTACTACATCAGGTATGATGAAGACCGAAGGGGCAAATTCCCAGCAAGACAGGTCTCAGTGTTGTTCAATATATGTTAAACCTCTCCCACTTAGGTGATTTTTTCGGCGACTGTCACCGAAAAAGCCGCGACTGGACCCCTCCCTACGACAATGTCTACGACAAGCTATAACAACCTACCACCTAGTCGACGTTAAGCTACCGACAACCGGCGACCCATTAGAACGTCCACCTACGGCCACACAGGCGACAACCTACGTCCACCCGTGACAAGCTACGACAAGCAACGACCCTGTCGGCAACAACTGAAGACAATTCAGTCGCTGGTACCTGGTTGACGTAGGTAGTCGCCAATGGAATTCACCGAAGTTAGCAGCCGGCGACAACCAACGTCTCCTCGCGACAACATGCATCATCCTGGCGACAACCTGCATCATCCTGGCGACAACCTACAACAGCACCTACCAGAGGAGAAGACAAGCTACGCCAAGCCCACAGTCGCCAAAAAGTTTTGAACATTTCAAAATCCAGCGGCGAACAGAAAACGTAACGACTCTTCAGGCGACTTGAGGAGACGACTCACGACCATACAGGCGTCACCCCGTGGCCATGTGAAAACAGCCTGGTCGCCTGTGAACTTGAACTTGAAGTCACCGAAAAAAATCGCCTAAGTGGGACAAGGGCATTAGAGTGAATCTGCACAAGTCCAGGACTTAATTGAAGAAGGGTCTGAAGAAGGGTTTCGGCCCGAAACTTCGCCTATTTTCTTCGCTCCATAGATGCTGCTGCACCCGCTGAGTTTCTCCAGCAATTTTGTATACCTTCGATCTTCCAGCATCTGCAGTTCCTTCTTGAAAACTCCAGGACTTAATTACTTGGGAGTAGTGGATTTCCAGGTATGGCAAAGGATCGCCACCTCAATGCTTCGGATCAATGTCTCATTTCTGTCTCCATAAATACTGCCCGATCGGTTAAGTAATCTCAGCACTTTGTTTTATTTCATAATTCCAGAATGTGTTGTATTGTTCTTTTCAATTATTTACCTTGGTGTTGTACCAGGGTGGGAGGGGAGGGGGGAGTTACACTCAGCATCAAGTATGAAATCTATTTATGATTAATAAAATGAAAATATCAAATACCAAAAACACAACACAATGATACCGTCATTGGCAATGCTATGGTACCACAAAACAGGAGAGATGGTTAATGTGCACAGGAATTCCCCAACGTAGGTGCATTGTCCAGTTTCAGTTACATCTAAAATACTGGGGGATAATGGAAAACAATAGAAAATAAAAATACATTTTGCAAAGCTATACAAACTCAAGGTGAACAACAATTATATATATTTTTTATGATGTTAGAAACATAGAAAATGGAAAATAGGTGCAGGAGGAGGCCATTCGGCCCTTCGAGCCAAGGGTTCAAGAGCAGCCCCCCAGGATCAAGAATAATTTCAGGTTTGTCTAATTACGTTGAGGTTATCATGTATCATCCATACACTGTGAATGGCTCGATTGTAATGAGTATTTTCTTTCAGCTAGCTGGATAACAAGCAATAAAAACTTTCCCTGTACCTCAGTACACGTGACAATAAACTAAACTGAACTGTTACGAAGGAGGCAGATGCGGCAACTGCAGACGAGTGTAGATGGGAGAAGTGTGACCAACAAGGAAGACTGGAAAGTGACCTGTATCTTCCGCTATATATGCTCGGCCTCACTATTCATGGTCTTCAGGTTCACAATACCAGCCCGAAAGCTCTTTCTCCAGTTTGAGCAATTAAGGGGCAGATTCCAAAGAATCAGTGGGGATGGTCCATTTCTTCAAGACTATGAACAAACCCTTGATTTTTTTTCCTCTCCTACCTGATTATTCCACAATATAATATTTGCACAAGTATCTGCTTTGTGTAAAAATGCTTTGAAATCTCCACATTAGCATTAATATTCATCTGTGAATGAAGTTGCAACTATTCCCAATAGAGAAATGGCATTTTTTTCAATGAGTTTAGGCAAATTAGCATAATTCAAGCTTTAATCACCAAGTATTTTGACAGTACTCATATGTTACGATAAACCCTTAGTAAATTTTCCTTCTTTCCAATGTGGACCACTCCACTCAATGTACTGAGAGATTCAGAATGGAAAAAGAAGAACTTGAACCACCAATTATCTACTTTTTCTGGTGCAATTGGTGTTAACAAGATCCTGAGTAATGAAGGACTTTAGTATTTAGCAAATAACAGGTAACATATCTAGCAATGTATGCGGGGGTTGGAGCACAAGACATTTGAGGGTTTCAAATGCCCTCTGTTGGTGTTGGTGCCAGGACCAGTGTGCATCCTTGTGGGTCAGTTGTCACAGCGGGGCAGATAGCTCGCTGAAGTTTGGGATGAATTTCCCAAGATAGTTCACCATGCCTAAGAATCGTTGCAGAGCTGTTACGTCCGAGGGTGCTGACATTTCGTTGATGGCAATGGTTTTAGACGGGTCTGGTTTAAATCCTTTGTTGGTGAACACGTGGCCCACATAAGTCACTTCGTCGACCCGGAACCTGCATTTGAGAGGGTTGAGTTTGAGATTTATCTCTCTGGCACGATCCAGGACCTACTTCAGGTTTGAGTCATGTTCTTGTGCATTACGTCCAGTGACCAGGATGCCGTCTACAATTATGTGACATGGGTAGCCAGCAAAGAGTTGTTCCATAGTACACTAGAATACCTCACTGGCTGAATTGATGCCAAATGGCATTCGTAGAAAACGGTAGCGTCCGAAAGGCGTCATGAATGTGTTTAACATGGAGGATGCATAGTCTAGTGGCATTCGCATCTAGGACAGAAAAAACTGTGGCTTTACCCAGTTTAGCAGCGACTTCTTCCACCGTCCACATTGGGTGGTGATGGCAGTATTTAAATCCTTAGGGTTGATGCAGATGCTTATTTCGTTTTTGTTCTTCTTGACTGCTGCAACCATGGTAGAGACCCAAGAGGAGGGGTCATTGACAGGGGCTATTACACCCAGTGTTTCCATTCTGTCTAATTCTGCTTTTGACGCGGTCCTTCATTGCATGCGGGATTTTGTGAGGAGAATGAACGACAGGTATAATCTCCTTGTCGGTCACAAAGCTGTATTCTGTGGGAAGTTTTCCAAGCTGATTGTCAAAAAGGTCTTTGTATTGTTCAAGTAGCTGTTGGGTGGGATTCTGAGAGGTCGACAGCTGACACAGTTTTTCCGAAGAATACTAGGTTCATATTACGGTATGCCTCATTACCCAGAAGGAGCAGCACCTCCCCTGGTGTCTCCTTTGGAGGTGTGGGTTTGTATCCCACTTCTGACACCATGTTTATTGGTGGCTCAATGAATAGAACACGATCATAATAGTCCAACTTTATTACATCGAGTATACCTGAGCATTATCAACAGTCAGTGTTGCATGCGTCTCGCAGAGAGGGAGGGGGAGGGGGGGGGGGGGGGGGGGGGGAGGGGACTTTGTGTGATTGCCGTAGTGCTCTTAAAAGGATGGCATGTACATTTGTGTAGTGAAGGTTATAAATGGCATGGATTCATAAGGGCTAATAAGGGTTAATCTACAGTTAGAGGAGCTGACGGTGAGGTAGCCAGTTGCCACCTTTTAGAAAATGGTATCAAGTTCTTTGATAATGAGATAAGGGAGATAAAGGGACGTAATGGCGAGGCATTGAGGAGATGGCTCATGGTTTAAGTCCTTTGTTGGTGAACACGTGGCCCACATAAGTCACTTCGTCGACCCGGAACCTGCATTTGAGAGGGTTGAGTTTTTGATTTATCTCTCTGGCAAGATCCAGGACCTACTTCAGGGTAGTGTTGAAGGTTGATGGGATGATAATTGGGCAAAGGCCAGAGAGGTCAAGACCAAAAAGTGAGAGATAAGGTAAGGAGAGGTGCAAACTATGAAGCCAGAGGATGGAATATAGGTGAAAGGGGACGGGGAGGTAGGGTTAGTTACCTGAAATTGGAGAATTCAAAGTTCATATCATTAGGTTGTAAACTATCCAAGTGGAAATTGAGGTGTTGATCCTCCAGTCCGAGTGTAATCTCACTTTGACAACAGTGAGAGGTTGCTCTGTGATTCAGATTCAGATTCAGATTTAATTTTAATTGTCATTGTCAGTGTACAGTACAGAGACAACGAAATGCATGTGAAAACACTAAGAGAGGAAAGAAGGAAAATGGGGACATGGAGAACAGAAAATTGGGAATATGGACACAAATGCGCGATTTTTTTAAATGACGTGTTTACAGTAAACCCTGTTGGGAATCAAGAAAACACTCCTGTTCCGGCTCAAAATAGTGGTCTGCTCATCAATTCAGCCCTACTCACCGACCTTCAGGATCAGGTTTCAAAAGGCCTGAGAAACGGTGCTTAAAAACAGAATCACTATGTAAATGAAGACAAGCAGACACATGACCCATCAAACTAATTAAAGAACCAATTCATTTTCTACAAGCAGATTGCTCTTCCATCAGTTAGGTCAGCTCCATTAAAGACAGAATTAGCACAACACTGGCATTATACACATTCCAGAAATATTTCTTTAAATTGTCCCCAATCCATCAATTTTTGAGATTGAAAATTCATTCCCAACAGCATGTTTTTCCCAACGAGAGGGCAAGTTTAGCCCAGATCTTGCAAGGTTCAATTTTTTGTCAAGGTTCATTCATTAAATTTCAGTTCAATCATGCATGGAAGGGTCTTTCCACCAGATATCTAAGATCTAACCAGAAGCAAAGTCATCAGGAAATGTAAGATAATTAATTAAATGATAACTGGTTTACCTTAGATTGGACAGCTAGATACCATGTTCTGGCAAATATGAATCCTCAGTGTTTGAAAGTTACAAATGACCAGGTGGGAAATTCCCTTCCCACTCATGGTATCAATTTATTGATGGCCAGTTCCTCTTGCATCTTATTTCTGACCCACAACACAAAATAAATATGGAGGTATAGTTGACAAAGATAAACAATAACCATTGTTTAGTGATTTTAAATGTCTATAAAAGAAAATAATAAAAGTGGGTCAGAATCAGTATGAAAAACAGCAAAAGGTCCATGTGGAAGACTTCAAAACATATAACAGCTTTGACTGAAGACAAAAATTATGGGAGCGGTTTTGTAATGGGTCAGAGTTTCTTTTGTGCATTTTGTGAGAGGGGCTGGTTCTAGTCCACACACCTGGCAGCATTTCATCGTGCTGGGGCCCTAACGCCATGCAGGAACATACTCATTTTAACCTGGGTTTATCTTTCAAGTTCACAAGATAGAAATTAGGAACAGAGTTTGGCCATTTGGGCCCACTCCACCATTCAATACGATCATCCAACATCCACATAGCCCTTGATCTTTAGCCAAATTTGAGTTGTTATATACCCCACCTGTGAGTGCTGGCAGCAAACTGCTATTGGCAAATCCCCAACCAACTTATGGTCAGAATATATCTTTCAGAATTCTGCCTTGTCACAAATGCTTTGTGATTAATTTTTTAAGTACATTTACTTACGCGACTTAGAATAAACAGCACATGATTTGATTCCATTGAAACCATCCATTGGTTCCGTGAGAATTGTTGGGTGATACAATTGAAAACATCTCATGGATAAACTTCCTACTTCTCTTCAAATATTGACACAAGATCTTCTCCATCCACTTAACATGTTGGTCAGGGTCTGAGATTAATGACTCGACCAATCAACAACATTGACAACAATGCAGCATTCCCTTGGTATTGCATTGAACATTTAAAAGACGAGGGTCCTGCTCTGAAGACCTGAAGCCAACATGTAAAATATTATAGTGGGACTGGTTAGCATTGCTGGGGAGAAGGAAAGGGTAACATTTCGGGTCTGAAGAAGGGTCTCGACCTTAAACGTTACCCATTCATTCACCCATGCTGCCTGTCCCGCTGAGTTACTCCAGCTTTTTGTGTCTATGTTCGGTGTAAACCAGCCTCTGCAGTTCCTTCCTATACATATGAAGTATTACAATTGATCCTAAAACAATTGTTTTGATATCCAAATCAGTTAAGCCTCAGATTTTATTAAAATAAGGAGGGCATTACTGGAGAAAATGTAAATTTTCAAGGGATCAATTAATGTATCAAGGGATCAATGAATGGAAGTTTTTAAAAAAAAAGGGGAATTTGCACCAAGATGCTATGGAGAACATGTCCTTCAGATGTCCTGTAAACTCCTTCATATCAACATTTGTGAAAAATCCTCCAAGTCCCATTGAAAGGATTAAAATAGATCTTACAACCAAAAATAACCTGAGTGAGAGCATTGGGAATAACAGTAAAAAATAATCAAAAATAGCTCACTGATTCAATCATCTCCCAGCTCAGTAATGAATGTAGTGCACAAGTATGTATTCCATTAACACCACGATAAATAATAGCACAACATTGTCAGATACACGATAACAGTGAACACAACTCGGAAACAAACATATCATGCTCATTTGTTGAGGCATTATAACGCAGCAGATACCACACGCGTGTAGTCGGCCAGGTATCAGATACTTCCTGTTGATGAAAATACACACACCACAGACAAACTACTTCAAAGATCAGGAAGAACATTCTCAGTCAAGAGCGCGCACTAACAAGAATGAAAGTGAAATCTACCTCTGGGTCTTGAGGCTGGGCGTGTGGGGTCGCAGCTTCTCCAAACTTGCTCAAGTGTTGCTGAGGAAAGACTTCCCTGTTTCCTAATTGCTTCTGGATCCCAGGCTGACAGCTGGAGCTGAGCGACAGGCAAGAGTGGGACTGCAGCCGGGAAGCGGCTGGTTGGAGCCGAAGGCGACAGCACTGTTGACGGAAATAGCCGAGCGCTCCTGGTGATCTGCGTCTGCTGTGCTGTGCTGTGTTGTGGGAGCGCACCGCCAAACCAAGACTCGTCAACTCTGCAAAACTCTGCACTCCCCACGGAAAAAGCCGAGCCGCTAAATGTTGCTGACGGAAACGGTCGAGTGAATTCTGATTGCTATCTGCTGCAGTTTGATTTAATCATTGGAAGACCAGACCGTGTGAAGAAACGGATTGAAACTTTAAAAAAAAAAAAAAGAAAACACATTGCCCCTAATTCAACATTGTCCCTGGTCATGACAAACCCATGTAAAAGTTGGAAGTTGCAGCAATGAAGTTGTGCAGATGCGGCATGCACTTCAGAGTGGTAAATGCTCTGAGCTGATGAGAGGAAAACTAAAGAAGGGTGTGGGACCATGGCAAAAGTTGCTAAAGTAAACATTTCATTTCTCCTGCCAGATAGGCCGTTTGATGTCATGTCCTCACATCTCTCCCTGGACAGACAGGAGGGATGGATGGATGTGCAAACACACTGGACTGTGAAGTTGCAGGAAAGGGTGGAGTTTGCAGAAATGCCAGTTTCGTTAACAAAAAAAACTGGGACAAAATTCTAGGCAAGGCCGGATATGTGAAAAAGAACATTTTGCCATACAAATTCCAAGCTATCAGTCTGAAGAAGGATCTCAACTTGAAACACCACCTACCCATTCCCCCCCTCACAGATGCTGACTAACCTGTTGAGTTTCCAGCACTTGGTCTATGGTCCCGCCGTCGTATGTCTTCATCTATGGATTGGAAAGATTTTGAGCGTTATGGGCCAAACATTGGCAGGTAGGACCAGTGTATATGGGGCATCTTGGTCGACACTGGTAAATTGGGCCAAAGGTCCTGTTTCTGTGCAGTGTGCCTGCTCATCTTGGCATTGCCAACACAAAATGCCTTGCCATTAACACCATGAAATCAGAACAGCAAACCGTGCAGGTATATAAATAGTGGCATGGAAAGTCATCTCCTTGAACACAGGCATTAAAAGCCCACAGTGCAGGGACATTCTCAAATGGGAAGGCAGTGAGTCCTACCAGAAATACCAGGTGGCTGTTGCTCCTAGTCCCACGTCTATCCTGCGAATGGCCCTCTGTAGTTACAGCAAAAAACTTGACATTAATCACGGAAAGCTAGAAAGGTAGGAGAGAAGAGGGAAAGGTAGGAGAGAAGAGGGAAATCCCCCCAAATTGATTGTTGTCGAAGGCATTAGCCAGGCATGTTGGGAAGAAATTGCTAATCGTGCTGCCACACAGGACCATTCCAGGAACATGGAGCAATGTACAAATGAAGAGAAGAACTACACAGTTGTAGGTCAGTCAGCACTCATGCTTGTTGCTATAATTGTAATCTGAACTCTACCCACCTTTCAGTCCCTTGGCTATCATGGATCAATCTACTTTCTTGGGTAGTTTACAACCCTATGATATGAACATTGAGTTGTCCAAATTTAAGTAACACCCCTTCCCTCTCTCTTTCGTTTGACCCATCCAATACGCACCCATTTCCCTCCCCTATCCCCACCCCTCTTTATTCCCCAGGCCCCATTATCTTTGTCCTACATCCCTCCATCCGGTTTAGCATTGCGCTCCACTTCTCTCCTTATAATGGGATTATGTCTCCTTTTCATCTCTAGCCTTTGTCCACCTATCTGCAAACCAAGCACTTGTATCCACCTATCCCTCGTCAGGCCCCAACTCTTTTCCAGCTTTTACTCCTCTACTACAATTAGTCTATAGACCTGACCTTAAATCTCACCTATCGATTCCCTCCACGGGTGATGTGTGACCCCCGGAGTGAATCCAACACTTGTGTTTTACTATCGATATCACATATTACCTCGCCTTAAGTTGTCTTCACCATTTGTTTTCCTACCTTTCTTTGCGTCATCAACAAATTTACCAGCCATATCCTTGGTGACTTCATCCAAGTCATTGATATAATTGTATAAAGAAGAGGCCTCAGCACCAATCCTTGTGACACATCACGCATTACATGCTCTTAACCAGATAATGTCCTATTCATAACTACTTGTAACTGGTACTCCTATGCGTCAGTGAATCTTCCATGCCAATATTATTTCCTGCACTGTGAGCTCTTTTCCTCAATAACTTGATCTGACACCTCAGCAAAATTACAGTGCATTCACCAGATACACTTTATCTTTTGCACATTACTTCTATAAAGTAATTGTTTTCAATTGTCAATAATAATTCCCCTTCCACACAACTATATTGACATTGATTTACTCTGAATCATCTTGGAGCTCTATTTAATCATCTTAAACAAAATCCTTGAACATTTTCCCTCTGATAGATATTAAGCTATCAGACCTACTGTTTTCTGTTTTCTGTTTCCCTTTTTGAAGAAAGGAGTATTATCTGCTACTGCCAATATAACGGAACCTTTCCTTAATCTGGGGAATTTTGGAAAATTCAACCCAATCCATCAATTAGCTCATTAGCCTTTGCTTATAGAATTTCTAAACCCGTCAAAAGCTAAAGGCCTGTTAAATCTCAATTCCAACTAAATGCTAAAGCTGACTTCCCGGTGATTGTAATTTTCCAGAGTTCCTCTATCTCTTCCAACTTGCATCTATTTCTGTGATGTGTCTTCTATGGAGCGGACAAATGCATCAGACCTGTTTAAATCGTATGCGATCTGCTTGTTTTCTATTATTAATTTTCCAGTCTCAATTTGTATACATTGAATGCTCTCTTGTTAGCCTTTTGTATGGTTAAATATCTGTCAATACCCTAAACAATCCAGTTAGTTTTACCACATACACTTTCTTCCTTATTAATTAAATCACTCTTTCTTTTTTTATATGTAAATGTAATCTACTCCCCAAAATTTGTGGTTATACACTTTTTCTTTGTTTAATGTTACCTCATAGTTTTTTACTTTACAATATGTATTGAAACAAGTATCATATCGTAAGCTCGCACAATACATAGTCATAGTCATACAGCAACAAAGGCCCCATCCACATTCGTCCCACTTGCTTGAGTTTGGCCCATATGCCTCTAAACCTGCCCTACCTGTGTACCTGTCTAAATGTTGTTATTGTACCTGCCTCAAATACCTCCTCTGGCAGCCTGTTCCATACACTCACTACCCTTTGTGTAAAAAAGGTGCCCCACAGGTTCCTATTAAATCTACTTTAATTTGATACCTAATTCACTTTCATATCTTCAGTATTAAAAAAGTTATGGTCAGTTTTATACTCAGTAATTAGCATCTTGTTCCCTATTGACTTAACACAAAAGCTGTGATTGAGGACAGTCAAAAGCCCATAACTTTCTTAAAAATTAAGGGAACTGAATGAAATTTTCAGTTATTATAGAATGAAGCATTCTGAAACAAATATGAAACATTTTACTTGGATGACCTGAAATTAAAGCATATAATTAGTTAGTTACCTAATTGTAGCTAATTACAAAATTGACCTTTGTGACGGAAATAGTAATAAACACCCAGACTGCCTTGAAAATTCCAAAATGTGATATTCTCACGATCAGAACTTTAATATTATTGTATTATATGCTGTGAATCCGTAACAGATGGGTAAATAAATCACAATTTCTAGCAAAAGACCAAGTCTTTATGGAGAAGATCAGTTGCTAGCTGGTACATTGGCATATCATAATCAGTAGCTTCATCATACTCCTCAGATTGTAACCTTGTTTCTCATCAACTTTTCAATTTTGGCATTATAAACTACAAGTTTTTGCTCTTCAAACCACGCATGTCCTGCCTTTCTGCCCACTACTTTCCCATTAAGAATGTCCTGTATATCATCACATTTGGAGTAGTTCAAATTCGGATAATCTCTATAGCTTTAGGCATAGAGTCAAACAGTGTGGAAACAGGCACTTCGGCCCTCCTAGCCCATGCTAACCAAAATGCCACAACTACACCAGTTCCATATCCCTCTAACCCTATCCTACGCATGTACCAGCCTAAATGTTTCTTCAATATTGCATTAGTAGGTGCCTCAAGATAGTTCCTGCAGACACAGATTAATTTTCAAAGACACAAAATACTGGAGTAACAACAGGTCCGGCAGCATCCCTGGAGAACATGCATAGGTTACTTTTCAGGTTGGGACCCTTCTTCAGACTTTGTGAACCAACATCTGTAGTTCCACGTTTCTACATTTTAGAGTCTTAAGGTGCCCGACCCGAAACTTCACCTGCAGGTATCCATGTTCTTCCGGGATGCTGCCATTAACTAATTGAGTTATTCTAGCACTTTGTGTCTTTTTTTTGTAAACTAACTTCTGCAGTTCCTTTTGTCTACTGTAATCAGATCGTTTTAAAACATGGGTAGGTCAGAAATTCCCGAAATGTGAATATGATAAAACAGAAAAATGTGACAACACTATTTGAATGAAATGGTTGGATGTCTCATGAAAATGCTTAGTGTTAATTGACTCAAGTTTTGTTTTATGTGTTTGGGCATGTTATATCACATGACAGTCAGCATGCATTTTGCATCCATATGGACATGTATGTTTTCAATGAAACACATCTCTTTAAATTTAAAGATTGTAGTCATAGTTTGGTGAGGGACATGTATATTTTGCAAGGTTATTTGAAGTTTCAACTCCCATTGAAACTACCCGGACTTTCACCTTGAAAAAATATTTGTTGAACATATTGCTGTTGTTTTCAATATTTTTAATGAAGTAGAAATTCATGCATTGTGGTAGCAGCTTAATGCAGTAGTACTGGCACAAAGGCTAAAACAGTATTGTCCTCAAGGCAAAGGTAATTCTAACCCCACCCCTCCCCACCAGAAATCCACCATCAAAGCCAGAGAGAAACAGAATATAAGGAAATAGAAGCCACAAGGCTAAAACAAAAAGTTGTGGATTTCCATGTTATTCTTAATCATTGGTAAGGGAATAGTTTCCAAATTTATTTTGAAAATCTAATGAAACCGAAATCTCCTTGGAGAGCAGAAATATGCATAAACTGTTAGCCTATCCAATTAATTTTATCATTCAAGTTCTTTTTTAACATTTGTGTCTGACCAATTTAATCCATCAAGGTAATTGCTCTCAATTCCTTTTCAGAGAAAAGTATCCATACTCCACACATGTGTCCAGCACCTCTGGGGATGCATGTCAAAAAAAATAATATTTTATTTCTCTTTATGCTTGTACAATCTTCCACAGTGATCCTGTCCAGCCAGTCAACGCATGCCCCCAAAGAGTCTTCATATCACAGTCTTTTTTTCAAAATAGTGCAATAGAATCATTTAGGTTCTGAGGACAGATGTTGGCTTTGGTTTGGTTTCAAATCTCATTTAACAAAGATTTCACTTATCACTGTCCCTTATCATTGCCAGGAAATGCCATATAGGTCTTAATGTTCAACTCCATGGAGCAGATATCCTTGTATGTATATCCTTCAAGCACAGATCTAGTCATCGTTCCATTCAGCTAAGACTGATGCAAAATCCTCAGTTATCCAGAAGAATTTTTAAGAAGGCCAAACCATCCCTCCCCCCTCCCCACAAATTAATGTCTATCTCAGTTATCTGGCATTTATGTATTTTCCTTTCCACATCAGGAAACTTACATAACAAAAACTTAAAAAAAAAAAAAACAGCTTTATGATGTAAGCTTATCTGGAGATTGCAGTGTGCCTTCAATCTCTGAAATATAAAAATTAATAAGGGGATACCCAAATACTTAAGCGAGAAAACAACTTACAAAACATAATTACAAATAGATTATTTCTAAGAACACACATAAAAGGTAGGTTGCATAAATTCCACTAGGAATTAAGTGCCATCTTGGCAAAGTAAATGGAATCCATCCTAGACATATCTTCTCACAGCTTTTAAACAAAATCATAACCTTAACAGTGTACCACTTAATATAAAATCAGATGATAGATGGAGCAAGATCAACATCATAAATACACAAAAATGTAGCTGATGACCTCAATGGCAATTTATCTTTGCTGAATCTGAAAGAATGTTGCTGGTGGTATTTTAAGCAACAACAAACAACGTGGTCCTGCTGCTCAGTTTATCTTGGACTTGTGGGAGCTGGTCCTCCAAAATGATGAGGAGTAAGTGAGACCACCCTGCAGAAATGAATGTTCAGGGTATTCACTGTCAGAAACAATGAAAAGTACATTTGTCACCTGTCCTGCTCCAACTGTGGAATTATGGAAACTGCTTGTTGCTGCTTTGGGGATTCCATTGCAAGAATTTATCCATTGGAGGATAAGTACAAGGATAATTCTCAGTCAAGCATTGGCATCCAAGGAAGTTGTAAAATGGGGGTTGCAAATGGTGCCATCCAATTCTAAGATCAAAGCATTGTCTCTGAAATACTGAATGTGGATATCAACGGCACTCTATTCTTTATTTCAACTGTTCATTTACTTTGCAAATGCTCTGGCATGCCAATGTCTTAGCAAAGGATGCTGCAAGAATACTGTGTGAGACTATTGGCTTTGTGGTTGACATATTGCAAGTGAGAAGCGACAAACATCATCTATCTCATGTGTTTAAGAAGGAACTGCAGATGCTGGAAAATCAAAGGTACACAAAAAAGCTGGAGAAACTCAGCGGGTGCAGCAGCATCTATGGAGCGAAGGAAAAGGGCAACGTTTCAGGCCGAAACCCTTTGGGTTTCGCCTTTTTTTCCTTCGCTCCATAGATGCTGCTGCACCCGCTGAGTTTCTCCAACTTTTTTGTGTATCATCTATCTCATGTTGCTCATCCTTTGAGTTACATACGTTGCCTGTGGAATTGGCACAACGTGATACAAACATGTTCATCTTGACATTTTTGTTTGGGTAATATCAACAACATAAAAATGAAACGAAAACTCAGACATTTGGAAGACTTTGAAAATGTTGTACAGGTACTTTATTAAGAGATGGGCAAGGCGAAGTGAGTTGACCTCTCAAAACCTGAATGCATCTTATTGTTTTTTTAATTTTTTAAAAATTTAATATTTATTGAATGTAAATTTGAAAACAAAATGTATCATGGGGGTTTGACCTGATACTTCAGATCAATATCCCTGCACTTACAACGACTGGGACTTGAAAATGGTGCCAAACTGACAACTCTGTACACTCTCTCAGGGGAGATTATGTGTTCGGCAAGGACTAGAAGGGTCGAGATGGCCTGTTTCCGTGCTGTAATTGTTATATGGTTATTACTGCTAGACACGTGCACTGGATCTGAGATGCTTATCTAATATGTATCTACCTCGGTACATGTGACAAATAACTCACGTACCATATGGTCATGGTAACCCCCAGGATATTGATAGAGGGGGATTCAGTAATGATAAGGCTATCAAATGCCTGAGAGTGTTAGCTAGAATTTCTCTTGTTGGATACCATCATTGTCTGGCATTGCATGGCATAAATGGTACTTCTTATCACTACAGGTGCTTGTAGGGAGTTTGTACGTTCTCCCTGTGACCTGCATGGGTTTTCTTTGGGATCTGTTGTTTCCTCCCACATTCCAAAGACATACTGGTTTGTAGGTTAATTGGCTAAGTATAATTGTAAATTGTCCTTAGTGTGTGTAAGATAGTGTTAATGTGCTGGTTGGTGCGGACACAGGTGGCTGAAGGGCCTGTTTCTGCGCTGTATCTCTAAAACTAAAAACTAAAGTACAGGCCTGGATATCGTTCAGGTCTCGCTGCATTTGGCTGTGGACTGCTTTATTGTCCACAAGGTCGTGAATGATGCATTACACGATCATCAGCAAACACGCCTACAATTGTCCTTATGAATGAAGGAAGGTCGTTGATGAAGCAGCTGAAGATGGTTGAACTTAGGACACTACCATGAGGAACTCCAACAGAGATGCCCTGTGTCTGAGGTGGCTGTCGTCCTGTCACCACGACCATCTTCCTTTGTGCCAGGTATGATTCCAGTCAGTGGAATTAAGATAGGTGGAGAAAATTATGGTTAAAGGTTTGGGTTTTTAATAAATGTCTTGTGGATTAGTGATCGTGACTATGGGCGCTGTCTGTACGGAGTTTGTACATTCTCCCCACGACCACCTGGGTTTTATCAGAGATCTTCGACTTCCTCCCATGCGCCAAAGACATACAGGTTTTGTCAGTTGATTGACTTGGTATAAATGTAAATTGTCCCGAGTCTGTGTGTGTTAGTGTTACTGGTGGGTCACTGGTCGGTGCGGACAAAGGGCCTGTTTCTGCGCTGTGTCTCTAAACTAAACTAAAGAATGACTATAGCTTAATTCCCATTACCAGCTGATTGAGTGTCCATTTGCCATTGAGGGACTATGTTGACTTGGGAAAGTCAGGCAGTTACTTGGGGGGTGGGGGGTGGTTTGGAGAGAACTATTCACAGACGCAGAAGGAACAAGTTGAAGGATAATTCTACAGCATGTTCCATGGCACTTCTCTCTGGACAACAGTGGGAAAGGTAAAAAAATAAGTACAGCAGACTTGCCTGCTCTCAGTGAGAATGAATAGAGCAAAGAGGAGAAAATACCTGACAGATAAGACCTCGTAAAACCAAACTCCCTTTAGAGAAAAATAAGCTGACTGATATGTAGAAGTAAATTTTCTGTTTCTTCTCAAATTTATGAATCAATTAGCTTCTGTAATAATTTTGCGATTGCTATTACTTGGACATTTCTGAGATTACATGACTCGTAAAATTTTCATTGGCCTTCAGTGCAGTTTTAATTGAAGGTAAATTGAAAGTTTGTTTTAGTTTTCTCTTCCTCTTCTTATCCTGTGAAACCATCTTCTCTTTAATATGAAGTGACATTTGACTACTGCCATTGCGTGTTACCCCACAGGCAAGTCTTTGACGATGAAATCGCCTTGGAACCACAGGTGAGTTAGAAAGAAGATGCATTTTTTAACCCAGCGTATGAAAGCGTACACCCTGAAAAGACGTCTGAAGAAGGGTTTCAGCCCGAAACGTTGCCTATTTCCTTCGCTCCATAGATGCTGCTGCACCCGCTGAGTTTCTCCAGCATTTTTGTGTACCCTGAAAAGATAGTTAAGGCACAAGCATTCATTATGTTTAAACTATATTTGAAGGTGTACTTGAAGAGCTGTAATCCAAAGGCTTATGGACTGAGAGCAAGCAAGTTTGGAAAGCTCATAATCAATTAGTACTGACATAATGGGCTGAATATTGCTTTGTTCGTAGCTTCTCATTGTCACTTGTACCGAGATACTGTGAAAAGCACTGCTTTGCGTGCTATCCAGGCAGATCATTCCATGCATGAAGACATCAGGTTGTGCCAAAGAGTGAATGGACAAGAGTGCAGAACATAGAGCTGCAGCACAAGACAAAGTGCAGATAAAGAAAAAGTGCAAAGGCTTCTACGATACAGATTGGAACATCGGGACTTCATCCTTGGCATATGAAAGGTCTGTTGAAGAGTCTGATAACAGTGGATAAGAAGGTGTTCTTGATTCTGGTAGCACAGGGATTCAAACCGTTATAGTTTCAATAAGGCCTTCATAAACTCTTTCTGTAATGTACGTTTTTTTGTATTATTCTTGGATTGAATGGTAAAAGCCTCTATTTGAATTATTCCCATGTGAGGGGTTGCATGTACTGGGTTTGAGATGGCAACTCGGATTGTTCCTTTGATACACTAGAATAAAAGCTAGTGACTAACTCAGGATTTGAATAGCTCAGTTTATGGATTAGAATGTATTGGCCAGGGATCAGAACAAGGCCTAAAAAGGGAATGAGAATAGATATAAAATAATATTGAGAAGGGGAAACAATATTACTAGAGACCTGAAAAAAGATAGTAAATTAAAATATGTATTGTTAGATATTTCTGCCGAATGTTAAATAAACATAGAAATCCGTGACATCTCAATTCTGATCTGTGGTTTATTTATTTGAACCAAGAATCATAAATCATTGATGGGGGGTATACTGGTTAAGAGATACAAGCCATCCAGTCTAACTTCTCAGTAAAGATAGCTTCCCACTTAAGATCAAATAAATAATCAAGGTACTTAAAGTACAGAATGGCGCCAAAGCACAAGTAGGATATTGTTGAACAAGTAAATATTTAGTGATAAGAACACTTAAATCACTCCACAGCATCAGGTTATTCTCGATGATCACTAGCCGACAATCCCCTCGTGCAGAAATAAAGGTGGATTTGATAAATATCCTGTAGCCTCAACCCCAATAATGATGAATAAAGATATCTGAGAAAGATTCAGATGCAACAGGCTATACACAATAAAAGTATTTACACTTTGATGAATAACATTAGCAGTTAAGCACCCATCAACTCCCACCCTGAGCCAAAAACACATCATAGTACATATATTGCAAATTTGGACCTGAATTTAACATATTTGGATATTTTACCTCAACAGTTACTGCAACCTTCCTTTCTACCGACTATAGCAATATCTTTAGGACCCGAAGTACAGATTTGTTAAATTCTGAACCATCTCATTCACATCTTCATGTTTTCAACAGTAGAATTTGTGCAGAATACCTAAATTCATGACTTGGTTCATAGGTTAACAATAGCTCCATTGTGGAACTGCGCAACTGTGAGGCAGTTAAGTCAGTTCACATTTCTTAATAACCCTTAATTAAATATTACAGGCCAAAAAACACTGTTTAACATTGGCTATTGGTGACCATAGTGTACATGGAAAGACTCTCACTGTGTGTTCCACAGTCAATAATTGCAGCTGGTGAAGCAATGCTAGATCATTTATTTTTAATCCCTACAATTTATGAATGTATGTTTTTCTACAGAGAGATCCTACATCAGCAGCTCATGAAGATCATGTCCAATTCAGCTTATTTTCTTTGTTCATAAGCTTTCATGTCCATCATGAAAATATAAATGTTATACCGAATGGAAGTCTATAAAATGTTTCTTTTAATGTTCTTGATAAGAGGAGCCAAGATAAACCAACGAGGTCTATCTGAATGTAATGCTATCTCACCCAGACTGTTTCTTTCTGACTGCTGGTAACAATGCATTTCACATGCAATAACACATTTTCTACTGGAAATTGTGGTTGGAATTGTGACTCCCCTGAAATGGTGCTTCAAGGACCTGTCCCACTTACCCGGTTTTTTTTCGGCGACTTGCCGGCACCCGTCATAGTCGCAGCAGGTCGGCGAAAATTTGCAACGTGTTGAAAATCCAGCGGCGAGCAGAAAAAGGTACGACCCTTTGGGGGACTGCTCACGACCAAACAGGCGTCACCCCGCCCGCGACATGTCACCTGTATGGTCGTGATCAGTCGCCCAGAGTCGTACATTTTTCTGGTATCACAGCGGAGGGGGAGAGGGGGGCAGGAGCCAGCGAGGGGGACCAGAGGGGAAGGGGTTGGGGGTGCGATGGGGAATCACAGCGGGCTCTGGCCGTTTTGCTGGTTGTTCTCCTCCGCTGGGAATCTCTGGTTTACTCATCGCGACACTGGCACCACCTCTGACTCGGCGCTGGCTGGGCTGGGTCGGGCTTGATCGCCCCCAAACACGGATGACCCAAACGCCGCTGGCTACGGGAGCCAAGGTTGTTCCGTCAACGGAAGGTTTCGAATGCCCCAACTGCGGGAGAACAAAGAAGGGAAGAGAATAAACTTTTTTTTGCCTTCCATCACAGTGAAGAATGTGGAGGTGTCATTGCGGTGGATGTTCATATTAAAATATATTTTGTATGTATTGTTGCTTTTTAATAGAATCACTGTATGGCAAATCAAATTCCTCGCAGGTTGCAAAACATACTTGGGTCATAAAGTATGATTTTGATTATGATAAATCATTACAATGCGGCAGAGAAACTGGTGTGAGGGATGGATAGGAAAAAGGCAATCTTGGCGACAGGATGAGGCCGGGTGGGGCAGTGGAGGAGTAATGCCCCAGTCCCACTTAGGAAACCTGAACGGAAACCTCTGGAGACATTGCGCCCCACCCAAGGTTTCCGTGCGGTTCCCGGAGGTTCCCAGAGGTTTTTGTCAGTCTACCTACCTGCTTCCACTACCTGCAACCTCCGGCAACCACCTGCAACCTCTGGGAACCGCACGGAAACCTTGGGCGGGGCGCAAAGTCTCCCGAGGTTTCCGTTCAGGTTTCCTAAGTGGGACAGGGGCTTTACTGCCTTACAGTGCTTGCAGCGTCGGAATCCTGGGATTGATCCCGACAATGGGTGCTGTCTTTACGGAGTTTGTACGTCCTCCCCATGACCATGTGGGTTTTCTCCGAGAACTTTGGTTTCCTCCCACGCTCCAAAGACGTACAAGTTTGTAGGTGAATTGGCTTGGTAAATGTAAATTGCCCCTCGAGTGTGTAGGATAGTGTTCATGTGCAGGGATCGCTGGTCAGTACGGATTCGGTGGGCCGAAGGGTCTTCTTCCGCGCTGTGTCTCTAAACTAAACTAAACTAGATTCAATGGACAAATGAAGCAGTTAGTGGGGGGGTGAGAATGGTTCTCCGTCAGTGTTATGTGTTGCCAATAGCAGATGTGTAAGGTTACACAAAAAAGCTGGAGAAACTCAGCGGGTGCAGAGCATCTATGGAGCGAAGGAAATAGGCAACGTTTCGGCTGTAGTTGCCTATTTCCTTCGATAGTGCTGCTGCACCCGCTGATTTTCTCCAGCCAATCTTTTGTGTAACCTTCGATTCTCCAGATCTGCATGAATCTACACAAGCAATGTGTAAGATTTGCCCAGAAGGTCAGGCTGTAGTATTGATGTGAGCGGATTGAGCCAATCTTACAGATGGATGAATTACAGCAAAAGTGGAAGACAGAAAGAAATGAAGACAGTAAGATGGCTATGTCAGCCGATTCCTGAAATAGAGATAGAGAGATCCTGAAAGATAAGGAGAGTGTTGGGGAGGATCATATGAAGGTATGAGCAGCGTGGTCTGGCAGCAAAATTAATGACATTTTCAAGTTGGGCAAATTAAAATGACAAACTAACTAGCTGACAGTATTAAAAGCAATTTTGCAGCTTTAGTAAATCACGCGAAACAGATTTAATGTGAAGAGATCTATATTCTTCATGACTTTTGGATTGATAAACAGTGTTGCAAGCCTGCAATTGAAATGAGAGGAGCAACTGGAGCCTCGGGTCAATAGTAATATTTTACACCTCTTCCAATAGCTTTTGTTTCAAAATGTAACATTCAAATATCCTGTTGAAAACTGCACTCTAGGCAGAGAAGCAGGTCACACCAAGTTAGCAGCTGCACAAACCTGTGTTGTAAGTAAATATAAGAACAGTTTTCATGTGTTGTGAATGCTAGCTGGTTGAAATGCTAATCACATATTATTAATCACACAGGGCGGGACGATGGTGCAGCGGTAGAGTTGCTGCCTCACAGCGCCAGAGACCCGGGTTCGATCCTGACCACGGGTGCTGTCTGTAAGGAGTTTGTACATTCTCCCCGTGACCTGTGTGGATTTTCTCTGGGATCTCCGGTTTCATCCCACGCTCGGTGCTAACTTTGGGCAATCATGGTGGCGCAGCGGCAGCGTTGCTGCTTTAGCGCCGGAGACCCGGGTTCGATCCTGACTACGGGTGCTGTCTGTAAGGAGTTTGTCCAATCTCCCCGTGATCTGCGTGTGTTTTCTCCGAGATCTTCAGTTTTCTGCCACACTCCAAAGACATACAGGTTTGTAGGTTAATTGGCTTGGTAAATGTAAAAATTGTCCCGAGTGGGTGTAGGATAGTGTTAATGTGCGGGGAACGCTGGTTGGCGCGGACCCATTGGGCCGAAGGGCCTGTTTCCACGCTGTATCTCTGTATCTATATCTGTGTATCTCCAAAGATGTGTAGGTTTGTAGGTTAATTGGCTTTGGTACGCTTGTAAATTCTCCCTAGTGTGTGCAGGATAGTTTTAATGTACGGGGATCGCTGGTCATCGCGGACTCGGTGGGCCGAATGGCCTGTTTCCACGCTGTCTCTCCAAACTAAACTGAACTAGATATGTAATATGAGCAATGGTAACTCATAGAAGATTTGACCATGAGTTTGTTATGGTTTGATTATCAGGTGTACTCTGCTGCAATTGTATGTAAGCATTGTCCTAGTAAAAATTCAGTAGTGATACTGTAGCTGTATCACAACACACGGAAGTACTGTAATCTAATTATAACTTGAAGTTCATTCAGGCTTTGGAACGGGGGATGGGCAATTTCACATCTGGCAGGCCAAAGGTGACTTATTTCCACCCTGAGGACTTGGTTTATGATTAAAATAGAAATCAGCTCAGTTGGAAAACTGGAAGGACATCAAACTGATGACTTTGACCAGATTTTGAAGTTGAATTACTGACCACGAGTGTCAAAACACTTGTACTGTAGTAGCTGCTTTTACATGGCATGGAAACACATTCAATGCTTCTAAACGCTCACTGTCTGATGCAAAGAAATAGTGATTTTGTATTCAATATTTATCCTGTGTTGAATTTTCTGCAGCCATCATTTATCCCGTTGCAACACAAAAAATAGTAACTTAATAACGCAAAGTGTTTTACATCTGTAAAGAATAACAACTCTGGATGACTATATTGGTTTCGTCATAACTCTGTTAAAGTTCTATCCTACATGTGATCCTCTCTGGTTGATTGCTTCTCTATAATTACAATTAAATGCAAGAAGACAGCGAACATTTTTATTTGAGAACTGTGAGGTTTTAAAAAAACTTCAAGTAAGAGATTCATATCACAATTGATGTCCCTTCAGGACTGTATGAATTGGGGAACATTACTGTTTTCATGTTAAATCAGTATGAGATGGCAGATCTAATTGGTGAATAATACTCATGTGAATGACTGGGTTGCATTAAGTAAGGGTAGCCAGGCAACCCGATGGGGCAGAACTGGAGCGTTGCTCCATTTTGGCGGCAGCACTGGGTATTTGCCACGCCCACACCGCTGAATGACATCTTGTAATGTAAAACAGTTCAGTCTAATCCAGTGGTTCCCAACGTGGGGCGTACGCCCCACAGGGGGGCAATTGAGCAATTGAGCGCGACTGAGGAGGTCTGGGTCCAAATTTTCGATTTTTATTTTTTTGGATTTTCCATCAGGTAAACATATGTAGCTTATGTTTCAGATGTTATTTTGAGTCAATTTTTTTGGGTAAAAAAGGTCTTTATTGTGTAGTAATTACATAATCATCGCGCCATCGCTCTTCATGCACGTCGCACGAAGCGCGCGAGGTCATGGGAGAACCTTATTTATTGAATTGGATTTAGAAATGCGATTCAAAGAGCTTTTGCTAAGTTACCCTTATAATATCTATTTCCTCCGTTTTCTCTCAAGGGAAAGCAAGGGGGGGGGGGGGGCATCAGGATTTTAGAGGTGATTAGGTGGGGCATGGCCAAAAAAAGGTTGAGAACCACTGGTCTAATCCCATGTCTTTTGTTCAGGATTTATATTGAGTTTTTTGTGTGTAAGATAGTGTTAATGCGCAGGGATCACTGGTCAGTGAGGACTCAGTGGGCCGAAGGGCCTGATTCCATTCTATATCTCTAAACTAAACTAAACTAAAACTAAACTAAACAAAGAGACACAATTGGAACTCTAATGAGTACTTTGTAACTTTGTCAGATGCGTACCGACATTGCGTACTTTGCGTGTTGTCTGCATAAAGTCTACCTTAGTTTACATGACAATAACGTGTCACTGAATCATTGAGTCCTATTCCAATCAACTCCTACCGGCTTCTCACTCACCTATAGACCCAAGACAATTGACTATGTTCCGTTAACCTCCCCACACATACACCTATGACATGTGAGATGAAACCAGAGCACCCAAGAGAAACACATGCCGGCATAGATGGAATGTGCAAACCTCACACACAGTTAGCGCCCGAGATCAGGATTGAATCTGGATCACTAGAGTTGTAAGGCAGCAGCTGTGTCACTGTGCTGCCAAACCATAGGTTGTAATCCAGGACAATCGCATTGGGACTTATCAGTGACTTTTCCTTCCGGTTGTGCAGAAAAATCAGGCCTGTGAACTTTAGTGGTTGATAGCACATGTATCCCATTATCAATTAATAATGTGATTACATTACGTTGGGAAAATGAAGATAACAAACATCCCCATCAGATTGTGCGGAGGAGGTGATTGAGTGACCACTGCTTAAAAGCGTACCGAACTCTGATTGATTAAACTTAGAGGACTGAGGGAATGTTCTCCATTGCATTTGCCCCTACCACTCCTTCAATTAGTTCGCAAAAATGGACCCAATCCTGCCTTCTCCTCAACATTTTGCTCTGTTTCCATAGAAGCATGGAAACATAGAAAATAGGTGTAGGAGTAGGCCATTCGGCCCTTTGAGCCAGCACTGACATTTCAGATGATCATGGCTGATCATCCAAAATCAGTACCCCATTCCTGCTTTTTCCCCATATCCCTTGATTCCGTTAGCCCAAAGAGCTAAATCTTTCTCTTGAAAACTTGAAAGCTTCTCTTGAGAAGCCATTGTTGCTTCTCACCCACTCTAGTATTTCCCACTGATAAGGGAAGACTGATGAGCATGTTTGCTTTAAATCCCAGTGCACCTCTGCACACCAGCTGACAAGGGCCCACACAGCTTTCCCACGGATCAGGACTGATGAGCACTCGATACTTTCCCTTGAAGCTGAGTGTATGGTGCCCTCGGCAGGCTGTCTGAGCACCAATAGAACATGTGTTATTGCCTGACCAATTGGACTGCCATCCACTAGGCTACTTGGACTCTTCACCCTGCCAGGGAAATGGGATTCGTGCATTTAGTTGTCAACACTGAATCATCCTTCGTGAACTTTACAAAACAGCCCAGATGCAAATATTAAATTGTTTGACACCACAAGATTTGTCATCATTCTGCAGTTCTGCTGCAGAGCTGCCTATCTTCCAATGTCATTTTTGGCATGTGAATAGGTCACCAGGTTCTTGAATAAAATGAAATACTAACAGGCGAAGTAACTTGCTGTTAGTAGCAGAATTCTTTTACAGTCTGTTTCAGTGTTGAGGCATAAGTGTCTTGGTTTAATATTGATCTAATCTATTTCAAATCAAATCAAATCAACGTTTATTGTCATCTTGCAAAGCAACAGTTGTACAGTGCAAAATGAGAAGACGTTTCCCAGGGAATACCGGAGCATCGCACATGAAACTTCAACATTTCACACATAATAACAGTAAAAACAATCCACTCCCTGATGAAACAGTATAAATAGTTAAAAGCAGGTAAAACAGCAACATTAAAATACAGTAAAAACAGTCATTAAAATGTCCAGGGCAGCTGATTTGAGTGACCAGTGCCAGAGTTATTAAAATGTCAGTGCAAAGCATGTGCGTAAGAGTGAGAGATATATAGAAACATAGTACCATGAACATGTACAAACATGAGGTAATAGTGGATTTTGTTGATTTCAAAGGCCAGGAGTTAAGAATGCAGTTAAATTATAGGAATGTAGATAAACAGATGCTTTGAGCATTCTTTTGCATAATATAAGCCATTTTGTCTTCTAAGGTAAGAATTCTCTGATGCCTCCATGTTATGAAGGGGAAATAAATGTAAAATGTTACTTGTGTAGGAAGGAATTACAGATGCTGGTTTACACCGAAGGTAGACACAAAATGCTGGAGTAACTCAGTGGGAGTGGCAGTATTTCCGGCAAGAAGGAATGGGTGATGTTTTGTGTAGACACCCTTCTTCAATGAGTTCACTGCCATTATCAAATGGAATCAATTGCCTTTATTTTATGTCAGATGCCTTCTTCAGGAGAAGGGTCTCCACCCGAAACGTCACCCATTCCTTCTCTCCAGAGATGCTGCCGGTCCTGCTGAGTTACTCCAGCGTTTTGTGTCTATCTAAATGTATTAGTTGAAAGATTCAATTGTTTTGGCGAATGGTTTCAGCTTGTTCCTGGGGTGGGAGATTGCAACCTTCTCGTGATCCACCCCGTTTCAACGAATGCAATCAACCTGGCATAAACAAACAGGACAAGTTGTATTACAACCTTAGGCTGTGCACGCCATACGCATGAACAAGCATGTTACTGAGTTATGTGGGATTTGCTGTTGATTTCCCTGTAAGAGAGGTTAAAGCAAGTCATTGCTTCATTGTCCTTTGTCAGGGCAGATTCAGTCAAGATATAAAGGCCCAATGCAATTCAGTAAAGACTACTTCCGGCTCGTTGGCGTCTTTTGTGCAGCATTTTCTGGGCTATTATATGGACCACTTTATTCTTCTTGTTATCTTTACAGATTATCACTCGACCAATATCCAGAGTGGGGCCAATTTACAAAAAGCAGCCTCCAGAACAGTCAACTATGACATATTAACATGCTTTAGCAGCTCACTGAACCAGCAGATTGCTTGGGAACTATAATGTCTATGGTTCTTTGTTTTGCAGCCTACAAAAGTAAATAAACAGAGGTAGAACTATAAACAGAATATCCTTTACTCAAAGCAGTCACACTAAAATGCAGTCATAAGGAATAGGAATAGAATTAGGCCATTCGCCCCCATCAAGTCTACTCTGCCATTCAATCATGGCTGATCTATCTCTCCCTCCTAACCCCAATCTCCTGCCTTCTCCCCATTACCTCTGACACCCGTACTAATCAAGAATCTGTCTATATCTGCCTTAAATATATCCACTGACTTGGCATCCACAGCCTTCTGTGGCAAAGAATTCCACAGATTCACCACCCTTTTGACTAAAGAAGTTTCTCCTCATCTCCTCCCTAAAAGAACATCCTTTAATTCTGAGGCTATGACCTCTAGTCCAAGACATTAATCTATGGAGAGACATATTATGTCTTACAAGCTGTTTGGCCTTTCGATAGATTGTGTTTCCACTCAAATATAATCTAGTGCATTGAATGATTCACTGCATAAAGTGCTGAAGTAATTCAGCAGGTCAAGGAGCATCACTAGAAGGAACCGGTGGATGATATTTTGTGTCGGGACCCTTCGTCAGACTGATTGTACTCCAGCACTGTGCTTTTCTCTAGATCCTAGCATCTGCAGTTACTTGTGCCTCCACAGAACAATTCATTGGATAGAATCCATCCAGCCAACTGAGACAAAGGCACTGGATAGACAGCAAGTGGTCACAGGAGTGGAAGGCAACCTCATCTCCATTACACAGCTACATCTCTTCACCAGATAAAAGCTGTCCAGCGTCTAACCTCCCCAGAGGAGAATGGGTGAAGCTCAACAGACTTGGTACTGGAGTTGGGCGTTTCAATGCCAGCGTGTGGAGATGGGGGCTCCCTCCGCCAGAGCCCAGCCTGTGAATGCGGAGCAGAACAACAGACAGCCAACCATGTCATCTCTGGGTGCCCGCTCTACCACCCACCAAACGGAGCTCAGGGCCTGGCAGACATTGACGCAGAGACAACAACCTGGCTGCCCAACGCCCGGCTTGAGATCTACATATTCCTTTGGTTTATTTATGCCTCATTCGCAAGAAGAAGATTGCATATGCACGACTCTCAAAAGTTTCCTTAAGACTTTGGTGTCGGGTCAATACACAAGTAATGTGCATTATTGTGCACAAACATACATTTTAATTACAAATGAGACTTTCACTTCCACAACATTAAGTCTGTAATAACGAGTATATGGACAGAGGATTATCAGGAACCAGTCTACCTGTTTCTTCTTAATTATATATGTCTACACACTCAGGAAGAAAAAAATATTATAACTCTGCTGTCTGATGAAGGGTCTTGACCCGGAATGTTGCCCATTCCTTCTCTCCAGAGATGCTGCCTGTCCTGCTGAATAAAGGGCCCGTCCTAAGGCTATTTTTAGGCGACTGCCTCGACTGTCATAGTCTATAGCAGGTCGTCAGAAAAACGGTGACAGGACCCCCCTTCGACATGAAATTTGAAATAGAATCATTACTTTAACAACAAAAAAATAAGGTCAGCACCTGGCGACACCCTATGTTAACCTGGCGACAACTACGACAGCATCAAACTACGCTCATTGACGTCAAACTCACTGTCACCGACTGTCTCCGAAAAATTTTCAACATGTTGAAAATCCAGCGGCGAGCAGAAAGGCGCCTCGACTCTTTGGGCGATTGAGGAAACTACTCATGACCGTACAGGCGACACCCCGGCAACCATGTGGCAACAGCCTAGTCTCCTAAAAAATAGCCTTCATGGGACAGTCCCTTTATTCCAGCTTCATTTGTCTAATTCGGTTTAAACCAGCATCTGCAGTTCCTTCCTACACATTACCCCGCCTTGATTCTTTAGGAGGCAGTGAGTTTTCAGGAGGACAGGGTCACAAAACACCAATATTAGATTTATCATCCGACCTGCTTCCACTTTCACTGGGACCCACTGCTGGCCATATGGCTATTTTTAGCCCCTCTAACTATGCGGTTTTGCAGTTCTATATATAAAATTCATTTCCGTTATTCTCTGAGGGAGGGATTGAAGAATAAAGTTGAAAGAGGTTAAACCAAAACTACGAATGTTTACTGTTTGTCAAGAATACATTGTCCTCTCATGTTATTGAATAAATAACGATAGATCCCCATTTGACGATGCAGGGAGAATTCTGACTTGCGGTTGTGTGGTGACTGCCCCAGATGATCGCCGCCTGTTGCCTTTGTAACCGGAGCTTTGTTTTTATTCTTTGCCCAGCGGACGGCTCGGATTAAAGCATTTAAAAATTGGAAATCAAAAAATATATACTGTTTTGAGAGGTGTATTATTGAAAGGGAACACAATTAGAAAATGGTTGCCAGAGCCAAAATTACAGAGCCAAATTGCAACTGCAAAAAAATCCTTTTCACAAAGAGGATATCTGCAATGATAATTGACGACTATTAGAAATTGATTACTGATTGATTAATAATCTCTTCATGGAAGCTCCTTTTGTGTTCTCATCAGCCCTATTTTTAATGCTCCTTCGATGACTGTTTTAAATTACATACAGTAGTTTAGTTTGGAGATACAGGGTGGAAACAGGCCCTTCGGCCCATTGAGTCAGCGATCAGCGATCCCCGAACACTAATACTATCCTACACACAATGGGGGCAATTTTCCATTTATGCCAAGCCAATTAACCTACAAACCTGTACGTCTTTTGGAGTGTCGGAGGAAACGGAAGACCTCGTAGAAAACCCACACAGTTACAGGGAGAACATACAAACTCCATACAGACAGCACCCATAGTCAGGAGTGAACCCGGGTCTCTGGCGCTGTAAGGTAGTACCTCTACCGCTGAGCCACTATTTTGTTCATGTTGATTAAAACAGATGGTTTAATACGTATTGATCACTTTTAAAGGATTTACAAATAATTAGTAAACTTATGAGAGGAAATATTGCTAACCATCATCATTCACATTAGTTTTCTTTCCAAGGCTCAAAGACCCAGAAAGCAAAACACTGCTTCCTGTGTTAGATTAATTGGTGCTGCAGCATAGATTACCCACAATGATAGAAGTCTCTGAGGGTTCTGTTATGAGACCAAGTTACAGAAAGTATTGTATTTTAATGTGTGATATAATCGTACCAGTAAACGACTTTGCAGTGTAGATCTGGAGAAAGTATTTCCTTTGATAAATCAGTTATGAAGCTCAAGATTTGAGCAAAATTGCTTTGCAGATAGGAAACAATACTCTTATATTTCTCACAACATTGGTATTTGCTTAATTAAGTTAATTAAATGCTGACTAATGTAACTTGCTGGTTTAGTTTAGTTTAGTTTAGAGATATAGTGCAAAACTTTGGCCCACCGAGTCCGCGCCAACCAGCGATCCCTACACATGAATCTTACACACACTAGAGGCAATTTACACATACCAAGCCCATTTACCTACATACCTGTACGTGATTTGGAATGTGGGAGGAAACCGAAGATCTTGGAGAAAACCCACGCGGTAACGGGGAGAATGTACAAACCCGTTGTCTGGATCGAATCTGGGTCTCTGGCGCTGCAAGAGCTGTAAGGCAGCAACTCTACCGCTGCGCCACCGTGCCACCATTAATTACTTCAATTAAACAGCTACTAATTATTTATTACCTGAATAAGCACGTTCGATCCAATCAGCCCACTTGTTCCGCAAATATATTAGTTTTCCTAGAATTATTTACTTTGCTTTTATATGGGCCAACATGATGATATTTGTTGCCCAGCAAGTTCACACAAACAACAAATGCAGCAGTGGGAAGTTCATTTGCTTTCAGCAGCATTGATTGAAAGTGAGGAATGCTGTGCAGATTACCAAGGGAATTCCCTTCTCTTTTTCAAATGGAAACATCAGTAGGCAGAATGCAACCTTAAGCAATGTGCAGCAAACAACTGCAGATGCTGGTTTAAATTGAAGATAGACACTAAATGCTGGAGTAACTCAGCAGGACAGACACCATCTCTGGAGAGAAGGAATGGTGACAGTTCGGGTCGAGACCCTTCTTCAATGTGATTAAGCAAGACCTTAAACAATGTGATGCAATGGAATATATAAGCGTATGCTATCCACTGCAGTCTTAGTGTGTGGTGCTAACCAACAATCGACCAAGGCTCAGACTATGATGTTAACATTTGGAGATTGACAGGCGATGGAAAAACAAACGTAATCTCTCTGCGTGGTAAACCATTAGGGAAAATGTTTGGTGCAACACTGCATGATCCAAATATTAATATTTCACCTTATTGTGGTGGCAACTCTAGTGTTCCCTGTTTGATTTCAAACAGATGTTTATAAACTAAAAGAATTCCATTGGCATTCAGTATTCAGGTTTATTTCTGGCTGGTGATTTGAATTTGAATTGATATAAACCAGCGCATTGCAGATATCCAAAAGATTTTATTTTACATCTATGAACAGACTATACGAAGAAAAACTACTTCAACCCCCTCTATAGCTATTTTAAATTATTTTTCTCACTATCTTGCTGTAGAGAATACAATACAATAATACTTTTTTAATACTGCAACAGACGAGGAATTTAATTTGCCCAGCCACTCATACCAATAAAAAGCAACTGAACACACAAAATACATTTTAACATAAACATCCACCACAGTGACTCCTCCACATTCCTCACTGTGATGGAAGGCGAAAAAAAGTTCAATCTCTTCCCTTCTTTGTTCTCCCGCGGTCGTGGGCATCGAGCCTTCCTTTGACGGGACGATCTTACTCCTGTAGCCGGAGCTCGAGCCCTCCGCATCGGGGCGATCCCCTCCTGCATCGGGGTGGGGGGAGAATCGCAGCTCCCCTGCACCGGGCGATCGATCCCCGGGTCAGGGCTGGTCGGAACTCTGCATCATTGGAGCTTCCTGACTCGGTCTCTCCCAGGTCTGCAAGCCCTTGATGGTAAAGTCCACAGGCCGCGGTTGGAGCAATCCCAGGCAAGGGATCCGCCCTGATGGTAAGTCCACACCCTGTGGTGGGGCTCAAAGTCAGTCCCAAGGTGGCCTCCAGCTCCTTGATGTTAGAGAGACCGCAGATACGACCCGAAAACCAATCGCACCTCCGGCAAGGTAAGAGACTGTAAACAAACTTTCCCCTGACACCCCTCCCCCTCCCCCTCCCCCACATAAAACAAATTAGAGAACATTTACACAAACGTTTAAAACTCTTTACTCAGAGAGTGGTAGCTGTGTGGAATGAGCTTCCAGTGAAGGTGGTGGAGGCGGGTTCGTTTTTATCATTTAAAAACAAATTGGATAGTTATATGGACGGGAAGGGAATGGAAGGTTATGGTCTGAGTGCAGGTATATGGGACTAGGGGAGAATATGTGTTCGGCACGGACTAGAAGGGTCGAGATGGCCTGTTTCCGTGCTGTAATTGTTATATGGTTATATTAAACAGACTAAAAATAACAAAAAAAAGACGAAAAAAACAGACAGACTGTTGGCGAGGCTGCCAATCGTACGGCACCCCTGAGAATGGGTTCCATTGATTGCCTGTGCATAAAATTATTCATTTTGCTTTGCATGTCACGTTGAACTGTACAGTTTGGAACAAGTTAAGAAGTTAGACAAGTTAAGGATAGTTAAGAAGTTAAAACAACTTTGTGAGCAGAAATACGGGAAAAAAGAACTGAGCTAATGCCAAGCACTTCTGGCAATGTAACACTCGTACCAAAGCTCCACATTTGCAGTTTCAATTATGGCATCACTGAAAGGGAATTAACAAAGGCTTGACCACAACTTATTTGCAACCTGCATATTTGTTCGTGCTCTGTGTAATTGGAATGAAGAGAAAAAAACAAACTTATAAAATATCACTTCAAATCACCACAATTGAATGAAGAATTTGAACCTTTCAATTGTGACACACCTCTATACGGGAACTTGTGGAATCTTGATAGTAATCCCAATCAGTGTGCAAAACACATTTAAAGTGGCAACTACAACAATAATCTGCACATACATTAACAGAAAACAGCAAGAAAAGCTTGCCTTCATATTCCTAAAAGGCCATTAGGAAAACTGGAGTGCTTGCAAACCTGAAGGAATAGCTTGACATGCCTGGGATACTCAGCAAGTCAGGCAGTGTGTGTGGAGAAGGGGTTACAGAGTTGTGAACATTTAGAAACTGGCAAGTGGATGGAGAGGACCAAGGGGGTGGCTGTGAAATTATGGGGGGTCCCATCAGTCTGAAGAAGGGTTTCGGCTCAAAATGTTGCCTATTTCCTTCGCTCCATAGATGCTGCTGCACCCGCTGAGTTTCTCCAGCATTTTTGTGTACCTTCGATTTTCCAGCATCTGCAGTTCCTTCTTCAACACAATATCTAGAGTACTAATCGAGTTATCAATGTATATTGCAGATAGCAGGTGATGTGGAGCAAAACCTGACTGTTTCATAAGTGATAGGAGCAGAATTAGGCCATTCAGCCCATCGTCTACTTCGCCATTCAATCATGGCTGATCTATCTCTCCCTCCCAACCCTATTCTCCTGCCTTCTTCCCATAACCCCTGACACCCGTACTCATCAAGAATCTATCTATCTCTGCCTTAAAAATATCCATTGACTTGGCCTCTACAGCCTTCTTTGGCAAAGAATTCCACAGATTCACTACCCTCTGACTAAAGAAACTTCTCCTCATCTCCTTCTTAAAAGAACGTCCTATAATTCTGAGGCAGTGACCTCTAGTCCTAGACGCTCCCGCTAGTGGAGTTAAACTTTTAATAAAAATGCACGTCCTGGGCCTCAAAAGTTTGCTTTCAACTTTTGAAACACATTTAAAATACAAGTAATATATATTTTAATAATTCCGTGGAATTAGGAAATTCTAGCTCAAGAGAATACCGTCTGCATGGTGGCTCCCCACCAGTTATTTATCTGTTTTATTTGGTGCAAGTAAAAACACTTCAGTGTGAGAGTCATAATTTGGGATTTTTCATCGCTTTTTCATTATGTGAAAGATTTGGGGATTGAGCAATGTTTTAGGTTAACTGTTGTGTTTTAAAATAAAGTGAATTTGCACATGTTTACATAAAGAAAGCCGTGGGCATTGAAGGTTTCCATTGAAGCCAGATGAGATTGAATGTGGAATGTCAAAACTCATACACTGATTTGAACCTCAAGCATCTTGCTTTAGGTTTCAATACCTCAAGCAAGATGCATTAGGTGGTGTTGGCTGTGCTCATTTAATAAAAACAGCAGGAGTTTTGTCTCACATCTAAAGGTGGGGAGAGGGAAAGAGAACTTTTTTTAATTTGCAGGTTAAATAACAAATCACTGCTGGGCAGCAAAATGTTGCCGCGGCCTTGCTTTTGGCTGGATTTGTCAAGCGACTGGGGTGTTGGAGGAGTGGAAATGGAGGCTGAAAATGTTAGTTCCGTTTTCTTTCTGTTGGAAAGAAACAAGTTGCATTTATCAAACAGACTTCATACAGTTCTTGGCGTCAGGACAACTCAAGTACTTTGTCGTGAAGGAAAACATTTACTGTTCTTGCAATGCAGAATTGTATCGTGGCATGGTGGCATAGCGGTAGAGTTGCTGCCTTACAGCGCCAGAGACCCGGGTTCGATCCTGACCATGGGTGCTGTCTGTAGGGAGTTTGCATGTTCTCCCCGTGGGTTTGATCCGAGATCTCCGGTTTCCTCCCACACTCCAATGACGTACAGGTATGTAGGTTAATTGGCTGGGTATATGTAAATTGTCCCTGGTGTGTGTAGGATAGTGTTCATGTGTGTGTGGTCGGTGCAGACTCTGTGGGTAGAAGGGCCTGTTTCCACGCTGTATCTCTGTAAACTAATGCATTTCGTTGTCTCTGTAAACTAATGACAATTAAATTAAATTGAATCTGAATTTAAACTAAACTAATTATAAAATTACTAAAAAATGGATCATCCCCCGAAAGGACAAATGATTTATTGTTTATTTTATTTTTTTGATGATGAGTAAAAAAACATGGAACTTATTTGGACTTTCATTACTTGGAAAATAAAACACCTCCACGATTTATTTGTAAAATGCTTCAATTCACTTGACAGAATTGCACGAGAGGCTGTATAAATGGCACACTCTCCATCAAATCACTGGTTGTCTCCCTGAATTAATATTATTATGTCTTTTCTCACAATGTGTTGATTCATCCAGACTTCATGCCATGTGGCGCTGAGTGATATATTTATGTTTTCAGTACATGGAATATTGTACACAAGTGAGTGGCGTATACAATGATAATGGTATAATATTGCCAGCAATATAGTTCCTTATATGATATTACGTTAAATAATTGTTTAATTAAAGATGAAGTCTATGGACACCATTCAATGGATGACTCTCAGTCTATAAGAATGATTGTAGGCAGTCTTTAACATGGAGCTTTTATAGAGAGATATTATATGTAAAAAACAAAAGAATACAGTACTGGAAAACACTCAGCAGGTCAGAAACATATCTGGAGGGAATAGACAGACAATGATAGGGGTTGGGATCCTTTTAAAGTACCAATAACATTTTGGGTAATATAAATGCATAGAAACATAGAAAATAGGTGCAGGAGGAGGCCATTCGGCCCTTCGAGCCAGCACCGCCATTCATTGTGGTCATGGCTGATCGTCCCCTATCAATAACCTGTGTCTGCCTTCTCCCCATATCCCTTGACTCCACTAGCCCCTAGAGCTCTATCTAACTCTCTCTTAAATCCATCCAGCGACTTGGCCTCCACTGCCCTCTGTGGCAGGGAATTCCATAAATTCACAACTCTCTGGGTGAAAACGTTTATTCTCACCTCAGTCTTAAATGACCTCCCATTTATTCTAGGACTGTGGCCCCTGGTTCTGGACTCGCCCAACAATGGGAACATTTTTCCTGCATCTAGCCTGTCCAGTCCTTTTAGTATGTTGAAAGTAAATCAATACATTTATATCACATATTAATTGATGTGGATTTTCAAACTCCAAAGTCAATTGCTACTAGCAAATAATGTATCGTAAAAAATGACTTTAATTCACTGCTGTGGATGTCACAGAAAATGTCGCAAAAGATAAATTTCATAGGTCACAAACATTAATTTTACATTGAAAGTTCATTTGCCTTGTAAAATAGCAATAACTTTGACAAATGTAGCAACTTTGCGTGTAATTCAAGCTGACAATGGCCGTTGAGTAGGAGTAGGATCAATACTGAGATAACTGTGGGTGTGGCATATTAATACTTGATTTCTGGTCAGAAAATAACCAATGAAAGGGCAAACTAGCAGTGGACAAGAGAGTGTATTAGTGGCCATCGGGGAGAGGTGGGGCAAATGTTTTCTTGCCCATTCTGGCTCCAGAAACATCCTTATCTTAAATGATGGCAATGCTAGAACATAGGACAAGGCTGAAAATTTCAAACTAAGCTTAGCACAAAATGCTCAATGAATCATTCATCTTGAGTTCTGCCTGAGGTCCCTGACTAATTCTATTCTTGCTGTGTGTGAGGAAATTAAATACCCAGGTCATGTCATATCCGATGACTGGACGGATGACAAAGACCTCTACCGACAGCACTGTAAAATTTATTTTCAAGCTAACACACTTATAAGGACGTTTTCTATGTGCTCTGACTCTGTGAAGTGTTCCTTGTTCAGAACCTACATCACACCGTTATATACTGCTCAATTGTGGTCTAACTATAAGAAAAAGAGTATGCAGAGGCTCAAGGTAGCTTACAATGATGCAATGAGGTTGCTGCTTCGTGTCCCTAGGTGGCATAGTGCCAGTCAATTGTCTGTGTCCACTAGAGTGACAACCTGTGAGGCACTCTTAAGACAGCTGATGTTTAGTTTTATGTGTCGCCTGGACAAGTCAGAGAACCACATCATTGAAGCCCTAGTCAGCCCTCTGAAAAGCTGCTATAGATTCACTTCTAGGCTAAGATGGCATTGGAGCAATAGCTTGTATATCTTATAGGCTAATATAGGCTAATATAGGCTAATATGCAATTTTTTTTAATTGTATTTTTTTGTATCTTCTTATACTGTACGATGTGTTATATGGGCCTGTGTCTGAAATAAAAGCAATATTATTCTCTCTAGACACGGCAGTTATTCATGCAGTCCACATCTTCCAGCACCTCGGAAACCTATGACCTTTACCACCAAGATGCAAAAAGCTGCAAGTATATATGAACATCACCAAATCGTGCGTCTTGATTAGTACGGGTGTCAAGGGTTATGGGGAGAAGGGAGGAGAATGAGGTTAGGAGGGAGAGATAGATCAGCCATGATTGAATGGCGGAGTAAGTTTGCTAGGCTGAATGGCCTAATTCTGCTCCTATAACTTATGACCTTATGATTATCATAATGCAAATGTCACACCCGGACTTTCTTTTTGCTGGATTCAGACCCTGGAATCCATCATTCAAATAGCATCAGGAAGATTGCATTTGTTTGAGCAGGCAGTTCACCACTATATTCTGAAGGAAAATAGGGGATGGACAATAAAGGCTGGCTTGGCTGGCAATTCCTATACCGTGAATACTAAATACACAATGAAATTATTTAAAACACAAATAAGTGACATTCATTGCATGCTATATATTGATTCATAGATCATTGCTGTAACTGCAAAAACTATTTACTGGAAACGTTTACCTGCGTTGATCTAAAACCAATCTTCGTTACTCTCACATTTCGTTGGTGTGAATGTCTGAATTTCCAAATGATCAAAGCAACACTGTATTATGAGTCCGCCAAGGTGTGTGGGCCAAGGTTCGCCACCACCGATGCCAGGCTGATGTCTATAATTCCCTGTTTTCTCTCTCCCGCCTTTCTTAAAACGTGGGATAACATTAGCCACCCTCCAATCAACAGGAGCTGATCCTGAATCTGTAGAACATTTGAAAATGCTCACCAATGCATCCACGATTTCTAGAGCCACTTCCTTAAGTACCCTGGGATGCAGACCATCAGGCCCTGGGGATTTATCAGCCTTCAGTTCCATCAGTCTTTCCAACACTGTTTCCTGCCTAATGTGAATTTCCTTCAGTTCCTCCGTCACCCTGGATCCTCTGGCCACTAGTACATCAGGGAAATTGTTTGTGTCTTCCATAGTGAAGACGGCTCCAAAGTCTCAGTCATGGCAGATTGGTGTCCGAGCACAACACCAGTGGAGCGAGTGCCAATGCTGGAATTCCTCAGTTATGCCCTGCTTTAGAATGCAATAGCAAATTAAGGTCTTATCACTTAGGTAATTGTTAAGAAGCCAGTGGCCTCAGCGCCAGCTGCAAATCCGTAGCTGCCCCTTCACTCTAGGGCCACCCTGGACACCTCTGGAATTGGTCCGGACACCCGGGGATGGCCCAGCAGCAACTCAACAGCGGCTGGAGAGCCAGGACCAATCTCGACCACAGACAAAACGCAAGCCTGCACACAACGCAACACCACCATCGCCGAGACTGTTAATAGTGAGGGACCTATGACCTGGGCATGCGGAATACCGAACTCGCTTATTATAGCTTTATACCATTGGATTGTGGAAATGTCCAAACCAACCTCATGGAAAATAAACTAATTTCAGAGTGCAGTGAATGCCATATTGGGTAAAAAGGTAGACACTCCATCATCATGCAAGCAATTATGAAACAATATGCTCATGAATCTATTTATTTTGGCAATGCTAATTGACAAGATGTATTGGCCAGGACACCAGGAGAATCCACTGCACTTCTTCAAGTACTGTCGAAGGCTCTTTGATACTGACCCGAGTTATCCTTTAGATGGGAACGGCATCTCTGAGAATCCATATTAAGCAAGATTGTGTGTCTGACACTTAATTAATGCAGGAATAAAACGCTGTTAGATTTTTGTTTACAACAAAACTGTTTTGCACAGAGAATCTTTTTAGTGTGTTTATTATTTTTAAAAACATTTGGAGGTCTCATCTGATCTGTTCTTTCTCATTCACAAATCTTTTAGTGATACAGAATCAGATATTAAATCCTGTAATGAAAATCAAAGAGGAAACACATGCTGGATCTGAAATAAAAATAGAGATTTTGAGGCAGAATCAGTGGAAAGAGAAACAGATGTTATTTCAGATCCAGACTGTACCAGAACTGAATCAAATATGAAAATGTGAAGTGTCTGTATCAATACTAGCAGTTCTGCCGAACGTCATCCATCTGTGATAATCAATTTTCAATGTTTCTCTCTTCATTGACATGGCTTCGACAGAAGGGGACTGACACAAAATGTCATCCGTCCATTCTCTCCACACGTTCTGCCTGACCCCTTGGTTTCCTCCAGTGCATTCTTTTGCTCGAGATTCCAGTATTTGCTGTTTCATGTGTCTCTGTGAGACATTTCTTGTGGTCCTGCGTTGTTGTGTCCTTGTCTTGTAGCTCTTGTTCCATTTCAACCCCTCCAATTAACTGATCCACCAGACGGCCCCGACAATTTATGCTCATGCTACCTGACCTCACCGTGACAGAGGTTTACTCCCCCCACAATCCTCTGCAACTTAAACCAAGTTGCTTTCTCGTTTTTCCAGGTCTGATGCTACCTGATCTGCTGAGTTTTTTTTCCCAGCATTTTCTCTTTTATTGCATATACCAACGTACGCTCTCCCCGTGACCTGCGTGGGTTTTCTCCGAGATCTTCGGTTTCCTCCCACATTCCAAACACATGCAGGCTTATAGTCTAATTGGCTTGGTATAATTGTATAAAGGTAAAATCCTCCCTAGTGTGTGTAGGGTAGTGTTTATGTGCAGGGATCGCTGGTTGGTGTGGACTCGGTTGGCCGAAGGGCCTGTTTCCGCGATGTATCTCTTAACTAAACCAACATGTGCACGGCCTTGTATGAGTTGTGTTACTCTTTCCTAACCCGTTTCCATGTTTCCTACTTACTTGACTATCACTCAGAGTGATTAAAACATGGCAGTGTATTCCAGATCATGTTGTATATTAATAAAAAGAATGGGTCTTCTTGATTTGTATTTGATTGACTCTGAAATACTGCCTGAATCAGTTGAATCTGTTAGAAAATGACTGGTCTGAATGCTGACTTAATGTAGGATTGGCTTCCACGGTTAAGTGGCTTACATGTGAAAAGTGAACTCTTGGGCCAAGTTGGAATGTAGGGCTGGGGAAATAAAACACAGGAACAGTTAAGCTGTTATTTATATGAATCTCTACATATATTGAGTCATGAAATCAGGCTCACTTTGTGAATGACTGACTCATTGCAACAGTCTAACAATCAAACTACATCACTCTATAATATTTTAGACTCAACTATTCAGATCTGGGATGGATAGTAGACTGCCGTCATGATGATGGAGGTGAACTCTCTTGGGAGGTTGAAGGGATAGCACTTCATTGGTGCTGGAAGCAAGGGTTAGATTAAACAGGTACATCTGCATACCACATGCACCACTGCCTCCACCTTTCCCCAAGGCTGCCGTCTAGTCCCTATGACAATTGGCGAAACCTTCAGACTGGAGGGCTGTGTCTGGAAAGCTGGGGTTGGCCATATTTCTGTAAAACAGACTATACAGTATTCCCTCATGGACCTTTGGCAAACCAACCTTGTTCTAAAGTCATCAATCTTATTTTCCATGACTGTACATTGGCATCCTTCCTCTGTCCAGGAAAAATGTTAGAGAAGGTGGGTGGGGGAGGGTCGTAGGCAAACTTACCAGCAGGTGATGCTGATGACCGCATAGACCCTTTTATTCCAACTGTGCATCATGTCTATCAATCAATCAATTACCAAAAGGGTTATTGAATCATAGAGCACGGAAACTGGTCCTTAAGCTCATTGACCATCAAGCATCTGTTTCCTTTGCTCCCATTTATTTTCTCTCCACATTCCCACCAACTACCCCATGACTCTACCATTCACCTGTACATTATGAACAATTTCCAGTGGACAATTAATCTACCAAGATTAACCTCCCAAATATGAAGAAGAGACGCAAACTAAAAGAGTTTGAAGAAAGGCCCTGACTCTAAACGTCATCTATCCATGTCCTCCAGAGATGCTGCCTAACCCACTGAGTTACTCCAGCACTAAGTAATATTTCAGCATCTGCAGTTCCTTGTGTCTCCAATTAACCTGCCATTCTGTATGTCTTCAGGATGGTTGAGAAAACGTTTATAACTGGAAGAAAGCTAGAGAGAGAATGTGCAACCTCCACACAGGCTGCGCCTGAAGTCAGATTTGTAGAGTTACAGGTTTGTAGGTTGATTGTAGACTTGCTGCCTGACAGCGAATGCAGCGCTGGGGACCCGGGTTCAATCCTGACTACGGGTGCTGTCCGTATGGAGTTTGTACGTTCTCCCCATGGTCTCCGTGGATTTTCTCAGAGATCTTCGGTTTCCTCCCACACTCCAAAGACATACAGGTTTGTAGGTTAATTGCCTTGGTAAATGTCAAATTTGTCCCTAGTGGGTGGAGGATAGTGTTAATATGCGGGGATCGCTGGTCGGCGTGGACCCGTTGGGCCGAAGGGCCCGTTTCCGTGCTGTATCTCTAAACTAAACTACATTTAACTAAGTCAGAATTGAACTTGGGTTTCTGGAACTGAGAGATAACAGCTCTTCTAGTTGTACCATTCTCCGTCAGTTATGCATGCTTCACATTTATATGGTCTTTATCAAAGGTTTGCTGAAAATGCAGACACCTGAGAGGCCAATTGAATTTCATGATTGATGTGATTTTAGCTGGAAAGTGTCACAAACACAATTAACTCTGGACTAATCAACATTCCGTTCCAAAATATTGAGAACAACAGTGTTATGTAATTGAATTTTGAGGCCCATATGTTTAATTGCACACAAAAAGGCTTGCTTGGCACTGTTCACCAAAGACCAGGAAAATGTTTCTTAGCAGTAGTCCTGGTTCATCACCAAACCAATTTCAATGGTCAGTTAATTCCTCAGCCATTTTGTAAATCTTGCTTACCGTAAACCGTACTTACATGCGTCTAAAATGCAAATTTAATTCAGTGGCTATAAATCACAATGAAGTGTTCTGAAAATGGTCCATACCAACTTGTATTCCCAAAACACTTCATTTGTAGAAAATGTCCCAAAGCAATTGGCTTTGAGTGGTGAGTGTTTGTCCTCATGAGGGATTTTCTGGCATCGCACTCAGGACTCTGGGGCCACGAAAAGGTAAATTGATGATCTCCCTTTGGAAGTCAGTGTAGGTCATCGAGCTCGTCTAGAGGTCATGCGCCACTATCACTTGAGTGCCACTTGGTTTTGTCTTTTAGGAAGTGATGGTGTGCCATCCTTGTCACACCTGATGAACGTCCATCTCATCCTCCAGTTTAGAGCAAAGGTATCTCTTTGCCTTTATGATGGCCTTAACAAGGTCATACCATGGACTAAGAATTATTGATTAGGAGTCATAGAGTGATACAGTCAGGCAGTCGTTCCTCTCACTTTCTTGACAAGCTCTGTGTAACTCTCACTGCTGGAGTTACGCTCTTAAGTCATTGCTTAAACGCAGGAAGAAAGCCCACAGTCAGCTGGTCATATTTTCCAAAGTGAGGGCGGGAGAAGGAGTAATATGCACCCTTGATACTAGCAATTTACTAGCAATGGTCAAGAGTATTTGAATCCCTATGGTTGCAGGACATGAGCTCGTGGAAGTTAGGAAGTGCTTTCTTCAAACTAGCCGTAATGAAGGCCCAGGCTACGATGGGGAAGTCATCAAGGTACACTGTCTGGTATTTGTTGACCATGGCACACAACTCCTCCATTGCTAGCCACTCATCTGTCTGGGGTGGATAGTAGACTGCCGTCATGATGATGGAGGTGAACTCTCTTGGGAGGTTGAAGGGATAGCACTTCATTGGTGCTGGAAGCAAGGGTTGGATTAAACAGGTACATCTGTGCACCACAGACACCACTGCCTCCACCTTTCCCCAAGGCTGCCGTCTAATCCCTATGACAAGTGGAGAAACCTTCAGACTGGAGGGCTGTGTCTGGAAAGCTGGGGTCGGCCATATTTCTGTAAAACAGACTATACAGTATTCCCTCATGGACCTTTGGCAAACCAACCTTGTTCTAAAATCATCAATCTTATTTTCCATGACTGTACATTGGCATCCTTCCTCTGTCCAGGAAAAATGTTAGAGAAGGTGGGTGGGTGAGGGGGGAGGGGGGTCGTAGGCAAACCTACCAGCAGGTGATGCTGCCGACCGCATGTCCAGGAACAATGAGATCTCTCCAGTGGTCCCAGGTACTGTACGCATTGTTTGTTTGTAGACTACAGGGTCAGGGATTTTCCTGCCATTGGGAACGCTGTTACTGTTGATGGACCACAATAACCCTATTCATTTAAATGTCCAAATTCCAAATTTAATAATAAATAAATAAATAAATACATACATACATACAATTGAGCTCCACTGCTTGCAAAACGTTGGCCATTGTTGCAGCAATGGCAGAGGAGGACATGGCAATGGTCATATATCTCAGCCCATTAATAAACATCAAAGGTATAATGGACCAAAGTGTAACAAAAGGTATTTCAGTTACATTTTTGTCCCACATTTTTGTTCAGTATTCCATTCGATTTCAAAGAAAAGTAATTTGCAATGTAAAATGTTTCATTGGCTGTGAGCTCCCATGGGGCTTGCAACGTCCAATCCAAGCTCTAAATGCACCCGAGGAGTTGACGTTCAGAGGAGCTTGGATACATACACTGATGCCCAAAGGCAAGCATGGGCGGTCTCCTGAGCATTCTGGACCGTGCCTGCTGGCCTGTGGACAGCATGGGCTGTTCACAAAGAAACAGGTCTACAAAACACTTGTGATAATTGCCTCATTGGTATTTAAAGGGGACTTACCTGCCTTAGCAACACCAGACCTACTAAGTCTGGCACTGGGATCCTCCCTAATGTAGATCATCTTTAAGTTACAATGTTAATATTGGCTAAATTAAAGACACCATAAAATGGAGGATCCCTGCACTTGTCAGAATTGCTCAACCCTTGTCAGCTGACCTTTATAGGCTTTGATTGGTGCCAGCCAGTCCAGGCTCAGACTGATATGCAGGATGGTAAGGGGTCCAGGTGTTCTCCCTGTTTCTCTTAAATTGATAACACGTATAGCGGTTTTGCAAACTAACGTTAACTGCATCATTTCTATTGGATCGCTGCAAAAGCACTGTAAACAGTATAAATAATGTTGCAAGATGGTCATCCTGTTAATTGATGATTGGTCGAATTGTTGAGCCTTGGAGAAATTGTTTGGATTTCAGGGCACATGTTTCAATGTTTGTTCCAGTTTGCGTCCTTCCAGAGCTCGTGAACCTACGCTGCACTGCCTCAATCACAAGGATGTCCTTCCTCAAATTAGGAGACCAACAAAGTGTATTAGTATTGGCTTCTGAAATTCCAGGCATTGTTCTATCACATTTCGTAATCAGTCAGTGGAAAGATCACAACATGATTACAATCGAGCCGTCCACAGTGTACAGATACATGATTAAAGGAATAACTTAAACAATGTTCAGTGCAAGATAAAGTCCAGTAAAGTCCAATCAAAGATAGTTCAAGGGTCTCCAATGAGGTAGATAGCAGCAGCTCACGTTTCATCCCTTGGTAGTTGAAAGCATGACAGCCAATAATTAAATACAGCAATGCCTGAGAGGCCCGACTGATGAAGCACGGATATCTCAGAAGTTTGTAGGGTTGAGTGGTGAGACCAAAGAGGGCTTCAAAACAGCAGTGGGAAATTCTAAATGAAGCCACTGTCCAAGCAGGAGCTAGCATATATCAGCAATTGGTAGATCCAACGGTTCATTTAAAAAAAATTAGAACACAAGTAGGAGAGTATTCGATGAGATTTGATGAGAGCATTGTTGGCAGAGGGTCAAATAATAGATTGATGTCCAGATGGGAGTTTAGTTGACAGCGTATGGGAGAGATAGAGTGTAGGTCAGCAATAGAGTGTTGGGAGAATGTTTGGATGAAGATTGCAATTTGGGGATAAAAAGAGTAGAACAAGTGCATTGGAATAGTAAGGTCCATGGAGACAACGATTTTGTTCTCATTCATTAATATTTAGTGCCATTTTAACGATATACTGCGCACATGATTGAGCCACTAGTTGATTTATAGCCACTCATGTGTACTACACTGTAGTGTTTCATACCTGAAATTAGAGCTGTGAAAACCTCCACAGCTGGAAATGTCAGTAACGTTACTGAAGCTATTTAAATCATATCAGGGGACAGAAGGATTTGGTAAAGGCAAGACCTGAAGCACAGCACACTGACAGAGAACAGAAATATGAAAAACAGCTTCAACAGATTTCACCGGTGTGTCTTTCAGCGGAGTCTGGTCGCTGTCTGGGCCGACCACCAAGACTTAGTGTTGAAGCTCAGCATTACAAGCCCCCAGGGTTTCAAGTAGTAATGAGATACAGGTGGTCTTATATTTAACCGTGACCCATTTTGTTGTTTAAATGCTTTTTAATGCAGTGGGGGATTATGCGCACAGTATCTGAGTGGCAACCTCAATCTGGTAACAAAGTGCTCGTTCCGACTTTCCATTTCACAGGTGAAAAACAAAAACAAATTGGATAAACTAGCTGGCTATATATTTGATAATAAATCTGTCAGGCACTGATTCTTTCTGAGGTACACAAAAAAGCTGGAGAAACTCAGCGGGTGCAGCAGCATCTATGGAGCAACGGAAATAGGCAACGTTTCGGGCCGAAACGTTGCCTATTTCCTTCGCTCCATAGATGCTGCTGCACCCGCTGAGTTTCTCCAGCTTTTTTGTGTACCTTCGATTCTCCAGCATCTGCAGTTCCTTCTTAAACTGATTCTTTCTGATTTGATATTTAGAGTCATTAGGAGATACGGTACGGAACTGGGCCCTTCAACCCGCATCACTCACCTATTTCCATTTATCCCATATTAAACCCATGCTATTTTATGTGTAAGGAAAAACTGCAGATAGACACAAAATGCTGGAGTAACTCAGCAGGACAGGCAGCATCTCTGGGAGAAGGAATGGGTGGCGTTTCGGGTCGAGACCCTGCTTCACACACGTCATCCATTCCTTCTCTCCAGAGATGCTGCTGAGTCCCGCTGAGTTACTCCAGCATTTTGTGTCTATCTTCAATGTAAACCAACAATCTGCAGTTACCTCCTATGCATTTTGTCTTCAGACTGTAGCCTTAGCCTAACCCTCAATTCTATCGCTTATCAATGTGCTAGGGATAATTTACAATGGCCATTTAATCTAACAACCTGCATTGTTAATTGCATGTACACAAAAATGCAGGAGAAACTCAGCGGGTGCAGCAGCATCTATGGAGCGAAGGAAATAGGCAACGTTTCGGGCCAAAACCCTTCTTCAGACATTGTTAATTGCATTGTTAATTCATTAATTCAGCGTTAATTTATAAAAAATATCTGCAAAGGTTAACCTGCACTATCTGTACAATTCTAATAATGTGTAAGTTTGCAAATCCCCAAGGTATTGGTGATGTTTTCCAATGTTTTGCAAAGTTCTTCAAATATATAAAATGATGAGGGGCATAGATAGGGAGTCAGGGTGGAAACACCCAACTTTATTGAGCATGGGTGTAAGGTGAGAGGGGCTTTAACATGGCAAGCATTGTGAGAGGTGGTGGTGGAATCAGATAAGATTCAGATTCAGATTCAGATTCAATTTTAATTGTCATTGTCAGTGTACAGTACAGAGACAACGAAATGCATTTAGCCGCCGGAAAGAAGCTGTTCCTCGACCCGCTGGTTCGGCAACGGAGAGACCTGTAGCACCTCCCGGATGGTAGGAGGGTAAACAGTCCATGGTTGGGGTGAGAGCAGTCCTTGACGATGCTGAGCGCCCTCCGCAGACAGCGCTTGCTTTGGACAGACACAATGGAGGGGAGCGAGGAACCGGTGATGTGTTGGGCAATTTTCACCACCCTCTGCAATGCCTTCCGGTCGGAGACAGAGCAGTTGCCATACCATACTGTGATGCAGTTGGTAAGGATGCTCTCGATGGTGCAGCGGTAGAAGCATATGATGTATGTATATGATATGATGTATTGAAGAGGCAGATACGTTGAAGAGGCTTTTAGATAGGCACATGGATGTACAGGGAATAGAGGGATATGGGTCATGCATAGGCAAGTGAGATCAGCTTAATCAGGCATCATGTTCACTGTGGGCTGAAGAGCCCATTCCTGTGCGGTTATGTTCTATGTTCTACATTCTAAAGGTGAACAGTGGCTTTGGGGGAAGTGCCAAAAGGCATTATCTTGCTCAGTCTGTACATTTGGTTCGATCTGAAAATAAACAAACCGAGAATGAAACTCCAATGACATTCATTCGACATCCATAAAATATGTCTCCTCAGTCCATTGACTATAGGTTTTAGTCATGACCTGGCTGCCACCTTGTGTACAGGAAACAGCTGCACCAAACAGCGCATGGAGAACATAATTATTGCCATGAGAAAGCAATTGTATACCAGGTAGCAAACGTCAGAAATATGCTATTTATTAATAGGTTTACAATATAATAAATTAATATACATCAGGGAAACATTCACGACGAAATTATTTCTAATTATTCTTTTGGGTTATTTCATTCTCTGATTGTTTTTCTTTGAATTAAAGATGTATGGTCAGGTGTTATGCATTTGTGTTACCAGCACAGAGCTTTGTGAGCTGTGGGATCGCATTAGAAGGGTCTCGACCCAAAACGTCACCAATTCCTTTTCTCCAGAGATGCTGTCTGATCCGCTGAGTTACTCCAGGTTTTTGTGTCTATGTTCGGTTTAAACCAGCATCTGCAGTTCCTTCCTATACATTAGGAAACCGTGATGGTTTTCGCACCTGTAAGACTGTGTTTTTGTTCATTTTAATGCATCACAACACGACACCCTTAAAGCAACTTTCTTTTTTTCTCTGTATAACTTTTCCATTTGCTCGCCGTTATTCCCAAATACTTTTGCAATGAGCGAAGGATAATTAGTTAACTCTGAAGGGAAACCAGTGCTACAGCAACTGTTGATATTGTGAAGTATGTTCGAAGCTCACAAACGTTCGAAACCACCATATCTGAATTTATTCAGCCAAGTAGTCATGTGCTGATAGGTTTCATTGCTTGAGTCTTTGCATTAACTAAGCTTAGAACTGTCAGTGGCAATCTCTGCAATCTTGACAAATGTAAACCCACCATCAGTGGTGCCAATAATGCTTTTGTTTCAGTCATGTTGTACCATTTCTGAAAGTAACAACACCTTTTAAACAGGAATAAAAGCCCATTTCCATTGTTGGGCATGAATGTCAATCCTAATAATTTGCTGACACGCTTGCTGATTGTAATACCATACCTGAAAACAATCCAGAATATTTTTAAAGATATGGAACTTTTCCTGATGCCAATTGTTACCTTAAGCTGATTATGACAGACTAATAATCTGATACCATTTCATCTCCTTTTTGCATATGGCGTGCACAGCCTAAAGTTGTAGGCACCAAAACACTACATCTATTTGTAGGGTTGATTGACCAAGTGAAGGTTGCAATCTCCCACCCCACTATTTATTCTGATGGTATCCAATAGAAATGTCAGAATAAATAATCTGTGGTCATTATATATCCTGATGGTTCTCAATAAGCATTGGAAGGGGGAACATTTTCACACGTTTTTGTTTTCCTGGCATGAAATTGATCAGGACCATCGTGCAATTGCCCTTCACCTTATCACAACATCAAATGCTGGAATTCTGAAATAAAATAGAAAATGAAAGAACATCAACTCAAGACATTAAATCCGTTTCTCTCTCCAAGGACGCTGAACATCACTGTATATTTGTTTTTTTGCTTTCAACCTATACATTTGATACGATTGGAAAATGAATGAACCTAGAATGAAACTTCAATGTCATTCACTCAATATCTGTTAATATGTCTCCTAGGTCTGTGTGTCCATTCACTGCAGGTTTTTGTCATGACCAGGCTGCTACTTTGGGTGCAGGAAACAGCTGCTTGGAGAACATACTTGCACTTTTACTCATTTGGTCCTGTAATTTTTCTTATCTATCGCCACAAGAAAGCGGCTGTTAGTGAAATCTAAAAAATATATTTTAAACATATTTTGTGCTGGGAATGCAACCAAACTTGAAGAATTCAGAGGATTCATTTGTTTGAACAAAGAGTTGATCACGGGATCTCTCAAGTTTCATTAACCTCTGGCAATGCACCATTTCAATTTAGCCTGAAGCTAATTTGAAGCTGAATCATTCCTGCCAACACACTTAGATAAAACAGATTGACAATAATATCTAATCAAGGACAGTGTCGGTGAGTCACAATTCACTGGAAGCTAAAACTATTGCAAACAACATTGTTCTCCATTTGTAAACTCAAAAGGGTTTAGATGGTAAATACATTCATGTAATAACCAAATTAGATGCCTATTATCAACTGGTGACTACAACTTTTGGAAATAGCTTTAATGTAAGAGAAAGCAGCGGCTGTGTAACGAATGATCCAAGTGAAAAATAATCACATCATACAATCTGGAATGTATACTTGCATAAGGTTTTGAGTTAGCAAATATTCCAAATTATGCAGGAAATATAATATCACACTAATGAATTAGCATTAATATGCTAACTCTCTTCATCTGATGCCATTGAGGTCAAGTGAAGGGGAAGTTGAGGTTGAACTGCAGTCTTCCACTGATGTACTTCTTGTGATTGTAACTAATCTCGGATTGTGTTTCTTCCTCCTTTAATCTAAGTGGGTGATTGTTCATGTTTGCTTTTGTTAAAACAGCAACCGAGTAAGCAATTGGAGTTATATGTGCAAGGCTTTATCTGATACAGCTTAAAGACTACATGTATGGAATAATCCTTCTATTTAAAATAAATGGATTAGCACTTCCATTAAATTGTGGATAATGTGATGTCATTGGAAAGTGGAGTAAATACAGTCCAACGTTGCGAGGGGAATTTCTAGGTTTGTGTTCTTACAGCGGTCATATATCAAGATGCAAGACGATTATTTCTGCCTGTTCTGTTTAACGATTGTAAATAATGGATTTTAAATTTCCAGTGCAGAAAACACACAGGAGATCTGATTGAATGCAGCACCAACACCAAATGCTATAGGATTTTGCAATTAATTTTTCATTGATAACTCTGCAGGCTGATATTTGAAGCAATAATTTTGAACGCTAAAATTCATAAGGTGCATATAGACATTGATCATAGCTAACTTTTTAAATTAAATGTAAAAACATTATAACCAAGCCAGACTTTACACATGTTTTGCACTGAAAGTTAAATAAGATTAGTGACCACAACATAATGTAATGTAATGCACATCAACCTTGTTCAGTCTCATAAACAGTCTAGACAAGTGCCTGGAGGAGATGCCTTGGCAATGGAGGATACATCCGCAGGGAAAGATGAACATGCAATTATTCTGCGGTAAAAATGACATAACTAATTACTGATGGCTGAAGAGTAACTTAGACCTTAATCCAAGTTTTTCTACATAACTTTAAAAAAACTCCATGTGGCAGACATTTCTAATATTGAAATCTTACCTCACTCTTACAGGAGAGATCAATGCTGCTTCTTACAATCAATACAGCACAGCTTTCCTTGACACTAACCATTGCTGTAAGAAGCAATTACATTCACGCAGTTAGAGTTGTTCATTGCGTGCCACTCAGCCTGCTATGCCAGGTCCTGCATTGTCTCTTTTACCCATCAGTTGAGTGGGATAACAGAAAGATGTCTGTGATATTTGGGTCATTGAGTGCGTGCACTGCTTTTACACAGCATGTGTAGGTTAGAACCTGAAGGCTTTCCTTAACTCAGCAATCAGCTTCTCTTTTATCTTCTTGTAATGCTGCACAGATGATCGGGCATTAGAACCAGGCAAAAGCACTTTTTGTTTCTCAACGTGGTTTGATCCACACAAATGATAGAGTCATAGAGTCATACGGTGTTGAAACAGGCCCTTCGACTTGCTCACAACGACTAACACGCCCCATCTACACTAGTCCCACCTGCCTGCATCTGGCCCATATCCCTCTAACCGTGACGTTGGGGCCTCGGTGGTGGTGAAGCCTCGCGGCGGCAGCGATGCCTCACGGGTCGGCCCGCGGTCGACGGTCGACGAGAGCGTGGAGGACTGGCGTGAGGGAGGTGGGGGGAGAACAATGGACAATGGGAGGGGTGCCGGCGTGGGGGAACTGTTGGGGGGGGGAGGAGGGTGGTCAAAATGGGGAGCCGTGGTCCTTTGTAACTTTGTTGGTGCGGTAGGTGGGTGCTATTTGTATACGTTGTGTAAAGCAAGGCAAGAATCTCACTGTGCCTAGTCACATGTGGCAATAAAGTATTCATATTCCTACCTCTCCAAATGTTTTTTAAACATTGCAATAGAACCTGTGCCAGCTACCTCCTCTGGCAGTATGGTCCATGCACCCACCACCCTTTGTGTGAAAAAAGTTACCCCTCAGGTTCCCATTAAATCTTTCCCCCCCCCACCTTAAACCTATGTCCTCTGTTTCTCGAGTTCCCGACTTTGGGCAAGAGGCTCTGTGCATCTACCTGATTGACTGCATTCCTCTCGTGATTTTGTACCCTGATAATGAGATGAAGGGACTTGGTGAAACGAGAAAGTGCTTGTTAAATTTGAATGACACGATCTAGTGCGTACAGATTCTTGGCCCTATAATACCTTGAGATTATATTAACCTCCCACTGTAATACACGCAGGAATACACTTTCTCCATGAAATTAGTCAATGTAAACAGTTTATGAGTTTTATTTTGGGTGTTGTTAGTGTCCGTTCAGAGATAGATAGATAGATAGATAGATAGATAGATAGATAGATAGATAGATAGATAGATAGATAGATAGATAGATAGATAGATAGATAGATAGATAGATAGATAGATAGATAGATAGATAGATAGATAGATAGATAGATAGATAGATAGATAGATAGCCTTTATTGTCTTTATAGTTATGATGGAAAACCAATTGAACCTCCATTGATTTGACATTTTTGCTACCATTTAATTCTAATTGATTTTACTGTATGGTTTATTTAGCCACTTGATCATTTTCTCTACGTCGATCTTTGTTTTCTTCAGTTCTTCTCAGTCTCTTCCTACTGATATATCATTCCAAGCTAAGGACTTCTGAAATCCCTGGCAATGTAAAGGATTCTACCTTCCTGTTAACCACTCCACATCTTAAACCTCCACCCTAAGTACCTGCTTCTTTGAAAATCTCTACTGAATCTTCATCTTTGGCCAAGATTTTGCTCATTTGGCCTGATTACATTTTAATATGTTCATTGCAAATTTTGGTTTGGCAACTTTTCCATGAAGAAACATAGAAACATAGAAACATAGAAATTAGGTGCAGGAGTAGGCCATTCGGCCCTTCAAGCCTGCACCGCCATTCAATATGATCATGGCTGATCATCCAACTCAGTATCCCGTACCTGCCTTCTCTCCATACCCTCTGATCCCCTTAGCCACAAGGGCCACATCTAACTCCCTCTTAAATATAGCCAATGAACTGGCCTCAACTACCCTCTGCGGCAGAGAGTTCCAGAGATTCACCATCTCTGTGTGAAAAAAGTTCTTCTCATCTCGGTTTTAAAGGATTTCCCCCTTATCCTTAAGCTGTGACCCCTTGTCCTGGACTTCCCCAACATCGGGAGCAATCTTCCTGCATCTAGCCTGTCCAACCCCTTAAGAATTTTGTAAGTTTCTATAAGATCCCCTCTCAATCTCCTAAATTCTAGAGAGTATAAACCAAGTCTATCCAGTCTTTCTTCATAAGACAGCCCTGACATCCCAGGAATCAGTCTGGTGAACCTTCTCTGCACTCCCTCTATGGCAATAATGTCCTTCCTCAGATTTGGAGACCAAAACTGTACGCAATGCTCCAGGTGTGGTCTCACCAAGACCCTATACAACTGCAGTAGAATCTCCCTGCTCCTATACTCAAAACCTTGCACTTCATATGAAAGTAAGTCGATGTAGTCAGTACCAGTTAAGAATTAGCCAAAATGGCTTTCTAGATAACAATATCCTAACAGTTTCGTGTGGACTGTCCTCACCAGATTCTTCCCCAATGTATCTGAAATAGAAACAGGTATTTTGTCTGCAATGCTCCTGTAGTATGTGCGCTCTTGTTTCTGGAGGATATTTGGGATGGACTACATTATTTTGGGATGGAGTACAATAGCTAAGCTCTGATGACACAATGTAATACAATAACTAAAGTACAGAATGAACCAACTCCTTCACATCCTGAGAAGTAATTAGGCAATGTAGGTCACTTTGTTTTCATAAAATCTGGTCAAGATTCATTCCATTCATTCCGCCTTGCCAACATGAAGGCATTAAATTAAAACGTCTACTCCCTTTTTGTTTTAAATAAAACATATAAACTTGTTCCTCTGCCAATACACATGATAGCACACCTGTTTGGAGTCTTAAAACCATATATCATACATGAGAAGGAAAGAGAAAGTCTATCTTTTTTTTCTATTGTTTTATACACTCATGTGCAGACATTGAATTATGAACATTAGAGCTTCCTTTAAACTGGATCATAAATGAGCCATCACTGTTTGGTTGTCTGCTTGCACTCAGCCAAGTCAACTAGTGGCCCTGAGAGGATGTTGCCAGGACTAGAGGGTGTGAGCTATAGGGAGAGGATGAGTAGGCTGGATCTCTATTCCATGGAGCGCAGGAGGATGAGGGGGGGATCTTATAGAGGTGTTCAAATTCACGAGAGGAATAGATCGGGTAGATGCACAGAGTCTCTTGCCCAGAGTAGGTGAATCGAGAACCGGAGGACATAGTGAATGGGAAAAATGTGAATGGGAAAAGATTTAATAGGAATCTGGGAGGTAACTTTTTCACACAAAGGGTGGTGGGTGTGTGAAACAAGCTGCCAGAGGAGGTAGTTGAGGCTGGGACTATCCCATTGTTTCAGAAACAGTTAAACAGATACATGGATAGGATACAGAGAGAGAGAGAGAGAGAGAGAGAGAGAGAGAGAGAGAGAGAGAGAGAGAGAGAGAGAGAGAGAGAGAGAGGCAGAGAGAGAGAGACTGTATTTATGTATAGTATATCTAACTTGATTGGATAGCATGCAAAACAGAGTTTTTCACTGTTCCTCTGTACATGTGACAATGAAGGCAGCAAACAACATGAATAATGTAAGGGTATTGTGGTTGTGAACAGACGGCAGCGGGAACACACTACATCCCAAACACCTACCCCTTCACATAGACCCACTTGTTCACCAGGGATAAAGTCTATAGATCCTGAATAAGGCTCCTCACCCATCCGAGATGCCATTGACCCAGAAAGAAAACAAGTCATCCTTAACTCCTAGAGACTGGCTAGAAAATAGAACATTTAAAAATAATATTTTAATTGTTAAAAAACAGGTAGATGAGTTGCTTATGCACTGTTGTATTGTATATTAAATCATGAATTTTTGAAACTCATATAGGATATTCATAATTTCAATAGTTTGGTTAATATTTTTGTGATAACAATGATTATGGTGAAAATTAATGGAATTTCAATAAATATTTCCTGTGTGTTTAAATTGGTGAGGAGGGAAGATAATAACACTTAATAAAGTGTAAAAGATAATCATTTAAAATCGTAAGGTTTAAAGACTTCATAGCGTGAAAGCCAACGTGCGTCATTCCACTTTAACCTGACAGGAGATTGTAAATGATTTCACTTTCGAGCCAAAGTAAATGGGCCTCTGTGTTATTTCAGAAGATACGGGCTGTTTAATTTTGCAATCCAAAAAATGTTAGCACCTAAGATGAAGTATGGAGCTTTTCCACTGGATGCCACGTGGAACGTCTGCCAATGTGGGTGCACAGTGTCTTGAACCAACGGCAATTTGTGCTTTTAGTACTACTTGTCTATTTGTGATTCACTTGTTCAGAATGCGTTGCTGCTCTCATGTCAACGCATGATTTTTATGTGGCACAAACATGTACATGTAAAAAGATAAGGCGATCGGGGTGACATGCAAAAGTTGTGTGTGTGTGTGTGTGTGTGTGTGTGTGTGTGTGTGTGTGTGTGTGTGTGTGTGTGTGTGTGTGTGTGTGTGTGTGTGTGTGTGTGTGTGTGTGTGTGTGTGTGTGTGTGTGTGTGTGTGTGTGTGTGTGTGTGTGTGTGTGTGTGTGTGTGTGTGTGTGTGTGCGTGTGTGTGTGTGTGTGTGTGTGTGTGTGTGTGTGTGTGTGTGTGTGTGTGTGTGTGTGTGTGTGTGTGTGTGTGTGTGTGTGTGTGTGTGTGTGTGCAGGTGTGTGCGTGTGCGTGTGTGTGTGTGTGTGTGTGTGTGTGTGTGTGTGTGTGTGTGTGTGTGTGTGCGCGTGTGCGTGTGTGTGTGTGTGTGTGTGTGTGTGTGTGTGTGCGTGTGTGTGTGTGTGTGTGTGTGTGTGTGCACTGGGTGTACTGATCCACGGAAGGTAGAAGGTCAGAATAAGGCTGTTTCCTGATCTTAGGAGATCTTAGTCTCCAAATGCAACAAAACCCAAACGTATTAACTTGTGCCATGTGGAGGTTGGAGTTACAGGCACTGTTTGTGTGCTCCTGCAATTCTAACGGTGTAGATAGCGTGGCACAAACACAAGTACCACAACCCTACACTAAACTGACAGGGCAGGAAGATGCTTTATTTTGCCACCGTCAGAACACAACACCTTCTTAAAGCACCATTTCCGCATCCAAACTTGCAAGTGCTCTCTGGCTGGTGGTGAAAGGTGAGATGAAGCAACTAAAGACACTTACAAACTTGCACCAAAATACCCCAGGTCCTGTAAAAGCTAGTAATTAAATAATAATAATAGTAATAATAATAATAATAATAATAATTTTATTTATAGAGCACTTTAAAAACAGTCATAGCTGCAACAAAGTGCTGTACATCACTAATCATTGACAAAAAAGTTAATACACACCAATAATAACAATCAAAAGAAATAGTAGGAAAAGATATGTAAAATAAAGAAACATTAAAAACAATAAAAACAGAAGCAAAGCCTCAGGCATGGTCAAAAGCCAGGGAGTACAAATGTGTTTTAACACTGGATTTGAAGATGGACAGTGAGGGGGCCTGTCTGATGTGCAACGGCAGGGTGTTCCAGAGTGTCGGAGCAGCAACAGAGAAGGCTCTATCCCCTCTGAGCCTCCGATTAGACCTCGGTACCTCCAGGAGCAGCTGACCAGCTGACCTGAGGGACCGGGCAGGAGCGTATGGGTGGAGCAGCTCAGAGAGGTAAGGCGGGGCGAGCCCATTCAGAGATTTAAAAACAAATAACAGTAACAAATTAATGGAAGAAGTCACTCCTCCACTCGAAAGAAAGAAGCCACTCCTCTGTGCCAACATCCAGCTAGACTTACTTTTACCACATTAGCGTCCCTTTGTTGAGACGCTTTTGAACTCTCAACATTATCTTCTCTCCATGCTTAGGACAAATTGGCACTTAGCACTCTCATTAAAATACACATTCCTGGCAACATGGATTAAGTCTCATCTCCATTGCAATCCAAGTAAATGTTGCTTATCCAGTCAGACTTGGTTTTCTTCATATTCACTGCAGCAACATGGAGGCAGGTTGATAGGAACAAGCCATGACCTAAATTCCAGTGAAATTCCCTGTTTGTTGTAATTCATCCTCATTATTTAACCCAGATACAATTCTGGTAAAACTCGTTGTGCATTCAATCCAAGGCCAAAATATTCTTCTGTCTTGGTTAATTAAAGTCAAACAGAGAATGCAAATCTGGAATGAATGAGCAACACCACACTTGGGATTCTGCTGGAAGAGAGGGGTTTAGAAAACTGGAAGTGTGCACGATATTGCATGGAAGGAAGAAAATAATAGTGAGGATAAATGATGAGGACCAAATCCATCGATGGTCTTAGGCACTTGTTACCATTGCCTGGAAAATGGACTATAAAGTAGAAAAATCTTGCATTAAATATTAGGTGTTTGATGAGGCCATACCTAAAGTGCTATATACATAGAAACATAGAAAATAGGTGCAGGAGTATTCGGCCCTTCGAGCCTGCACCGCCATTCAATATGATCATGGCTAATCATCCAACTCAGTATCCCATCCCTGCCTTCTCTCCATACCCCCTGATCCCTTTAGCCACAAGGGCCACATCTAACTCCCTCTTAAATATAGCCAATGAACTGTGGCCTCAACTACCTTCTGTGGCAGAGAATTCCACAGATTCTCCACGCTCTGTTTAAAAAATGATTGTCTCATCTCGGTCCTTAAAAGACTTCCCCCTTATCCTTAAACTGTGACCCCTTGTTCTGGACTTGCCCAACATCGGGAATAATCTTCCTGCATCTAGCCTGTCCAACCCCTTAAGAATTTTGTAAATTTCTATAAGATCCCCCCTCAATCTGCTAAATTCTAGCGAGTACAAGCCGAGTCTGTCCAGTCTTTCTTCTTATGAAAGTCCTGCCATCCCAGGACCATGATATACCATGTTGATCTTGCTAAATGATGAAAGATATATATGCCTTCGAGGTGGTGCAGCAAATGTTCCCTCGGTTGATTGTTAGGTTGCTACTGAAGAAAGATGAAGGACATTAGAAGGTACACCAAAAGGCTGGAGAAACTCAACTTGGCCTGAAACGTTGCCTATTTCCTTCGCTCCATAGATGCTGCTGCACCCTCTGGAAAATCGAAGGTACACAAAAATGTTGGAGAAACTCAGTGGGTGCAGCAGCATCTATGGAGCGAAGGAAATAGGCAACGTTTCTGGCCGAAACGCAGGAGGCCTGAGAAGAAGTTTACAGTTTACAGTTTATTTTTAATGTCACGTGTACCGAGGTACAGTAAAAAGCTTTTGTCGTGTGCTATCCAGTCAACAGAAAGACAATACATGTTTACAATCAAGCTATTTACAGTGCATAGATAAGTGATAAGGTACTCGTCCTTTATTTTGCTGCTGGCCTTGCCGAGGCAGTGTGAGGTTTCAATGGAGTCAATGGAAGGGAGGTTGGTTTGTGTGATGGTCTGGGCTTTGCTGAAGAGCCATTGTCTTCCGTTGCTATAAAGCCACAGCCATATATCCAGTCAGTGTAAACTCACATTTATAACCTGCAGAAAGTTGAACGTGTTTACAAACTCAGATCAAGGTTTCCAGGAACTTACCAGCTAAGTTTCTACCAGATTTCAGCCAACACGCAATACTTCACATTGAAAGTTTTACACTTTAAAAAAATATAAAATGAAGAGTACACACTCAGCCTAATCTCACTTATATTCCATTAAGCAAGGCAGTCATAAATTGTGTTTAATGATTTACACTCCACACAATTTTCTTTGAAAATATTAAAGTGTAAAATAAATTAGTTGAAAGCATATACTACACTTAAATTTAATACCTCAACAAAACACAGGACAGAATGTATTTGTTTCTGAAGCTCACCATGTGCAAGTTCTGCTCTGTGTATGTCACTGATTATGGATGGGATAAGTTACTTTTGGCAAGTATATTTGTTCATGTCTACACACTGACTCTGGTTGGTTCAAAAGCAACAAATATTCTGATGTACATTGTAGTTTTTTGGATTCTTTTGGCGATAGATTGGGGAGTGATATTTATTCTCATCAGATTGAAGACCAATTCAGTTAGGAATACCCACAGTGGAGCATTTAACATTGCAAGTTGATAAATGAGGTGGGAGTAACATGTTCCTTCATTCAAAGATGTTTTATGAACTAAATGGGATCTGGTCATCATTACATAGGCTAGTTCTTTAGTCCAAAAGTTTAATTGCTGCTGTTCAGTTTTTTTTAGTTTAGAGATACAGCGCGGAAACAGGCCCTGTGGCTCACCAGGTCCACGCTGACCAGTGGTCCCCGCACATTAACACTATCCTACACCCACTAGGGATAATTTTTACATTTACCAAACAATTAACCTACAAACCTGTACGTCTTTGGTGTGTGGGAGGAAACCGAAGATCTCGGAGAAAACCCACGCTGGTCGCGAGGAGAACGTACAAACTCTGTACAGACAGCGCCCGTAGTCGGGATCGAACCTGGGTCTCCGGCGATGCATTCGCTGTAAGGAAGCAACTCTACCGCTGTGCCACCGTGATTGGATTTGAACTCATATCTGCAGGTTTTTAGTCCAAGCCTTTGTGAGCTTGTTCAGAAACATAACCACTGTGCTGCCTCACCACAATTCAATAAACGATGGGTACTGAACCGTACCCAATATTCATCTAGAAGATGATCAGACCCAATGGCACCAACATCTTCACGTCATACTGCCTCAGAAAAGCGGTCTACATAATCAAAGACTTGTGCCATCCTCGTCATTCCTCCTTCTCCTTGCTTCTGTACAGAAACTTGTAAGCATGAACCGCAAGGCTCCGGAGCAGCTTCTTTGCCCCTTGAGAAGATGTTCAGGTTCAGGAATAGCTACTTCCCCACAGCCATCAGGCTATTGAACCTGGCTCGGACAAAACTCTGATCATTAATAACCCATTATCTGTTATTTGCACTTTATCATTTTATTTATTCATGTGTGTGTATATATTTATATTATGGTATATGGACACACTGATCTGTTTTGTAGTAAATGCCTACTATGTTCTGTGTGCTGAAGCAAAGCAAGAATTTCATTGTCCTATACAGGGACACATGACAATAAACTCACTTGAACTTGAACTTGAACTTGATCAAGTTCTCAACACTCTTTCCATAAACTTAGGTGTCGTCCAACTCACATCCACCTCCTTGTGGACATTGGACTTTGTCTGTGGAACTGATGCGCTCCAATACTGAGAACTCTGCACTTTGTACCTTTCCCTTTGCTCTACCTATTGTGCTTGAGTTTGACTTGATTATCGTTAAATATAGCACTATCTGATCTGTTTGGATAGCCTGCAAAACAAAGCTTTCCACTGCGTTTTAGTACATGTGACATTAATAAACCTAAACCTAAAGTTATTTGTCTCAACAGATGTTTTGTATAAAATTTCAGACTCTCTGAATATTTGTGTAATATTATTGGCAGTTCAGTGCTGTAGAGCAGATATGTTAGAAGCTGATATGAATGTCTATTCTCAGGGAAATGAAGAATTACTTCACCCCATTAGACAGGTACGTTGGAGCTTCTGCTCCAGTTCAATAGAACAGTTTAAGGAACTCAATGAATGGCATTACACAATGGAGGAAGGACTGGACTTACTTTGACCTACCCTCCTAGATTTCAAACAGGACCTTTAAGGTAGCAATCAGTTCACTGTATCGGGCCACTGAACATCAGCTGTACGTTGCCTCATCAGCTTCTGATCTGAGTCTTCTGGTATCAATGGTGCATCGCAGGTGTCCAGGAAGTTAGTAACAGAGCTTGACATTGTCCATGTCCTGGCACAAGACCATCCTTTCCCAGTGGCACATTGCATATGGATCTGATCTCTTAATCTACAGTAGGTGAAGTGCCAGCATCTGACCTAGCAGTTGCAAGGGTCAGATCATGTTAAGGAGTGTAAGACGGAGCTGCAGATGCTGGTTTATACCAAAGATAGGCCCAAAATGCTGGAGTAACTCAGTAGGTCAGGCAACATCGCTGGAGAAAAGGAACAGGTAACGTATTTGACCCACTGAGTTATTCCAGCATTTTGTGTCCACCTTCCTGTTAAGGAGTGTAGTAGCCATTTAGCTTAACTCAGCATGTTATAACTATAACCAGTTGCCTTTAAATTATATCTGCCTGTAATTATGTGGGTGGGATTTATACGTGGTCTGAGGCGTGTTTGAGGCTGGGATTCACGCACAGACTCACTAGTAGTTTTCAGTTTAGTTTGAAGAAGCATAGGGGAGAAGTCACAGCTTTCGACCATGCATGAGTTTGACCACGAGGAAGATCAAAATGTACGTACACAAGAAGAAGTTTGGATGAATATCTTACTGTTTTTACTACTACAATAAAGAAACTATTAATAAAGAGACTGTGGAAGATTTATCTTTCACCGGCATTGAATGTCTCGTGGAGAGCTCGTGAGTGCGTTTTGATTGTCTCCTGAACCCTTGTCTTCAATCATAGTGACTGTAGGAAAGATTCCTTGAACAGTATGAAAATCTGTCACTATATCTAGAGTTGAAAGCTACCTTAAACCCAGGAGGTAGAAGATTGGTCCCACAGAAGAGGGACAGAAGATTGGGCTGGGTCTCTGCCAGAGATTACTGCCAGGAGAACTGGTTCCATAGAAGAGGAACTGAAGAAGCTAGATCTCTGCCAGAGATTGGTTTTGAGCCCACCTGTCAGTAGGTTTATTGACAAATCCACGCGGCTTATCTGAAGATTGAAAACTTCACTGATCGAAAGCATGAGCGGACCAGCTATTGTATTCTACTGTAAATTTGAAAGCTGTGACCTCACCCCCAAGCTTCTTCAAACTAAACTAAAATCCACTAGCGAGTCTGCACAAGATTCCCAGCCGCAAACAGTTTATTTTATTGTCATATGTACTGGGATACAGTGGAAAGCTTTGTTTTGCATGCTATCCAATCCGATCAGATAATACTATACATACGCTCAAGTCAAACTCAAGTACAATTGACAGATCAAAGGTAAAGATACTGAATGTAGAATATAGTTCTTAGCATTATAGCACATCAGTTCCATAGACAACATCCAAGGTCCCCATTGGAGTAGAGGTGAATTGGACAGTACCCTTGCTTATGGAAGGAGTATTCACAAGCCTGATATTCAGAAGCCTGGGCGACACGGTTGGGGTAGCGGTAGAGTTGCTGCCTTACAGCGCTTGCAGCGCCGGAGACCCGGGTTCGATCCTGACTATGGGCGCTGTCAGTATGGAGTTTGTATGTTCTCCCCACGTGACCGCGTGGGTTTTCTCGGAGATCTTCGGTTTCCTCGCACATTCCACTACGACTGCACCCACGACTACAGGATTAAGAAGGCGTGGGTAAATTGGCTTGGTAAATGTAAGAATTGTCCTTAGTGTGTGCAGGATATTGTTAATATGCGGGGACCACTGGACTCGGTGGGCCGAAGGGCCTGTTTCCGCGCTGTATCACTAAAACTAAAACTAAAAAAACTGAGGGGAAGAAGTTGTCCCTGAGTCAGGTGGAACCCTCTTTCATGTTTCTGTACCTTCTGCCCAATGGGAACAGGGAGAAGAAGGAATGACCAGGGTGGGACAAGTCTTTGATTATGTTGGCTGCTTTTCTGAGGCAACGTGAAGTGTCAATGGTGTGAGAAAAAGGTGTAGGAGTCGAAAACTGTGACCTCCAGGTTCAAGAACTACTTCATCCCAAAAGCCAGCGGTCTATTGAACACTACAAACACCAACTAAACTTCAAACTACAAACTTTCTTGGTTCCATTAAGGGCCTGTCCCACTTAGGCAACTTTTTAGGCGAGTGCAGGAGACTCAGCACTCGCCACATGGTTGTCACATGTTGAAGGGTCTGTTTCTCTACTCGATCTACCCACTCAATCTACCCATTCAAAGGAGGCTGGGGTCTTTTTTAACCTAGTTTGAGCTGCTGTTATTTACACTTGGATTGCATATAGGTCAACAGCATGATCTGTACTGTCTGCACTTTGAGACCATGTTGATGGGGTCAGAGCCCATATTCTGTGGCGTTCCTGCACTGTCAAATGTGTGCAGGTTACAACTCTATGGCACCTCTTTAAAGCACTGCCCAGTGTAATCCTCCATGTCTGGTCATCCTCACGCTGCTGCAGTGAGGACGCTCTGTGCACAGACTAGTTGTCATGTTTCTCACGCGGGAACATTGCAAAAGTCATTGACTGACAGTAAAGTATTTGCTACTTCCTGATATCGAGATAATGAAAACAGGTGGAAAATAATAACGATGCTATTCCTAATCACACCCACAGCACAAAACAATGGATGTGATCAAGTGGATCACGATTGCTTTGTTCCCTTGAAGTATGTCAGGAGGCTAACCGCCGAGGAGTAAAATTGGAATGAAAATACTGTCATAAAAATGTCTGTATGGCTTTTTCTCATAATGTCTGAATGCAACCTGTCCTTGGCAGCGCAGGTTTTATTTGAAAGATAAAATATGGGAAGATATTTGAAAATTATTTCTCTCAATTACTCCTGAACATTCTTGGCTTTGTCTTCTCTTCAAAATAATCTCCGAGGAGATCATAATCTGCACTCCAATCACTCTTGTTAGTGTCAGCATACCCACGAAAGGAACAGCTGACAATCAACACTGAAATGCTAATCTTAGATGATATGAACTTTACATTTCCAAATGACAACTATGTTATAAATAACACCAAAGAGTACCAGTTGCGGTAGAGAATGTAATACTGCAACTTGTATGAGAAGGAACTGCAAATGCTGGAAAATGGAAGGTACACAAAAATGCTGGAGAAACTCAGCGGGTGGAGCGAAGGAAATAGGCAACGTTTCGGGCCGAAACCCTTCTTCAGATTCTTCATACTGCAACTTACTCCACAGATTCAGAGGCATGACGCCTTGGTCTATTCTCCAACAGTTTATGATACAATGTAGGTTCATCTTCAAACTACGATGAACACTCAATATCTTTTTATATTATTTATACGGCACTGGGAAGAATCTATGTTAGTTTTGAATTGTTGGCACAGAATTCATACTTCACCCTCAGATACTCAGACACTCTTGCAAAGTGAATGCAGCCTCAGGCACAGGTTTATCCGAGCCAGGTTTCATCCCACAAGCAGCACACCTGGAAGTACATCTGAAGCCCACCGTTCAACTCCAGCCAAACATTTGTCGAACTAACTCATTCCATTAGGATTTCGCCATTTTGCTTTTGGCTCTGCGATTCCCCCAAGTAAATATCGTACATACTTTATAGCTTCCGTTTGTGAGAATGATGACCTAGACATGACTGGCAAGAGCACCAAGCAGATGTCATCTTCAACCCTGATTGAAAACAATGCTCCAAACCCTTGAGACCAGATCTCCGTGGAGGTATTTATTGATTTTATGCCCTTTTATGCGCAAAAGATATTTGTAGAATTTTAAGTTTAACATTTGGTCCTCTGTAAGCTGTAACTGGTTGAAATGGATTGTATCTTGCCAAGGCTATTTTACATTTTTTATTTAGGTTCAGACGAAAATGCCATAAATTTCTATTAAAAATAAATGTTTTCTGGTTGAGCAGACACAATAGCGTAAAATGTTGATCCTATAGAGTTTCTTTTGAACACCATGGCGGTGAAGGGGTAGAGTTGCTGCCTTAAAGTTTACAGCACCAGAGACCCGGGTTCGATCCTGACCACGGATGTTGTCTGTACGGAGTGTGTGTATATTCTCCCTGTGTGGGTTTTCTCTGAGATCTTCACTTTCCTCCCAATTTCCAAATACGTACAGGTTTGTAGGTTAATTGGCTTGGTGTAAATATAAATTTGTCCCTAGTGTGTGTAGGATAATGTGCGGGGATCGCTGGTCGGTGCGGACTCGGTGGGCCGAAGGACCTGTTTCCGCGCTGTGCCTGTCTGATCCATTTAGTTTTTATTCATCGAGTAGATGCATCAGAACTGGATTATTACAGGATCTTTTTTGGGTATTTATGAGAGCATCGCTGAAAACGAGGGTCTCAAAGATTTAGCGTACATTATAGTGGACTGTATTACATTGCAGAGTTTACAATAATAACACAAAGGGAGGTACTTCTTTGGAATGTACAGGAGCAGGTAATAGCAAAAATAAAGAGCATTCTTTTTTTTTATTTTTATTTTTTTTAAATAATTTTATTTAATAGAAGTACAGTACATTACAATAATACAAGGCAAATATATCTTATTACATTTATTGTACCACTTCATTGTTTAAGCTTTAAAAAGAGAGAGAGAAGTATGTGCCAATTATTTTGCACATCAAGCAGCTCACACATTTCTCCATATTTAAATTCTCCATTGATCCTGTGTCGATCCCAAATAATTGAACATTTAGACCAAATGTATTATTAACATTGCCGTTCTGCTGTCAGACCACACAAGAAAACAATGTGTAGTAAGGAACTGCAGATGCTGGATTAAACCGAAGAGCTGGAGTAACTCAGCGGGACAGGCAGCATCTCTGGCGAGAAGGAATGGGTGGCGTTTCTGGTCGAGACACTTCTTCAGACTTGACGTTTGAAGAAGGGTCACCCAAGAAAGCAGTGTGTGGGTTTCCACACTGCAAATAAAATGTAAAACTGCAAGATATTGAACAGCTTTAAAAATCTGCCCACACATGTATATCACAAGGTATCCATTATCCAGGGTAAACCAATCCTATTTTAATAAAACAAAATCAAACAAAATATCTTAGATGTTAGCAGATTAGAAAGCTGGCAATTGTATTTGAGCATATTCCAATCTCAGCTGTGATAGATTGGGCTTTGTGTGGGTTTATTTCCCCACCTGGAATTGATTCCAGTGTTCTTTAGGGCTTTTACCTCTTGCTACTGCACTCAGTGAAGGTGCCACTTGAAATTGCTGATGTTCATAACATGCCTGAAATAATGCACTTAAAATCAGTGAAACAAAACAACTTTATCCAGATCGAAATTCAGCTGAAATTGGAAAGTTTTGAGCTCGTGGAAAGATTTTTCGTGACTTTGCATTCTCACAATGTAAGAAACTTCTGGGATTTAGTGGGCTAGACGTGTTACGGTATATTTTTGTAGAGTGGAATATGACTCCGACCATTTTCCAGTTCTTACCATGCCTTTCCCATATTTTAACGGGTCCCATTCCATTGTGATGCACCATAAGGGGTAAGCCATTTAGAACGGAGATGAGGAAACACTTTTTCACACAGAGAGTTGTGGGTCAGTGGAATTCTCTGCCTCAGAGGGCGGTGGAGGCCAGTTTTCTGGATACTTTCAAGAGAGAGCCAGATAGGGCTCTTAAAGATAGCGGGGTCAAGGGATGTGGGGAGAAGGCAGGAATGGGGTACTGATTGTGGATGATCAGCCATGATCACGTTGAATGGCGGTGCTGGCTCGATGGGCTGAATGGTCTACTCTTATCGTCTATTGTACAGTTGCTGCAATTCTTGTGACAATGGCATTATTATTTCCATCAGGCCATTACCTGACCCGATGCATAGCATCTCTGACAAAGCAACTCTCCTCCCCTTAGACTATGTGCTTGAGCCTTGACATGGAACTTGAACCTAGAGCCACCTGACTCAAATGTGAGGAGCAACAGACACCATTGCCACAGACAAGCACCTCAATAATGTGAGTCAATGGTAGGACACTGCCTTGTGTTGAAAACAGATAACCAAGGGTGAAGGTACATAGTTCCATGAAAGTGGCAGTATAGGTAGACAGGTTGGTGAAGACCCTTGACTTCACACTTGACTTCATTGGTTTGAGGTATGAGGGTAAGGGTTTGGATATCATGTTACAACTGTACAATATGTTGGTCAGGCCACATTTGGAGAAATCTGTACCGTTCTGCTCACCCTGCTTTCCGAATGATGCCATTAAACTGGAAAGGGTGCAGAAAAAGATTTGCAAGTCTGGAGGGTTATACATAGATAGTAGGTGCAGGAGTAGGCCATTCAGCCCCTCGAGCCAGCACTGCCATCCGATGTGATTATGGCTAGTCATCCAGAGCCAGTAGCCCGGTCATGTCTTCTCACCATATTCCCTGATTCCGCTAGCCCTAAGAGCTCTATCTAACTCTCTTTTAAATGTATCCAGTGAATCGGCCTCCACTGAGGCAGAGAATTCCACAAATTCACAACTCTTTGTGTGAAAACGTTTGAACTCATCTCAGTACTAAATGGCCTAGCCCTTATTCTTAAACTGTAGCCCCTGGTTCTGGACTCCTCCAACATTGGGAACATGTTTCCTGCATCTAGTTTGAGTTATAAGGAGATGTTAGATAAGCTGTCATTTATTGAGGTTTGATTTTTGTAACCTATATAAGTAAAAATATCTATTTTTAATTGCCAATACATTAAAGGTATCTATAAAATCTTCCTGATTGGATTCCTTCAATGAAGGCATGATTCGTGTTATATTACTTTCAATTTTGGCTTATTGAGCTTGTGGAAAACTCAGTGTTAGATGTGTATCAGAGTTATTTAGAAAATATATGTGTGCGTTGTGGGGAAAGGTTATTGGAAAATTACTGGAAGTAAATAGAGATAGTCACATAATACTTGGAATTCTGGTTCCCATTAAGACTACTTAGAACAAACAATAACTGGGGGATGTCTTTCTGGAGACGGTTAAATGGATGAAATCATTTATATAATCATTATGGAGAACAGTCTCTTGCAGCTTTGAGCTAGTGTTGGAGACAGAGTTGACGAAACCCAATGATGATGGCCAACTGTTTTAAATCAGCTTGGTGTTAATCTGCATTAGACTTCTTTTCCATTTTACGGAGAAGTTATACTATACACATATTTTAATACCGCCACCATTTTTGGAGTGCTGTGAGTTATACAGCTGACACGGACCACTCTCCAGTGAGGGAAAGCAGATCCCAAGCACAGGATTTAACGACATGCTCCCCTCACTGGCCTTTGGGAGCCTGTCAATTTGTATTTAAATTGGAAGAACGCTTATAATACAGCGAATCCATAAAAAACAAATAGGGCTCCAAAATCTAGCTTTCCTCCTGTAAATACTTAGAAGTATTTCCAGCATTCATTAAGCAATTCATTGTACCTTTGAGAAAATGAGCAGCAGGAACACGGCAATGTTGGTTTAACGTTATATAACGCAGAAAATTAAATTCATTTATTCAAATCCTTGCTCAGTCCCTTAAAATAATCTCGTAATGAGGTTAAGAAGCTAAAAGGATTATTTGCTTTCCAGAGAAACATTTTATTTAGAATAATCTACTCTGTAAGAAATGAAACTAAAACAAATTGTCTGGAGAAAGTATTTGGTCTAAGCTGCATAAAAATTATGGTGGAAAAAAAAAACAGTTGTGGAGAAGTAATACAGAGGTCACTAGTAGAATGAACAGTCGCATTCGGCTCCCCTGACAGTTGTTAGTAAAGTAATATCCCTTTTCAATGTGTGTTAGCTCTTCAGCACTGCTGTTCTTGGCCTTGCACCAAAGCATGCAAGTATGAAAGTTGTCCAGTCATGGGGCTAATGACTGTGTGTTTTCATTGTGCAATAGTCAATGTTAAGAGGACCTGAACATGTTTTACAACAAGGAGGTCAAGATAATAAAAAACACAACTGAAACCACTTCTCCGACATTCTAAACATTCCCAAGCCAAGTCAATATATTCATGCAAACCAATAGATAAAGACAGTTAACTTCCCTTAGACTTATCTTATCGCATGTCACAGTTCTGCATGACCCAGAACACAATGGCTAAATATAACATGGCAAACAGTTTATAGGTCCACTGCTAGTTTGTAAAATGCAACCGCCAGCTTTGTGGCACACAAACAAAGCTGTGCTTTCAAAGTGAAATTGAAGTAACTGCTGAAAAATGCAATTATCCTCCAAAGCTTCCAATGAAATTGCCCAGAATCTGAAACTGAGTTTTGGATTGGATCTTCCATTCATTTTTTCTGGGTGTTTAAGAAAAAAATGTCAATTTGCTTTTGACAAAAACTAAACTCAGCTGCTTGGTAAATAATCGAGATATAATTTTGTAGGACAATTTTCCAGTGGCACACAGAATTTGGGTGCTTTTTGCTTTGGTTCTGTGGCCCAGGCTTGAAACCGATTCAAATAGCTTTGGGAACTGTATCCACGCGCTCAACATAATTACATTCTCAGTTAAAATAAGACTGGCAGGCTGAGCTCTTAATTGCTGTGACGCCATGCAGCTAAACTCGGAGGAAATATTAAACTTTCTGAGCACAAAAGATCTAGCATAAGAACAGTGCATTAAAAACCATTCCTGAGAATTTCACACTCAGGCATTGTGCAAAAGAAGAGAAGAAATGGAACCAGAAGTAGGACAAACAAAACATGGCTGAATTTTAACCTCTGTGTCACATTCCTGCACTCACCCCATTACCCCTTGATTCCCTTAATTTCTAAAATCCATTGATGCCTTGAATTAGTCAGTGACTGAGCATCCACAGCACTTCCAAAGATTCACACTCCTCTTGATAAAAAACTTTTTCCCCCATCTCTGCCCAGACTTTCCAACACCTTATTTTAAAATTTTGACCTCTGGTCCCAGACATCCCAGCCAGGAGAAACATTCTCTCTGCATCTATCCTGTCACCAGTGTAATATGTTGTATGTTTCAATGAGGTCCACACTCATTATTCTGAGCTCAACAGAATATAGACTGAAAGTGCTCATTGTTGCTCAGGTATAATGCCATCTGCCTTTCCAGGAATCAAATTTGTAAACAATATTAATGTTAACATTAATAACTCTCAGGAGCTTAGAATGAAGACACGACTGCATTTTGTCTGAATCTAGAGGTGTGCGTTTTGACACTTGCCTCTTGCCTGCTGGGAGAGGGGAGAAGAGGGAATTGCCAGGGTGGTAATCATCCTGGGTTATGCTGCTGGCCTTGCCGAGGCAGCGTGAGGTGTAAATGCAGTCACTGGAAGGGAGGTTGGTTTGTGTGGTGGTCGGGGCTATACTGAGTCCAATAGTGCCAGACCAAGTATTATTTTTCTTCTGGAGTTGGAATTGAAGTCAATGTATGAACTGAAGTGAGAGGGATGATACTGCACATATACTGCAAAACATCTGAGTTCACTGTTTCTGAAAACAGCACCCTGTTGCTATGTGAGGAGAGCTGAGCTTGCCCATCCTCCCTCTCAAAGACGGACAGCACACAAAACGAAAGTGGACTAAAACAGGTTGGATGAAAGAAATTGGATGACCTAAAATATGAATAGTCCAGTTTTTGTTATTAGCGACTCTTTAGCAGTAGTAATTACACCTTAAAAATAAAATGTAAACTAAGACTAAAATTTTTATATTTATGCTTCGAATAAAGTCTGTAAAATTGTGTGCAAGATTCTTAATCAAAGTGAAAGGGCAGTTAAAAATAAAAAGCCACAATTTCAGTTTCAATCAAACAACAAGCATTTCAATAGCCAGAGCAATATGATCCTTCTTTCTCGAATGTTTCCTGCTTTGCATTAATGGATAGTAATCTATAATACCAACTCTTCTGCTTACTCTGGGGACAAGCCCTAAGTTAAATTACAAATTCGTTCTAGTCATTAAATGATTGTCCGCAGATTCCTGTGCTTGTATGCTGGCTTGCTTGGAAATACATTTATGACAATATGGATCTACTAGCTCCTGTCAGGACCTTATGCCAGTGGATTAGCAATATTCAAACCAGATGCCTTTTAAAAGATAGACTTGATGTTCTTTCTGGCAACCTTAATAATAAGTATTCCTTCAGTTATAGTTCTTGTTTTATTGCACAGCAACCTCTGGTATGAAGTAATAAATGCACTAAGAAACGAGGTTATTCTGGCAGAGTCAATGTAATTTTTCTATGATTGGCCAGACACAATGAAAGTACTGTTTTTGATGTTTTTTATCTGCATTGTCAATAAAAATAAACATCAGTAGTTGAGGCAACAGCTTGATCCAAACTCATTGGGTCAGCTCCCACCAGCTATTGCCAGCAATTCTGAATGGAACCGCAAGCATTTAGCCAATTAATTGCCAGCGAGTGGATTATTTGCATGTAGGCAATACCGACTTACCGACCTGCCCCTAAAGCTGAAGATAGACGCAACAAGGTGGAGTAATTCAGCTGGTCAGACAGCAGTCTCTGGAGAAAAGGAATGGGTGAAGTTTTGGTTCGAGACCCTTCTTCAGACTGGAGGTCAGGGGAAAAGGAAACGAGAGATATAGATGGTGATATAGAGAGATAAGAAACACCTGAACTTCCAGGATCCAAGACCCCATTGATTTTACAGACATTGTAGGACAAAGGATTAAGATCCAAAGCGTTCTCATTAAAATCATTTTGATTTGATTGAATTAAATTATTTATTTAATTTCACATTCAATCTTCTTTGTTTATCTTCAAATTAATATTAATTATATATGTTAAACGATGGTACTTCCATTACGTTGCTTCTTAAATGACTGTCAGAAGCATTTTCAGACCATCAACGATCATTTATAATGGTTGCAGCAGCTGGCAACATTGCGGGAGGAGGAAGTAAATAAAACCGCTGGAGGGATTCAGAGGAACAGGCAGCATCTGTGGTGAGTTATGGATAGACAACATTTCGGGTTGGGACCTTTCTTGGAGGAGAACTTTGGTAGTTGCCAGCAGAACAGCCTCACTGTGTCACCCAAGGCTTGGACGCTAATGGGACCACATTCTGGTGGAGCGAGCTTCCAACGCGGGCGGCGCTGAACGGCATCGTGGAGTCCTGGGGCGCCTTGTAGAGGGTCTCCAGCAGCAGTCTCCACCCGGCGCGGCCTGCGGACTTTGGAAGCCGCAGACTCCGGTAGGAGGGGGCCGACTCTGTGTCCACGCCGCTGAGGACGTCCCGCAGCCCCGACGTCGGACTTGTATCACCCCGGCGTGCGGTCCTGAACATCGGGCCGCCCGTAGCGGCAACTGCGGAGGGCTTGGGGAGGCCCTGACCACGAGGAACAGTGGAGGAAGAAGACTGACTTTGGTGCCTTCCCACACAGTGGGGAACTTTGATTCTGCTGTGTGGGGATGTTTTATGTCAAACCCTATAGTGTGTTGTGTCCTGTTGATTTTTATTGCATGGCTGTATGGAAATTCATTTCACTGTGCCATCAGGCACACGTGACAATTAAATCTATCTTGAATCTTGAATCTTGAATTACTGGACTTTGGGATGCAGGGGGGGGCGACAAGCACATTCTACCACATCTGGATCAGAGAAGCAGGGGCATGATAGGAATGCAGGCAATGATTCTAAGTGGGGGCAATGAGCAAACAAAGTCTGACCCAGAAGAAACTGTTGTATATTCATTTGTGCTATAAAGATTAAAAATGTATCTCCCGATCATCTATTGAAAAGTTCAGTCCTTAAGACAGTCCTTATGATCTAATATGTCGCATTAATACACCAAGCAAAGCTAACTATGGCCAAAGTTACAGCAGGTAAGTTGAAAACATCACAATGTTTTCATTATGAAGATCCTTAAAAAACAATATTCAACCAAAAATAACATGATATCACAGCCGCCTTTACACTATATCCCTCGTTCAGAGAAAAATATTTCATGTGTGAATTATTACTGTTGAGGAGGCTGCTACCTTTGTTCAAATGAAAAATGAAAGAATGTACTGCAACAACAGAATGGGATATCCATCAAAGTAGCCTGCTATCTTCCCTGGGCAAATCACCCAGAACATTTGTTTCCATTGAATATGATCCAGATGCAGGTTATGAACCCAGGTGTAATTACGATTAAGGTTGTGTATATAAGAGAGATGAAGAAGAGCTGGCGATCTAGATAGACGCCAAGTTTACGAACCGATGCCAAGTGCTAATGGAGGGTTAGTGGAACTGAATTGGCTGTTAAGATTTAGTCATCTGTAAGCTGCGTTCCCCCCTGGCTCATACACTCTCCTCGCACCTACAGGCTACCGAAGATGAGAAACTGCAGCTTCACCTTTGACAAAATTGACAACATATTCAGAAAAGCGACTTTGATCATTAGCAAAAACATGACTTGCATTCTATATAACGTTACAAGTTATAATATAACAAGTTTCTCATCCAAAGTCGATGACTGCTCATAAATGCATCCATTGTCAGTTACATTGAAAGTGCTAAGGTACACAAAAAGCTGGAGAAACTCAGCGGGTGCAGCAGCATCTATGGAGCGAAGGAAATAGGCAACGTTTCGTCCCGAAACGTTGCCTATTTCAATAGATGCTGCTGCACCCGCTGAGTTTCTCCAGCTTTTTTGTGTACCTTCGATTTTCCAGCATCTGCAGTTCCTTCTAAAACACATGAGATAGATGATGTTTTCGCTTCTCACTTGCATTGGCATGCCAGAAGCATTTGCAAGTAGTAGCATCCTTTGCTGACACAGTTTGCAAAGAAATGAAAAGAATAGAGTAGAGTGCTGTTGATATCCACATTCAGTATTTCAGAGACAATGCTTTGATCTTAGAATTGGGTGGCACCATTTGTAACCACCATTTTACAACTTCCTTGGATGCCAATGCTTGACTGAGAAACGTTGCCTATTTCCTTCGCTCCATAGATGCTGCTGCACCCGCTGAGTTTCTCCAGCTTTTTTGTGTACCTTCGATTCTCCAGCATCTGCAGTTCCTTCTATTTTTTTTTTTTTTTTTTTTAAATTTTATTTTATTAGAAGTAAGTACAGTCATATGGCACCAAAGTGCCTAATATATATTTTCATAATACATTTTATGTACAACTTCTTTTTTTTTTTTTTGTTACATTGAAAAAAGATGAGAATAAGAAAAAGAAGTTAGATAGTAAAGGATAGAAAGATGTGAAATATATAGTGTGTGAAGAAAGAGAACGAGTAAATGAAGAAAGTTGAGAGAGAAAATAGTGAAAAGAAAATAAAATAAAAAAGAAAAGGAGATCATTATTTATAATCTTGACCAGTTCCTTCTTAAACATTGAAAGTGCTATATGGTTTCTGCTGTGTGTTATTCTGTTACCCTGGCCACATCTTGCTTTGCCAGCCAGGAATTAATATCTGGCTGTACAATTTCAAACCAAACCTAGTGAGTGTCAGTCATATCATTTTATTGAACATAGTGATTTGGAGGCCTGTGAATGATGAAATACATGTCATCTCAGTCTCCATTTCCTTTGTTCCCTATCATTGTCTCTGTCCCCCTTGTCATTAACACTATCCATCGCCTACCATTTAGGATGAAGCAAATTGTTCTTCATCCTGGTGTCATTATCTTCCCTTGATTTGCAAACACAATGATAACATTACAGCGGTCACTTATTGTGATCTCTGCCCATTCGGCCCATTGTTTAGTTCACCAGGTGCTGAAACTATCAAATGTTGCCTTCAGACTTTTCGAATGTTCTCCAACTAGTTTTTGTACCATGTTTTTGTATTGCATTAATTGGAGATCATCCAACATTCCAACTTGAAACCTCTTCCCCATCATACATTGGCTTCCAGTTTGCATAATGCAATATTTTCATCCCTTTTTTCAACCCCATGTACTTTTTTTTCAAGCCTCACCTCTTACCATCTTTGTAATCAGCTCCAGGCCACCAATCCTCTGAGATATCTATTCTGCTTCTGTGCTCATCTGCAACTTTGACTTCATTGTCGCGCCATTGGTAGCCTTTGCTTCAAACTCTGAATTCTCCTCCTCTAAGACAGGTTTAAACCTATCTCTTTCAGCAAGATGGCTTAAGGTCATGTTTTATTTGCATAAATCATATTAAGGTGCAGTGTAAGTGCACATTATTGTCATTAGATGTGCAAATGAGCAACTGCAGTGCTATTTTTTACTGGATATTAACCCTCGTTACAAAGGAAATATTCTCTTTCCTCCACTCAGTAAGTGAAAATAACTGAAATAAAGATGCATTTCATCAAGTATGATTAACCATGAAACAGTTAACCAAATATTTTTCTCCAACCAGTCTGGCAAATAAAAATTAACAGCAAAAACAATTCTATTCCCAATAACACTTTGTTTACATGTTCAATTCCAGCAGTTTCCCTATAAAAATATTAGTTAAGATTTAACTGAAGTTAATGCAAATGTCTGTAGCAGGCTCAGTTGCAGTGCAGACTAGGCAAGAAGAAATATGTCATTCCACAATAACGTTTCTCACTCTTTGTTCCTGTTCAGATGTAGCGCACGGATTATGGTCCAGTGCGCTCGGCTCCCCTGAATTCATCTGATTCATGAAGTGGTTCAACAATTTTTTTGTCTTCACAGAATCCATCAACTTGATCGGTAGGATTAGTGAATCGATATCAACACCATTTCCCAGCCATTGTATTCCGCTCTGAGGCTCTGGATACAGTCAGTTCTGTGGCATAGGCCACATTTTTCACATACCCAACACCAGACTCTGAAAATAGACACCCTTTTCTGCATTCTGTCATGTCAAGTGGACAAAGGAAATAATTCAAGGATGTTCTCAAAGCCTCTTTGAAAAGGTGTAATATCAGCACTACAAACCTACAAGTCCTTGGTTAATGAGCCGGTTCTATTTTTTTACAGGCATCCGACTTTGTTCACAAGTCTGTAAATAAGCAAAAATCACTTGATGCGCTAACCAAATACCCACAGAGTTGAAACGAAAGGCATCAAAAGCGTATAAAACTGATAGGTAAAAACAATTACTGAAAGTGGAGAGAGGAAAGTAATTCTGTCTTCAGTAGAAATGTATGTACAGTATGTATGAAGGCCAGGCTTTTGAATTGAATAATTATATGGGGGCTTGTTCGTTTGTGCAGGTGTCTGCAGGTCAGGTGTTCAAAACTCAGAGATGGCCCCTAATTCATGTGCATTCCTGAACCATAATGAAATAACATACATAGGATTTAGAATAACATTGAGGCGAGAAGAACTGGGGGAGGTCTTGCCTTCTGCACCCTCGAGGTCGGCTGCAGGAGGCATCCCCCGGGTAACAAGGGCTGAAGATGGTTGTGCAGGGAGAGGGACGATGGTTCGCAGGTGACCAGAATGGAGTCGATAGCTCCAGCGAGCCTTTCTTGCCAGCTGCAGCTCAGAGTGTAAAATGAAGCCAATATGGCACCTATTGTATTTAGATTCAGTGGACTGTGCTGTGCATTCTATACTAACTGGTAGATTGTGCTTAAGCATGGTAATAATTTTGCTGATCTGTATGCGACAAAAATGTATTTCACTCCACCTTTATACGTGGCAATAGAGAAACCATTGAAGAACCTTGAGTCCATTAACTAAGATTACACAAATGTTCTGTGTCAATGTTTGAATGAGCACGACACCTTCCAAACTACTCACTGCCCCATCAACCACATCCTGCCTCTGGCGAAGTCTGCAGATTTTATATTGACCTCATCAGCCAAACGTACCCGTAAAACCAGCATGAAAACAAGTCATTATCAACATCCCGAGCCTCCTTGAGAAGTCAATTCCTTTGAATAAAACAATAAGGGGCTCTCGATTTGTAACGTGTTGAAAGCTATCTTCTTTTTCATCAGTTTGATGAGTAAACTTGGTTAATGGTTTATGCTGAAGAGTAATAAAACACAAAATAAGACTGTTATTCCTATATTCAGATTGTCTTACTCGGCTCAGTCCTTCCACAGACAATGTTTTGTATTCTGATTCTTCTCCAGTGGAACCAAAAAAAACAGTGGTAGGATTTAATTAACTCTGAAAAGATACTTCACGAAATGCCATCAGAAAGTTGTGAATCTTTAAGTAAGATAAATGAACCTGGGACAAATTCTTGGAACCGACTGCAATAGTTTAAGATAATTGCTCACCGCCACTTTCTCAAAGGCATTTAGGGATGGACAATAAAACTGGCTTTGCCAGCCATGCCTAGATCCACCAAAAATACCGTTCCTCATTTGAGGTTTTGTTTCCCACACTGTTCAGCTCTGCTGGAAATAATGAAGTCAGCCCAAGCCAATGATACAAAGCACTTGAGCAAGAACAAATCTAAAAATAATTGAAGGCGCATATATCATTTGAGTATAGAAGTTGGGATGTAATGTTAAAATTGTACAAGGCATTGGCGAGACCAATTCTGGAGTATGGTGTACAATGTTGGTCGCCCAATTATGGGAAGGATGGCAACAAAATAGAGAGAGTACAGAGGAGATTTACTAGAATGTTGCCTGGGTTTCAACAACTAAGTTACAGAGAAAGGTTGAACAAGTTAGGTCTTTATTCTTTGGCGCGCAGAAGGTTAAGGGGGGACTTGATAGAGGTCTTTAAAATGATGAGAGGGATAGACAGAGTTGACGTGGATAAGCTTTTCCCATTGAGAGTGGGGAAGATTCAAACAAGAGGACATGACTTCAGAATTAAGGGACAGAGAGTTTAGGGGTAACATGAGGGGGACTTCTTTACTCAGAGAGTGGTAGCTGTGTGGAATGAGCTTCCAGTGGAAGTGGTGGAGGCAGGTTTGATTTTATCATTTAAAAATAAATTGGATAGTTATATGGATGGGAAAGGAATGGAAGGTTATGGTCTGAGTGCAGGTAGATGGGACTTGGGGAAATTAAGTGTTCGGCACGGCGGCACAGACTTGTAGGGCCGAGATGGCCTGTTTCCGTGCTGTAATTGTTATATGGTTATCATGCAACTGCAAGGCAATAGCAGCTACCAACATCTTCCCTCGACATTCAATGGCATTAATATCACTAATTGGAACCTTCAGAACTGCACTGCCCATTGTCCGGGTGAATCTGAGTCCCGCTAGCCCTCTGCAATATCCCACAACTTTCCCTTCCGCCTACAGAGCCCAAGTAAGGATCAGGATGGAACACTCCAGCTTTTCGTGTCTATCTTCGCTTTAAACTGGCATCTGCAGTTCCTTCCTACACATGACGGAATATGCTTCTCCACTCTTTCGAGAGCAGCACCTGTCATATCCAAACTATTACCAGCTAAAAAGACTGGGCCAGCAGACTCTTAACACCATCTCCAAATCATACGCCAATGTGACAAGGAGATATATCACATTATGCAACATCGTTGCTGGGCCAAAATTCTAAAATTATCCTTTTCTCAGTATTGTGCAAGTGCCTTAACCACATGAACCTCATAGATGCTTGAATACAGCTCAACACCATAATGAACCTTGCGAGTGATTCCCACACTCTGGAAATGAAAAAATATATATATATTATTCATTTGTTTTATCATATGATATTTATTGTCAAAACCAGCCTGATTTTTTTTTTTTTTTTTTTTTTTTTTGGTTAAAAAAAATCTTGATCTTTGGTTTACTTGCCGTCTTACGTGATGAGTCCTGCAGGTTTTGGATGAAAGGTCTTCACCGTTCCCTCACGTTCCCTCACGTTCACTATTGGAAGGTTTCGATGGGAAGAGTGGCTGGAGTTATTTTTATGAACAGGCAACAGGAGACTTCATCCTGACACCATCCTTATGTTGTGGAATGCAGGCATGAAGCCACCAGCGTCACTTTCTAAAATAAACAGAAAAAACTCCACTGGAAAAATCCAATGTTTCTGAAAGGTATTTGCGTCTTTAATGTCACTGAAAACCAGCGATGTTTTATGAAAACCAGAAACGCACTATGCCAAGAAAGCACAGATTCGCAAGACCTACGTTTTGTGTTCTGACACATTCTGTACAATAGCTTTGGTTTTTCATCCTTCGCATGTGAATCTGAGCAACCGCATCGACCTAAGAATTTATAAGAAAGAACGCTAAGCCCAATAAGCCTTGTCCTTTTTCGCAGTTCAGCTCATCAATCATCCTTTTTATTCGATATTTCAATAGCACTGCTCTCAAGAGGTTTTTCTGCTGACACATTCATGCAGTCCATTTCAACATTCTTCCCTGGTGAGTTTAATAACTGTTTTACCCCTTCGAGTCAAAGAGTTATATACAGCACAGAAACAGGTCCTTCTACCCAACTTCCTCATGCCGACCAAGAATCCCCATCGATACTAGGGCTAGCCCAACTGCCCCTGCTTGGCCAGTGTCCCACTAAACCTTTCCTGTCAATGTACCTGTACAAATGCCTTGTAAATGATGTTATGCCTCAACTACCTCCTCTGGCAACTCGTTCCGTATACCTACCAACCTCTGGGAAAAAGTTCCTTTTCAGGTTCCTATTAAATCTTTCCCCTCTCCCTAGTTCTTGATTCCCCTAATCTGTGTAAAATACCCAGTGCATTTACCATATCCATTCCCCTCATGATCACATACATCTATATATGAACACCATATATAGGTGTTCGAGCCAGCACCAACCTCTCCAATAGCTCAGGCCCTTGTCCTGGTAGCATCCTTGTAAACCTTCTCTACACTATTTCCAGCTTAACAACATCCGTCCTATGGAGGAAGGATTTCCCATTTCCTTTTCCGTACAAAAAAAACTCCTCTTTCTAATTTTTGAACTAACTTTCCCATCTAATACTATCCTTCTCCACGGTGTACATTTTAGCATTATCAATGTTGTCAATTATTTAAATGCAGAGTTCAATAAGATGACTCTAAAGTTCCCACTTTCCAAGTGCACCCAACATTCTTAACCTTTCCTTTTAAATACCCATGTGCGTGACATTGCCTTTATTGTTTGCATGTTTCTGTTAAAAACCTCCTCTACCTTCATGCCGAATCCCCTGGAAATAACTGGATTCAAAAGATTTGCGGGCATATCACTTGAAGAGTTTTTCAACAAGAGCCCGCAGTGTCAAGAGTCAAGAGTCAAGAGTGTTTAATTATTCATGTGATGGAACAACGATGGCCATTTTAGTGCCCTGCGTGTGCATGCTACCAATGGTCTTATTATCAAACTACAAATATCTGAAATGAACAAAATGGAAGAACTGAAGATGGAAAGAGGCACATAAATGCAAGTCAGAGTCTAGTCTGGTCCAGGATGGTTTAAAGGTTGATGGAACTCATTTATTCAGGCCATCCTTATGTGAGTGAAGTGGGTTTGTTATTACAAACTGTTTATCAAGATGTTCACATATCAGGGAATAATAGGGCATTCAACCAATAACAGAGTCAGTTGTGATCTTGTTGTGGTAAGTCCAGTGTGACTTCAGGATGTCATGTCACTACAGTGTCAAATATTCACAAACATCTTCCTAGAATTCCACTCCTGGGTATTTTATTTTGCTTCATAATTAGATTTGCATATATTTGTAATACCAAGGAATGCAGTTATCACTGTAATGATACAAGAGTGCCTTAGTAATGTCTGCGGCAATAATTTAACATTTTAATTCCAACTTAAGAAACGATAACAATAGTAAAGATGAGGATGCATTTTCAAAGTTGTATATCATGAGACATCTAAGTCATAGTGACCACTGACACACACACTTTGTAAGTCGGCTGCCAACTCTTGTTTTCAACCAAAATCCTTGCACTGAAATCTTTCTCTGTTATCTTGGGCATAGGATTACCAATACGATTGCTCAAACACTTGCATTTCTGAACATAAAGATTTGTTGCCGATAATAAATATAGAGTTTGCTTGAAGTTCTAACTCTTTCCTGGCTCCCATTATATTGCTTGAAATGGAAGGCAAAGGGGTCAGACTGTGAAATGTATCAATTTTTCTTGGCACGTGTCCATTCTGCTTGTTAATGACAATCATCTTGGCTGCAACCTGATTCTAAAATATGTTCTTTAACTTCTTGGTCGTCACACAACAATTTTTCTCTCATATTTAGGTGCCTGAGTTTTCACCATTAATAATGACAAAGAGTGAGTCTATCAAAAAATACCCTGATGAATCACCGTCCATATGTTTTTAACAACCTAGCCCTGAAACATGTTGAATAATAGTCTGTTCAGACTCGCATCTCCGAGGACAAGGAAATAGAGGTAAACAAATTAAATCAATGTTGTATGATGGACCTTGTTGGAGAACTTGCGTGCATTTAAGAAGAAACGTCACAGGCGTTTAAAATATTTCCTCGTTTAACATTTTCTCTAGCCTTGCGAACGTTCCAGATCAACAATGTAATACGGAGGAAGAAAAATGTTATTATCCTGTTTTCTTTATTGTAATGATTTCATCCTAGACATTTTTCTTCTTCAATTTGGTTGCTGACGAGACTGGTTGTAGCTTTGTCCAAGTCCACTGAGATGACTGGCTGAATTTTTCTAAGGATATGTAATTGACCTGAAATTGACAAGCAAGTCAATGCAGAAAGAATTCTGCATTCTTGAAAATAATAAAATAGGTGTATTTTGTTATATCAACTGACATTTTACATAACTGCAGTGTTACATCAACTGGGGCAGTGTTAAACAACAACATGCCTTAATATGGAACTGCTGGTAATAGAATCGCACATATTTGTTACGACTGGCAAATTGAGATACATCTACAGTATTTTAACTGGACTACCGTTTATTGTAAAGATTTAAGATAAATCGCCCAAATGCACCTGTTGCCATTTTTTGATGTTGATTTAGCAAAGGTTGTGCATCTAGTTATATATCTGCAGGCATATTCTGTTCCGAGTTTGATATAAGAACTGTATGTAACAGATTCCAAATTGCATCTTTCACTTCTATTGAGTAGAAAGGAGCTGCAGCAGTTTACACCGAAGATAGACGCAAAATGCTGGAGTAACTCAGCGGGACAGGCAGCATCATTGGATAGAAGGAATGGGTGACGTGTCGGGTCGAGACACTTCTTCAAACGTTATCTTTTGTTTTATTGAACTGCACATATTCAGGGATCAGCTTGAAAATTAAATCCATTTGTCTGAATGTGGAAAGTTTTGTGCTGGTGGTGAGTCACCTGCACTCTGCAACTATCGCCTCTGACTGCTCCACCTCAGTAAATCCATTCTCATCTGGAGCAGATATGCTGTGAAGAGGTTTCTGAATGAAGCCAGCTCCAGTACAGTGAGTGAGCTTGTGTACAATGCAATGCAATGGGCCTGTTCCACTGCGGGGACCTAAGTTGCGAGTGTGGAAGAGTTTAGGAGAGTTTGAAAAAGTGTCATGTTGAAGACCTCCTTTGACTATGTAGAAAACCTCCTTCAACCTCCTTCGACCCTGACTACTGGTGCTGTCTGTACCCCCATGACCTGCATGGACCTTCTCTGGTTTCCTCCCACACTCCAAAGATGTTTGTAGGTTAATTAGCATGGTTAAATTGTAAATAGTCCCAAGTGAGTGTAGGATAGTTAGTGTGTGCGGGGACTGTTGGTCGGCGAGGACTCGATAGGCCAAAGGGCCCGTTTCCACGCTGTATCTCTAAACCAAACTAAACTAAACTAAACTAAACTAAACTAAACTAAACTAAACTAAACTAAAAACTACAGGATGAAGCACTAAAAATTCCACACCAGGGCATTGGAGATATCCTCATTCTTTAGGAAACGGGGATTCCCCTCTTCCATTATAGATGAGGCTCTCACTAGGGTCCCATCTCCACCCATTTATGTTTTCTGCAGAGACCGTTCCCTCCGCAACTTCCTGTTCAACTCGTTCAACTGCAGGAGATGCAAAACCTGTCCCTTTACCTCCCCTCTCGACTCCATCCAAGGACCCCGACAGTCTTTTCAGGTGAGGCAGAGGTTCACTTGTACCTCCTCCAACCTTATCTACTGTATCCGCTGTTCCAGGTGTCAACTCCTGTACATCGGCGAGACCAAGCGCAGGCTCAGCGATCGTTTCACTGAACACCTCCACTCAGTCTGTCTTAACCAACCTGATCTCCCGGTTGCTCAGCACTTTAACTCCCCCTCCCAGTCCCAATCTGACCTTTCTGTCCTGGGCCTCCCCCATTGGCAGAGTGAGGCCCAGTACAAATTGGAGGAACAGCACCTCATATTTCTCTTGGTAGTTTACACCTCAGCGGTATGAACATTGACGTCTCTAACTTCAAATAGCCCTTGCTCTCCCTCTCTCTCCATTCCCTCCCCCTCCCAGTTCTACGACTACATTCTATCTCTCTCCCGCCTACTCCCCTGACATCGATCTGAAGAAGGGTCTCAACCTGAAACGTCACCCATTCCTTTTCTCCAGAGATGCTGCCTGTCCTACTGAGTTACTCCAGCATTTTGTGTCTACCTTTGATTTAAACCAGCATCTGCAGTTCTTTCCTACTCTCCTAGGCATTCTTACAGTAAAGGGTCTGAACTTAGGGTGTGCTAATTCGATCGAGTTCACACAATGTACCACTGACATAGGATGAGCAAATGTCCTGCTTCTGCTTGTAATCCAGTGATCCCTTGCGGGAAAATGGATACAGTGTGCAACTTAAACACGGCATTTCCCCGACTCTAAACACCTGCTAACACCTATTATGCTCACAGCCGAGGCATGGTTATCTGGAGACATGAGGCACGAGGGAGGACAGTCAATAACCCCATGAATGATGACAATTCTCATGAAAAAACGTAGAAATAGTTGGTTAATAATAGTTGATAAAGCAGAAGTGAGAATACTTCAACAACCATGGAATTCTTTTCTTGATCTGTATTATTTATAATTCATTATTGAATCTTTAAATTGTGCATAATATCCTATAGATTGCAGGACTGGTGGTTCTGTGGGGTAATCAGTGCGTTGAAAGCCATGATGAAAGACACAGGAGGTTCCTGTTTTTTCCAGTTCCTGTCCTGAAATGCGATACTTGACAGAGCTCTTTAAATGTCATCCACCCAAGTGTGGGCTGTTTTAATCAAATAACAACAAACTGCAATTAATTGCGGCAAAATGTACCTCTGGTAAATGATCTGGTAGCTATGGCTATCTTTAAGGAAAATAATGCTTTTATGTCTTATAATGATATGCATTAACTCCTGTGCGTAAGACAGAGAGCAGATGCCTGTCGTTTGGATAAGTATCTCCTTCCACACGCGCATTTTAATTCTCAAAATCCTCGCTTCCTGGCTTAAACCACCTAATATGATGACCTTAAATACGTGACAAAAGATTTGACATCCGGTGTTTTATGGCACAGCTTGAAGTGGTCCTTTGCTGAAGTATTATGATCAAAAGCTTGCAGTTGTCCAGTTCACAATATGCCAGATGCACTATTGAATCAAGATCACCTTTAATAATGCATACACGTCACAACAAGAAACCATTGCACAGACAACTGAACATGCTGTAAATTAATGAATAAGGTGCTGGAGTAACACAGCGGGCCAGGCAGCATCTCTGGAGAAAAGGAATTGGTGACATTTCGGGTCGAGACCCTTCTTCAGGCTAAGAGTCGGGGGAAAGTGAAACGAGAGATATAGTCGGTGATGTAGAGAGATATAGGCCATTCAATCATGGCTGATCAATCTCTCCCTCCTAACTCCTTCTCCCCATAACCCCTGACTCCTGTACTAATCAAGAATGTATCTATCTCTGCCTTAGAAATATCCATTGACGGCCTCCACAGCCTTCTGTGGCAGAATTCCACGGATTCACCACCCTCTGACTAAAGACATTTCTCTTCATCTCCTTCCTAAAAGAACGTCCTTTAATTCTGAGACTATGACCTCTAGTCCTAGACTCTCCCACTAGTGGAAACCTCCTCTCCACACCCACTCGATCCAAGCCTTTCTCTATTCTGTATATTCATGGCTGTGACATCTCTACTGCTGCCTTACATGACTAACGCCAACATACCCATCACCTCCAATGTGATCCTACCACCAATCACATCTTCCCATCTCAACCCCTTTGCACCTTCTGCAGAGACCGCTCCCCCAACTCCGTGGTTCACTCATGCCTTCCCACCCAAACTCACCCCTCACCAGATACTTTCCTCTGCAATCACAGGAAATGTAACACCTCGCCCCATAATACCTCCTCCCTCGTCTCCCTCGCCTCCATCAATGGATGCCAGCAGCCCTTCCAAGTGAGTCAGAGGTTCACTTGCACCTCCTCTAACCTCATCTGCTGCACCCCAATATGTCATCTTGTACTTAGGCGAGACCAACTGTAGACTCTGTGACCCTTTTGCCAAATGCGTTTGGTCCGTCAAGGCCTATTTGGCTTCCTGGTTGCTAACTCATCGTCCCATTCCTATACTGACCTTTCTGGCAGCCTCCTCCACTGAGGCCACATGTAAACTGGAGGGACAGCACCTCATGTGTTTAAGAAGGAACTGCAGATGCTGGAAAATCGAAGGTACACAAAAAAGCAGCAGCATCTATGGAGCGAAGGAAATAGGCAACGTTTCGGGCTGAAACCCTTCTTCAGATGGACAGCACCTCATGTTGGGTACCTTACACACCAATTAAATTCCCTTAACCCTCCCCATCCCACTTTCTCCCCCCAGAATTTCCCTTACTTTTATACAGGTTTCATTAAACTGTCCCGAGCTTGTGTGGGATAGTGTGCGGGTGATCGCTAATCGCAGGCTGGGTCCACAACTTAGGGAAAGTGGGGAGGGGGGGTGGGCGGGGGGGGTAGTCAAGAATGGGAGAGGGGGGCAGAAGGGGATGTGAGGGGAGGGGAGGTAGTGGGTAAGGGAGAGAAGAATGGAGCTGGGAGAAGGGAGGAAGAGCGGGGAAGGGAAGAAGGGGGGAGAGGGGAGGAGAGAAGGAGGGATGGGGCAGGAGGGGGAAAGAGGGGAGTGGGGAGTCCAGTCGACACTCACTGAGTCCATCCCTGGTGATCGGATCTGGAATCGGACCAATACATCTATGAATAAAACTGAACGACTCGGACATCTTTTCATTTTCACAATTGATTTTACTGTATTAAGTTTAACATATTAATGTTTAAAATCCGTGCTTTGAAGAAAGAATATATTACAGCCTTAACCCAAACCGGGCATCACCCGGTATGACAGCATACATCAGCGTGTATGTCGTGCAACTTGACGGTTTTATGGGCGTCAGTCACTGATGCTCCGCAGTTGCCCAAATGTCACCCAAGTGGGACAGGTCCTTAAGTTGCTTCAATGTGTGTGTATTTTCTGACAGTGGGGGTCTTCGTATATCTCTGCTTAGCGAAATAGAAAAATAGAAAATACGTGCTGGAGTAGGCCATTCGGCCCTTCGAGCCTGCACCACCATTCAATATGATCATGGCTGATCATCCAACTCGGTATCCCGTACCTGTCTTCTCTCCATACCCCCTGATCCCTTTAGCCACAAGGGCCACATCTAACTCCCTCTTAAATATAGCCAATGAACTGGCCTCAACTACCTTCTGTGGCAGAGAATTCCAGAGATTCACCACTCTCTGTGTGAAAAATGTTTTTCTCATCTCGGTCCTAAAAGATTTCCCCCTTATCCTTAAACTGTGACCCTTTGTTCTGGACTTCCCCAACATCGGGAACAATCTTCCTGCATCTAGCCTGTCCAACCCCTTAAGAATTTTGTAAGTTTCTATAAGATCCCCCTTCAATCTTCTAAATTCTAGCGAGGACAAGCTGAGTCTATCCAGTCTTTCTTCATATGGAAGTCCTGACATCCCAGGAATCAGTCTGGTGAACCTTCTCTGTACCCCCTCTATGGCAAGAACTAGTGTCCGAGCACAGTAACAATGCACAAAGTGTTAAAAACTCATGCTGTTGGAAGCAAGCAACATGGAGAGACCCTCCAGACAATGGCCATTGCTAAAAATAAAAGTCATAAGATGCACATGTTTGTTCCAATTGTTATGGGCATACTCACGATAAACACCATGCAAATTGATAACGTGTGTGAATGAAATACCTACACTCCGATGAAGTGCCTAACGCAATGATGACAATGCACACTATCTCAAAGGGAATGGTTCTTCATGCAGGAACCAGCCAGCAACCACAACAAGCACTCAGCCTGAGCACTCAGTGTTATCTTGACAGACTTGGCCTCCACCCTATCAAAGATATTCTGTCTGTGCTCTCCACCTCCCCCACTCTGCGATTTTAAACATATTTCCCGTCTTGACTAAGAATCCATGGCCTTAAACATTGATTTGGTTTTTCTCCTCCACACTTAGTTTGTACAAAACCTTTTCCTGAAATTTTATTTTTTATTTTTCATACTTGATCATCAAGCCTTTAAATATGTTATTTATTTAAGGGTATGAGTCAGAACTATTTTCACAGTTTATACTCATCTTGCTTCAAATATATTTCTCCATATTACATTTCATTTGTTATCTATCTGCACAATCTATTAATTTTTCTTCATCATGCTAAAGTCATTCTTTGTTTAATGATTGTAAAAATGTCTCCTTATGGAGACATACACTGCAGTTTGGTTATCTTTGATTACTTTCAGATGACATCAGAATCTATCAATTCAAACAGAGAAAAGTTTCCAGAGTTGTAATTTCTTTCACCTCTGGGCTCTGACTATTTCTGCTGACATCAGAAAGATGCAAGTCTGGAAGCATGGCATTTTCTGCCTGGCATTGTCAGAGTGAGGCCTAATGCAAATTGGAGGAACAACACCTCATATTTCGCTTGGGCAGCTTACACCCCAGTGGTATGAGTATTTACTTCTCTAACTTCAAGTTACCCTTGCTTTCTATCTCTCTCCATCCCACCCCCATCCTAGTTCTCTGACTAGTTTGATTGACCACCTGATTAAATGTTACCTTGTATACCTTGCTGTTCCCTTCCCCTCAGCCAACAATGATCTATTCTCCATTTTCCTCGGACTTTGTTCTCTTTGATCTCTCGCTTTCACACCTTACCCTACCATATCTCTCTGTCTCCCTCTCCCCCTCTCCCATCAGTCTCAGTCTGAAGAAGGTCTCGACCCGAAACGTCACCCGTTCCTCTATCCAGAGATGCTGCCTGTCCTGTTGAGTTACCATGTTGCTTGGTAAATGTGAACATACCTCAAAATTCCCTTAACAGATATCTAGAATATGTTGGTGATTCAAGAACCTCAGAAATAGTTCAGCTGTGGGGCGGGCCTCAAAAATATTCCACAAAGAAAGCTTGTTGAACCAGTGGCGTAACTGGTAGAGCCCTTGCCTCACAGCGTCAGAAACCCAAGTACGATTCTGACCTCGGATGCTGTCTGTGTGGAGCTTGTGTTCTACTTGTGACCGTGTGACTTTCCTCTGCGTGCTCCGGTTTCCCCCCCATATCCCAAAGACCTGTGTGTTTGTAGGTTATTTGGCAACTATACATTGGTCTTACATGTGGGGAATGAAGTGGGATAACAAAAACTAATATGAGTTTAGTTTATAGTCATGTAAACGCAACCATGCGAACAGGTGATTGATTGTTAGTGCGGACTCGATGGGCCGAAGGGCCTGTTTCCATGCTGTATCAATAAACTATATTTAGCTAAACCAATAAGTAAGTTTTCTCTCCATGATCTAAATATCAACTCAGTTTAGTTTATTGTCACATGTACCGAGGTAGAGGGGAAAGCTTTTGTTGTGTGCTAACCAGTCAGCCGAAAGCCAATAAGATTACAATCGAGCCAGTTACGTAGAAACATAGAAAATAGGTGCAGGAGTAGGCCATTCGGCCCTTCGAGCCTGCACCGCCATTCAATATGATCATGGCTGATCATTCAACTCAGTATCCTGTACCTGCCTTCTCTCCATACCCCCTGATCCCTTTCACCACAAGGGCCACATCGAACTCCCTCTTAAATATAGCCAATGAACTGGCCTCAACTACCTTCTGTGGCAGAGAATTCCACAGATTCACCACTCACTGTGTGAAAAATGTTTTTGCTCACCTCAGTCCTAAAGGAATTCCCCCTTATCCTTAAACTGTGACCCCTTGTTCTGGACCTCCCCCATCATCGGGAACAACCTTCCTGCATCTAGCCTGTCCAACCCCTTAAGAATGTTGTAAGTTTCTATAAGATCCCCCCTCAATCTTCTAAATTCTTGCGAGTACAAGCCGAGTCTATCCAGTCTTTCTTCATATGAAAGTCCTGACATCCCAGGAATCAGTCTGGTGAGCCTTCTCTGTACCCCCTCTATGGCAATAATGTCTTTCCTCAGATTTGGAGACCAAAACTGTACAGTGTATAGATACATGATAAGGGAATAACGTTTAGTGTAAGGTAAAGCCAGCAAAGCTCAATCAAGGATAGCCCAAGGGACACCAAAGGGATAGATAGTAGTTCAGCACTGCTCTCTGGTTGGGGTAGGATGATACAGTTGAATGAGCCCTCCCGGCTCATCCTTCTTGCTGACTAAAGTCACAGTTGGCAGAGTTCCATAAAGCAATTGTCTCCTCAAAGCTCCAAGGTGCTCAGAGTTTACATGCAGGAGTTGGGCGTTGAAGGCAAGTTGCTCCTTAACCATGTAGAACTCTCTCCATTGACAAATGTGATGGGCTCCTAGAGTGCTGTTCACAAGAATGACATTTATCTGGGCTATGATTACGAGGACTGCAACTACAATATTTAACAGATGCAATTACAATGTTTGACAGATATAATTACAACTTTTAAAAGATGTTTGGACAGCTACTTAGATAGCAAAGGACAAGGCTATGGGTGTCATCTGAGCAAATACGACACAATACGATAGAACTTTATTCATCCCCGGAGGGAAATTAATCTGCTAATGCCCCTGTCCCACTTGGGAAACCTGAACGGAAACCTCTGGAGACTTTGCGCCCCACCCAAGGTTTCCGTGCGGTTCCCAGAGGTTGCAGGTGGTTGCCGGAGGTTGCAGGTAGTGGAAGCAGGTAGGGAGACTGACAAAAACCTCCGGGAACCGCACGGAAACCTTGGGTGGGGCGCAAAGTCTCCAGAGGCTTCCGTTCAGGTTTCCTAAGTGGGACGGGGGCATAACAGTCACAACACACAACAGGTGCACAAAAACTTGAAATTAAAATTAAAGCATGGATAGACTTAATGATCGATGTTGGTGAAATGGTTGTTTCTCTGTCTGTATCAATGTGACTGAGGTTAGATGTTTCTCAGAACTTATGATGACTCATGGACTCTGTTCAAAAGTTAGATTTGGAGCTTCCTACATTGATCAGTGTTGAGAATAATGTGGTGGTTCCAGACTAGATCGGGGCCCAGGCAATTGTATGGATGAAAGACTTCCACCAATACCTCCGGCAGTTCCCTTTGATGACTCAACAGTTTGATAAAATTCATGTCCCTGTATCTTTTCTTCTTTAGAATGGATGGTTATTGATGGAGTTAAATACATTTTTACAGGGACAGCACGGTGATACCGCTGGTTGAGCTGCTGCCTCACCTCGCCAGAGACCCAGGTTCGATTTAGATAACGGGTGCTGCCTGAGTGGAGTTTGCATGTTCTTCCTGTCACCACATGAGTTTTCTTCTAGTGCTTCTGGTTCCCCCCCCCCCCACATGCAGGATTCCAGTTTAATTGATTTCTCTAAATTGCCTTGTGTGTGTGTGTGTGTGTGTGTGTGTGAGGAGCAAAGACTAATGTGGTATAACATAGAACTAGTGTGAATGGGTGATCTATGGTCAGTGTGGGCTCAGTGGGCTGAAGGGCCCATTTCATCAGGTCATAAGTGATAGGAACAGAATTAGGCCATTTGGGCCATCAAGTTTACTCCACCATTCAATCATGGCTAATCTATCTCTCCCTCCTAACCTAATTCCTCCTGCCTTCTTCCTAAAACCCCTGACACCTGAAGCTGTATCTTTCAAAGCTGTATGTTTCAATCAATAAAAGCTATCTGCAGTCATGCAAGCTCTAACCTCCCCCAGGCTGGTGTGGAAGTGATCACAGACTGACTGGAAGGGTTGGTATGAATATTTTAATATCCTATGAAAACACATTTGCAGGCCAGACATCATATCATTATTTTTCATGTGCATTTGTATATAGTGCGAAACAGGCTGAGTATGCAGGTTAATGAATTCAAGTTGGAATGTAAATGGCTTTCTGTGCAAACGGTGAGCTGGTGAATTGCAAGCCAACAGCAAGCAAACGCTCCCTGGCTTGCAGTTTCCCCAGTGAATTTAACCAAGAAATGAAATTGGACGCTCATGTTACTGCTGAAGATTGTTTTCAGCATGGGTAATCTTGGGTTCTGATGGACCAGCTCACTAGAAAAGAAATAGCAAATAGTCTGGCTACGCATTAGAAACCGATTTACCCAGAAATATTCATTTAAGTCACTTGGCACCGACAAGCAAAATGAGATACGGACAGAGTTATAAGTGTTAAACTGGATGGTATTTGCTGTATATTAGATTTAATTTGTTCCTTAGTGGAGACCTCAATAAAATATAATCTGTTAATGTATTAGCTGGAAAGGATCATCACATTTGATATTCACCATGAGTTTTGTCAACTCTAAATTCCATATTTGATATATTCTGTATAAAACTGACTCTGCAGGCCACAGTTTTTTTTGCAACCTGCAAATAGTTTTATTTGTCACAGTAAATATTCTCAGCTAAAAATACCTTTCTTTGCAATTATAAAAGTCTTCTAATTGAAATTTCAAAGGATGAAATGCAATTCAGCAAAGAAAAATCATTCCTCAAAGGGTGATGAGGGAATGGAGTTTGGTATCACAGGCAGCTGTTGTAGAGGATAGTACAGATGCAATTAGTTTAGGAAAGAACTGCAGATGCTGGTTTAAATCGAAGATAGGCACAAAATGCTAGAGTAACTCAGCGGGACAGGCAGCATCTCTGGAGAGAAGGAATGGGTGACGGATTTTCCAACATTTTGTGTCTATCTGCAATTTGTTTAGTTTAGTTTAGAGATACAGTGTGGAAACAGACCCTTCAGCCCACCAAGTCCATGCTGACCATTCGATCACCTGTACACTTCTATCTTCTACACTAGGGCTAATGTACAGAAGCTAATGAACCTACAAACCTGCACATATTTGGAATGTGGGAGGAAACTAGAACACCTGGAGAAAACCCATGCAGTCACAGGGAGAACACAGCTGGTGGAGTCGAGGGCTCATAGCTCTTGTGACCCAGGTTCAATCCTGACTCCTGGTGCTCTCTGTGTGGAGTTTGCATGTCCTCCCTGTGAAACGTGGCTTTCCTTGAGGTGCTCCCTTTTCTGCTCATATCGTAAACGCATATGGGTTGAGAGGTTAACTGGCCAATGCAAATTGCCCCTGGTGTGGGTATAAGTTGGTGGTAGCATCTGGAGGAATTGATGAAAGTGTGGAGAGAACAACATAGGGATAGTATAAATGTGTGCTGGATCTGATGAAGCCGAGTTTTAGTTAAAAAATATAAGATATTAAATTGGTTTCTGGGCTAGCTTACAGCTTATATTTAGTGTCAAATTAGGCTTGCCTTAGGTTGTGGGTGTGTGTGAGATAATAAATCCTATAACATCGTCTCCCAAGTGACAGGCAGAGGAGCAGCTAGAGAGATAGCTGGTCAAATCTTTGAAGTGAGATGCCATAAACCAAATGGCCAATGTTTATGGGGAGGAGGCAATAAAGGAAGAGCGAAATAGCCAGTCACATCTTTGTAAACAAATGACCTATGTTTATGAGGGACCAAATGACAGAGGAAGCAGCAAAGAGAGCTAGGGTGGTCTATTTGGAGATAACGCAAATGACCAATGTTTTCAGTATATCTTGTACCATGTAAACAAAAGGCCTTTGATGTGATGCAATCTGTGGAAACCTTTTCCTGTACCTCTGACATGATTAATGTCTGTGGAAGGTGTTAAGGGAACAAAAAAACCCTATTTAAGGCAATGCAATTCTGTTGTTCAGAGAAGGTGGCTGAGGACAGTCAAGTGTCTGTGTTGGTCACTTGACTGGAGTTCTCCCTCCCTTCCATCGGCCGATGTTAAGTAAAGTTTTGAACTGGTCTACCAAACAGGTTGTGTGGTGTCTGTTTATTAAGAAGCGAACCTGGTTTAGTAGTTAAAATAAGTAGCTTTTTCATATCTTGTTGGTGCACTTGGAGGGTTGAAGGGCCTGTTTCAGTGGGTGTAACTCAATGACCTCTGTGCTTTTTGTCGGAAGGAACTGCAGATGTTGTTTTAAATCGGTTCCTTCTCTCCAGAGAGGCTGCCTACCCCGCTGAGTTAATCTAGCATTTTTGTGTCTATGTTCGACCTCTGTGCTTTGACAGGTTGGGCCAAAAAACCTGTTTCTGCGATATACATCTTGTGCAATCCTGTGTAATAAAAAAAGTAATCATTCCAATGAGGATGGAGCCAACCTGTGCGTTAGAGTGTTGCTCAGTAGGAAGAGAGTCGAGGAGCTTGAATATTAAAAACATAAACAGAGATGAAAAATAAGCTAATTGTTATCGTCTGGTAGCTAATTGTTATCTGGCTCAGATGAAAGAAAGATTATGGATTAAAAAACGAGCAAACAACTGAGACAAGAGTGTCAGATGTAACACTAACACATGCCTCCAGCTGCTATGCCTATTTCTCATTAATCAAGCACAACATTCAGACAGTCACCAGAGGGTGCAAGTGACCCACCACATGAGCTTTCTGTCGAGGGGTCTAAGCATCAGATCAAGTGTATGTGTAAACACAAAATGCTGGAATAATCTCTGGATAGAAGGAATGGGTGACGTTTCAGGTTGAGACCCTTCTTCAGATTCAAGTTCAAGTTCCCATTTATTGACACATGCACCAATTAGGGCACGGTGATATTTGAGTTACTATACAGCCATACAAGTGAAAAGAACACAATAGACTTTAACATAAACATCCTCCACTGTGGAATCAGCATTCTTCACTGTGATGGAAGGCAATCACTTTCCTCCTTTGTTCACCCGTGGTCGGGGCCTTGAACCCTCCGCAGTCACCGCTACAGATGTTCAGGCCCTCTCGTCAGGATGATCGAATCTCCGGAGTCGGGACGGATCAGAACACACTTGGATCGGCGGCTTGGAGTCCCAGAATCGGCCGCCTTTCGGTCGGAGTCAGCGCCGCACCCACGGCTAGAAGCTCCGCAGCTGCTCCATGGTGTTAAAGTAGGAGTTCCGACACTGGCGATCCTCGGCAAAGGATCCCAGGCTCCGCGATGGTAAGTCTGCACCGTGCCTGCTGCTTGAAGCTCTGGGCTGGTCTCCAGCCTGGAAAGGCCACACCATACCAGTTGGTGGGCCGCGGGAGGTGGGGGGTGAAGATGCGACATGGAAAATAGTCGCATCTCCGTCGAGGTAAGTGAGTGAAAACGGTTTCCCCCTAATCCCCCCCACCCCCACATCAGACATACCGAGAAACATTAAAATATACATTTAGACACACAAAAAATAACAATAAAAGCTAAAAAAACACACGAGCCGCTGGCGAGGCTGCTGCTCGCAGCGCCACCTGGTGGAAAGAAAGATTGAAAGTAATGGGAAGGAAACTGGAGGTAAGAAAAGGCCAGGGTGAACTAAACAAGGCCGGCACAGAGACATGGAAGGGCAAGGTGTAAAAACAAGATATCAAAGGGGATGAGGGTCAAGGAAATTGTAGATCCTCTCGCCCCAAGCATTTCTTTTACATTTTTATTTCTCACCTTAATGCCCCTGTCCCACTTAGGAAACCTGAACGGAAACCTCTGGAGACTTTGCGCCCCACCCAAGGTTTCCGTGCGGTTCCCGGAGGTTGCAGGTAGTGGAAGCCGGAGGTTGCAGGTAGTGGAAGCAGGTAGGGAGACTGACAAAAACCTTCGGGAACCTCAGAGAACCGCACGGAAACCTTGGGTGGGGCGCAAAGTCTCCAGAGGTTTCCGTTCAGGTTTCCTAAGTGGGACAGGGGCATAACGCTACGTCCTCTAGTCTTGGACATTTCTACGCTGGGAAAAAACTGACTGTGTACCATAACTAAGCCACAACAAATTTTATTTAAGGTTATAGGTTTTCTTTCAGGTTTACCCGTTAACCTCTGACAGTAAACGATATAAACATGTTCAACCTCACCTTGCACCCCGTAATCCAGGCAGTATTCTGGCAAAACTCCTCTGCAACTTCCCAAAGCCTTCACATTCTTCCTATAATGGGTAGACCAGAAATACACGCAATACTCCAAATGTAGCCTAAACAAAATCTTAGACTGCATCATAACTTGGTAAAGTTTTCAATAAATTAGTCCCTGGAAGATAACAGGGAAGAAAACAAAAATTTGCTCCGTTGAATAAATCAGACTGCTCTTAAATCTTAAATCTTGCCTGTCATTGGTTGAGCTTGATATTTTTGTTACATTTTGGAGTCTAATGGTTGCAAGATTGGAATTTGCATTGGGTGGTAAACAATCAGGCTGTCAGTTAACAGTGCACTAATGACAGACTGGAGCTAGTATAAAATATAGTTTGACACGGGCTTTGTGCTAAGTACCAAAGCAACAACGTGGGCACAATACAGCATCTCACCTGAACCAGTAATACAATGCAATTGGATTTGTAGATATCATCGTCACATTCAGCGACTATTTTCCACAAAGCCCACCAATAGTTGGTGGTTTCAGTCCTCGGACATCATTCACTACCGCTTTGCCCAGCTCTGAAACCTTGGGGTCAGCTTCCCGTCCCCGTGGTCCCTGTTGGCATCAGACCAGATATCTGGTCTGTTCAGCTCAGACCTAAGACACCCTCAGTTCTCCTTCCTGCAATGCGAGGGCCAGATCTGGCACCACAAGCTAGGCCGACATGCTGCCATTTGCTGGTCGTGAAATCGGCTCCTGAATTATTTTCAGATGAGATGGGAAGCCCTCTCCCCTGGATGTGAATGATCATTTGGCCCAAGTGCAGGGCAGCTCTCGCTGCTGTTCAAGGTAGTATTTATGCATCAATCAATTACGAAAGTGTGTTATGTGGTCATTATCACATTGCTCTTAGTGGAAACAGTGCAGCTAATTTATACGGGGCACATGGAAACAATAGTGACCGCTTTAAAAAGTGCTGTGACGTGTTTCATCTTGAAAGTGATGTCAACGGCTTTCTGTAATCGCAAGCCCTTCATTTCTTTTCACTTGGAGGTTTGAGCCCATGACTTTTAAAATAGAGAATCACAGGTAACTGAGGAAATGTTACAGGCCAACGGCACACACTAATTTGATTATTGGGTGTTATAGTGTTACACTCCGAAATATTTTCCAGATATTTCAGACTTTTAACAGATGCCAACACTAAAGCCTTCAGGCTTCACACTAACTTTGATTTTTTTTTTTTGCTCTAAAACAAGATTCAGATGCTCTATTGGGATACTGACCAGAAAATAGCTTGTGTTGTCTTCTCAAGGACAGAAAGTGAGTGATTTGCTGAAAGGTATATCAGAAATGTACGTTTTTCCTTCATCGGCAGTTGTTACTAGTGTTGGACACTCACACACAATGTGCTGTGGAGTTAGGCTTATGACTGGTGGTGGCGGGGAGAGAGGGATGGGAGGGTGGGTGAGCCTGGTTCATTACACACACCGTGCACTGTGGCAGAGCACTGTGTACAGATACCTGACTCCCAACCTATTGAGTTTTGTGCACCGTACAGTCATGGCCAGAGGTCATGTGGTGGTCTGGGGAAATGCTATCAGGAATCTCTCAGGAAGATAGATGTTTGTGTGAAGAGTTGGGAATAGCTGGGCACTAAATCATCTAAAGTATTCCACAACCTCCCACAAATGGCACGGTTTGCACCTGGAACTCCAGCTTCCTCTCACACTCCAAAGACGGACAGGTTTGTAGGCTAATTGGCTTGGTATAATTGCGATTTGTGCTTAGTGTATGTAGGATAGTGCTGGTGGGCAGGGATCATTGGTCAGTGTGGACTCGGTGGGCCGAAGGGCCTGTTTCCATTCCACAGTGGTGCTGCTGGTAGAGCTGCTGCCTCACAGGACCAGAGACCCGGGTTTGACCCTGACCGTTTTTTTTAATATACATAAAGGTTAATTTTAATTTCTTTGCATTGTGTCACCTCCAGTGTTGATTTCACATGTTTAGCTGCTGCTCTGTTTCGCAGCCAGCTTCGTGTCTCTCCCTTCAGCAATGGTAAGGCAGATACCCTTCCCACGAGGCAGGGAAACCCATGGCTTGTGGCCCTTTCCAATAACAAAAATGTTGGAAAGCCTGGTAATAAAGCTATTTCCATTAGCATCCTTCATGTGAGCATCAAAAGACCCAGGATGCCTCTCCCGGTTTGTCATTACCCCAATACTTCCCAAGTTAGCACCTCCTAACACCATACACAACTTGCCTGGGTCAAACTTAATGAAGTCTGTGATCTTGCCAGTATTCAAGTCAACCTGCACAGTATGGTTGACCTTGATTAGAGGCTCTGGACAGCGAATAGTTTGCGCATCGTGTGTAACAAGGTGTGGGATTCCCTTGGTGCCCACTCGAATCCTCCTCACTTTGCACAGCTTGTCCTTTGCCTCCTGAGCAGCGATTCAATGCACAGCAAAATGACCTCTTGTGTCATAGATCAGACGGAAGATCCTGACCTTGAGGGCCATCTGTGTGGAGTTTACCACTTCTCCCCGTGACCGCATGGTTTTGCTCCTGGTACTCCGGTTTCCTCCCACATCCCAAAGACAGGTAGGTTTGTTGGTTAATTGGCCACTGTAAATTGTCCCTAGTATGTAGGGAGTGAATGCGAAACATGGAACAAATGTGAATGGGTGATAGATGGTCGGGGTGCAGACTCAATGTGCTGAAGGACCTGTTTCCATGCTGTAATTTTGAATCAATCACTTAATAGGTTTCCACTTCAAAGAAAAATAAAAGAGAGGAGAAAAGATTTACCAAAGTCAACAGACAGTGCTAAGAAATGGAAACAGCTGCAGTCTCTGTGGAGGGATCTACAACTCTTCAATTGGGCTGAGTAATCTTGGAATCCATCTGATAATTGTTGCAAGGTGATGTCCTCAAAACACAGAATCATTGACACCAATAATGGTAATTATTATTAGCAGAAAAAAACAGTTCTAATTGTGCGTTGCATTATTAGTTCAACATAATAAAGGATTTCCTCAATCTTCCCTCAACATCCAGTGGAATAGATTGGGTAGATGCACAGAGCCTCTTGCCCAGGGTAGGTGGATTGACAACCAGAGGACATAGGTTTAAGGCAAAGGGGAAAATATTTAATAGGAATCTGAGGGGTAACATTTTCACACAAGGGGTGGTGGGTGTATGGAACAAGCTGCCAGAGAGCGTAGTTGAGGCAGGGACTATCCCAACATTTAAAAAACAGTTTGACAGGTACATGCATAGGACAGGTTTGGAGGGATATGGACTAAATGCTATGGACCAGGTGGGACTAGTTTAGCTGGGGCTTGTTGGCCAGTGTGGGCAAGTTGAACCGAAGGGCCTGTTTCCGTGTCACTATATGACTCTATGACTCTATTCGAACTCCATCACCAGAAATCCAAACAATTTGGTGAAGAAATAAAACAGTAACAATATTGCATCTGAAGGCTGGCCAGGGCAGTGATCGTGAACGAACAGTGTGACTTGTTGGCAACACCTTCCAACTAACCCCCAAGCCAAACTGCAACCCAAAAAAAAAGACAATAAAATGAAGAACTTTAATGAAATACGCTTCAGATATCTGTGAAATATTGGTTTGAAATGAGGCAATGGCCTTCTAGTTTTAAAATTAATCTTGAACTTTTCACGAGTCTTGAACTTATGTGGACAGAAACCAACTCCATCAAAGATGTTTGAAATGTTTCAATTAACTTTTGTTAACAGAAAAAAACATTTCTGGTATCATGAAAATAACCTAAAAGCAAAGGTCAGTCCAGCATTCAAGTAAAGATTTACTCACGGCAAGTCTTAGTTTGTTCATGCTTCTTATTGCAAGGGTAGCTCACTGATTGCAGGGGGGATAGTCGTTTCTGAAAAAGTTGCATAATTCAGAAATATTTGTTGCATTATAAGAACTATTAATTATTTGTCCCATGGTGAGGCAACTTTTGTGGTTACTTTTCCACCTTGTGGTGACATAAACTAGTGGAAAAGAGCTGGTTCAAGCTTCATACAGGTCTACCACTGCCCAGTCCATCTAGGCTCTGACCTCCAACTATCGAAGGGATTTATCGGAGTCACCGCATCAAAAAGGCAGGCAGCATCATCAGAGACCCACACCATCCTGGCCACACATTCATTTCACCCCTGCCATCGGGAAAAGATACAGGAGCCTGAAAACTCTAATGTCCAAGTCCAGGAACAGCTTCTTCCCTTCAGCCATCGGGCTATTAAACACTGCAACAAATAAGCTCTGAACCACAACAGTATGTGTGTATGTGTGTAGATATATATATCTACACTGAGCTTTTTTTTTTCTCGTTTATGTACAATGTTTACATGTTGTGCTGCAGCAAGCAAGAATTTCGTTGTTCTATCTGGGACACATGACAATTGACTAAACGGAGTCTGATGCTGCCTAGTGCTGTGAAGGAAGATTAAAGGGCCTGTCCCACTGTACGAGTTTACCCAAGAGCTCTCCCGAGTTTTAAAAAAAAAATCAAACTCGTGGTAAGTCCGTAGAATGTACGTAGCGGGTACGTCAGAGCTCGGGGACGTCCCTTAGTGGCTCGTAACGGTAACGGCAGGTACTCGGGGAAACGCGGTAAGCTCGTGAAGTTTTTTCTACATGTTGAAAATTGCCCACGAGAGCCCCGAGTACCTACGAGCGGCTATTACCGTAATTCTCCGAGTTCGAATCAGGGGAAACTCGGGAGAACTCTTGAATTACCTCGTACAGTGGGACTGGCCCTTAAACTACACTGTTCCTTTGGTTTGATTTCCCTTTTAAGGATCTATTTGTGCTTAGAGTCGTGTATGATCCATATGCAATCATGGAAATTAGAGTGTGGAGTCAGAGGAGAATAGATTTCAGGTTGACAAGTTCAAATAATGCGTACTTTCCATATATTTCGATCTGAGAAAGATCTGTTTGAAGTGCGTCCAGTGAATTAATATATTGTACGGTTTTCATTTCCAACTAATGCTATGGAATAATACACTTGCAGTAACTGCAAACATTCAATGGGGCAGCTTACTTGTGTCTGACGGGACCAATCTGGGTAACTGACTGACTTTGAAATGTGTATATCTATATTAAATTTATAAATCTGCTAGCGTTTGGTCATCTCTTTCCTGGAATTTGATGTGTGATTTTGTTCCAATGAGATCTTGTTTTCTTAAACAATGAGTGAGCTAGGAAAGGGGAATGTTTTGGTGTAGGTCATTGAATGGCTGACACGGGCTCCACACATCAGTTGTTTAAGTTTGGTGTTGTTTTATCATGGAGAAAGCAATGACACGAAGGAAGGAACTGCAGATGCTGGTTTACACTGAACATTGAGACAAAATGCTGGAGTAACTCAGTGGTCAGGCTGAGTTACTCCAGCATTTTGTGTCGACCTTTGATTTAAATCAGCATCTGCAGTTCTTTCTTACACAAAGTTTAATTTTGGCACCGTGTTTGGCACTGGCATTTTAAGCTGAAGGGCTTGTTCCTGTGCTATACTGTTCAATGTTCTATGCTCTATCTGCCTAAGATGGAACTGCAGATGCTGGAAAAATCGAAGGTAGATAAAAATGCTGGAGAAACCCAGCGGGTGAGGCAGGATCTATCGACCGAAGGAATAGGTGACGTTTCGTCAGTCTTTTTCCTCTCAACCCTATGAAAGCATCTTCAGTCATTGTGAGTTGGTGATGACTATTCTTATTCTGATTAGAAAAGCAGCTCGATCATTGCCTGGTCCTGTCACTGAAGGGAACTACTTGCATGAATTTGATTCGAAAATAAAACACACTAATAGCAAATGGGGCCGGCAGCACGACTCCAGGCCCAGTAAAGGCCTAACTAATATTCTACTACCTTGAAAACAGAATATTATCTCATCTATTGAAATGTTAAAGGGCCTGTCTCACGAGCATGCGACTCCATGCGGCAAGCACGACCTAAAGGGCCTGTCCCACCAGCATGAACCTGCATTCGGCAAGCGCTACCTAACGTGGTTGCTTGAGCCATACGGCCTCGCGGGGCCGGTCCCACTTCGATCGCCGGAGCCGTATGGAGTTGAGCGGAGCTGGTCCCGACATCGCGCGGGGCTCCGAAAAACTGACCGTGTTTAAAAATTCCGCGCGGCAACGGCCTGCCGGCCCGACGGGCATGCGCAGCTGCCTCGACGCCGTGTCACTCGACCTCCGCGCGGCTCCAGCTTCTGGTTCGGTCGCGCTTGCCGCAAGCAGGTCGCATGCTCGTGGGACAGGCCCTTAAGGTATTTCTTTGTATTTTTTTAATCACTGATTTCTAATTAATCATTTATTCACCATTAACATTTATCTTTTTGTCAAGTATTTCAGGTTTTTGAAATATGTTTACAGTTGGCGAGTTGTTGGAATAAAATTAAAACGATTGCGATTCTGATTTACTTACAGATTGGAAAAAAAGATTTTGTAACTGGCAAATGTTCCTAAAACTATCGGATTTAATCCCTAAAGATTTCAGAAACGATTATCCCATCCAATTTATATCTTTAACCTGATGGTAATTCAGTGATATGACTCACACAGTGCAGTGGAGTTATAACACCTCTTAGTGGATGCAGACTGTAGGGGCAGTAACACTGTGTGTTTAGTTTAGAGATACAGTGCGGAAACAGGCCCTTCGGCTCACTGAGTCCACACCGACCAGCGATCCCCACACATTAACACTATCCTACACATACACCAAGCCAATTTACCTACAAACCTGCACGCTTTTGGAGTGTGGGAGGAAACCTAAGATCTTGGGGAAAACCCATGCAGGTCACGGGGAGAACGTACAAACTCCGTACAGTCAGCACCCGTAGTCGGGATCGAACCCAGGTCTCCGGCGCTGCAAGCGCTGCAGGCAGAAACGCTACCACTGCACCACAGTGTAGAAAGGAACTGCAGATGCTGGTTTATATCGAAGATAGACACAAAAGGCTGGAGTCACTCAGCAGTTCAAGTTCAAGTTCACATTTATCGTCACATGCACCAATTACGGTACAGTGATATTTGAGTTACCTTGCAGCCAGACAATTAAAAGAACAAAACACAATTAAAAGAACGATAGAACGTAACATAAGCATCCACCACGGTGGTCACGTGATGGAGGGCAATAGAGTTCAATCAGTCTTCCTCCTTTGTTCACCCGTGTTTGGGGCCTTGACCCTCCGTAGTCGCCCGATGTGCAAGCCCTCTCGTCAGGATGATCGAACCTCCAACGTCGGGACAGATCAAACACACTCTGCGACTCGGAGTGCCCGAATCGGCCATTTTCTTACCAGAGACCTCGATGTTATAGGTCGCAGGCAGGCCAGCGGTCAGAGCTCTTCTCCGGCGATCCCCGGCAAGGGATCCTTGGCTCCGGGATGGTAAGTGCATGCTATGCCCGCGGCTAGAAGCTCCGCAGACCGTGTCTTCACGATGTTAAAGTCAGCAGAGCCGGCGGTCGGAGACTTTCTTCTGGAAGTCCGCGCCGTGCTTGTGGCTGAAGCTCTGGGCCGTCTCTGGGAAAGGCCGCACCAATCCAAGTTGTTCGGCTGTGAGGGGGACTAGGAAAAAAGTTGCATCTCCGTCGAGCTAATTGGCTGGAGATGGTTTCCCCCTATTCCCCCCTACCACCCCCCACATAAAAACATACCGAGAAACATTAGCACATACATTTAGACATACTAAAAAAAAGTCAAAATGGCTGACACGCTTCTGGCGAGGCAGCTGCCCGCGGCGCCACCCGATGACCACGGCATCTCTGGGGAAAAGGAATAGGTCTCATTTCGGGTCGAGACCTCACCTATTCATCACCCTAACGGCACCTATTCCTTTCTCCAGAGATGCTGTTTGACCCGCTGAGTTACTCCAGAATTTTGTGTCAATCTTCTGCAGCAGGAATTTTTTGAAGATGGATTTATAATAATAATAATAATAATAATAATAATAATAATAATAATACATTTTATTTCGGACTCATGCTCCAGACAAGGGACAACATTACATAAAAATACATTGATTAGATTAATTAGATTAGATCCTTTAATAATCCTTTACAGGAAATGACAGTGCCACAACAGCTTCAAGACAGACATAACACCACACATTTCTTCAGATAGCTTCCATACTTAATACGTTAAAATACAATGAATGAATACTAAAAAACGCAAAATTATTTTTGTGCATAATAAAACCTTAGAGCAGCTGGTATACAAGACTTCCTATATCTCTCAGTTTTGCACATTGGTGCAATCAGTCTCTGACTGAAGATGCTGCTCTTGATCACCTTCAGGGCGTGGAGTGGATGAGTGGGGTTGGTCATTATTGATTGCATATAAAAACATCATAAAATCTTAGTATATCACTTATAAAAGCATCATAAGTTATATATTTAAAAAAACACAATATATGAATTAAAATCCAGAACAAAAAAGAATGATCAAAGTCCAACAGCGAGACAACGATACCAATGTCTCCACAACTAGGATTCGTAGCGTGTTTATGTTTCTATATATCTATGTATCACCTTGACTGCTTTAAATAACAAGTTTCCATGATAAATGTCTCTATAATTATATAGCAGAGTTTTCAGTGCTGTTACATACATTAAACGGACAGAATCAAATGTCTAATTAACTGATGCTATCCATGTTCTGGAGTTTGTGTTGTTGATTTTGACTGTAATAAGTGTTTCAATGCATTGCCCAGCCTGTCTTAACGGTTACGTCAAGTCAAGTCACATTTATTTATATAGCATATTTAAAAAAACAACTCTTGTTGGCCAAAGTGCTTTACATTTGTTATAAGAATAGTATAAACAAACAAACTACATACATATATACATATAGCCCTCGCTCAGTGGACGTCAGGAAAGGCTTGGGAGTATTGATAAGATTTTAGTCTTGACTTAAAGGAGTCGATGGAGGGGGCAGTTCTGATGGGAAGGGGGATGCTGTTCCACAGTTAAGTCAAGTAGATCTCCATCTTGTCTTACAGGGACTCCCACAATCTACCAGACCAGCTGCTTGGTAGCTCCATGTGAAAGTATCTCTCAACTGACTCTGTTGGCAATTTTAACTACAAGACGCTTTCCCTTTAAAGAACAGGCTTGTTTTAACCAATTCACTTGAAGCTGTGCTTGGACTGTATGGCAATGAGCAGTGATTAGCTCCGGATGATTGCGTAAATGTTAGCAATGGAGCAAGTGGTATACAATATACTGGGGCCACACACTGGCACATTATCCTGAGCAGTCTAATTTAGTCCATAATGTTAAATAAATTTCATGTTCATAATTATAGCAGTAATTGGCCATTCGGCCCATTGAGTTTGCTCTGCCATTCAATCAAGGCTGATCTATCTTTCCCTCTCAACCCCATTCTCCTGCCTTCTCCCCGTAACCCTTGATATTCTTACTAACGAAGAACCTGCCAATCTCTATGTTAAAACTCCGCAAAGACTAGGCTTCCCCAGCCGTCAGTGGCAATGAAATCCACAGATTCAGTAACCTCCGGCTAAAAACAATTCCTCATCGTCTATTTTCTAAAGGTGCATCCTTTTTATTCTGAGGCTGTGCCCTCTCGAGCTGTAGACTCTCCCACTAGTGGAAACATCCTCCCCTAAACCACTCTATCCAGTAAATCATAGAAGCTGCCTTCTGATGCTGCTCAGACGAGGCTGTCCCTTACTCCTTTAAAGGCCTGGATCATCCTGATCTCCATTCTCCACCATCTACTTTGACTCCACTCACTACGAACAGAAGAATGAATTGCTCAGGTGGCCTCTAATGCTTTTTTTTCTGGTGCATTCATGGCTGCATCAGCGCTGCTTCCTGGTCCAGATGATTAATTGAAAAAGTTGGTGGAGGAGGATTCGGACAAGTGATGTAACTTGTACGTTACTTGCGGCTGAAAGTCCCAGCAAGGCCATCCAGTCTCCTGTGGGATCACAGTGGAGACTGTTAGATGGTTTATGTGGTGACCTCACCACCAGCCTCTCAGCCTAACTAAACACTTGTGATATTCCAACCCCTTCCCTGCCTTCTACCCTAGTATTTCCATCAGCTCCTTCTGTTTCTGCTTCTATAGTTATGAACAGAGGAACTTATTTATTTAACATTATGGGGTGAAGTAGATTGCTCGGGATAATGTTATCCACCTGTTCTGGTCACATCTTTTTAATTTCCTCCCAGAATTTCCTCTCCTCACCATTTACTGAGGATGTAGAAGCTGTTGTATAATTATGTGCCCCAGGAAAATGGAAGTAAAACTCTTCTTATTGAATTGAAAGAAACAGTATGGAAACAGGCCCTTCGGCCCACCATGTCCATGCCAGCCATTGATCGCCCATTTATACTATTTCTATGTTATTCCTCTGTTTCATCCACTTCCTACACATAATTAAGAGCAATTTTACCGAGGCCAATTAACCTACAAACCCACATATCTTTGGAGTGTGGGAGGAAACTGGAGCACCCGGAGGAAACCCTCATGATCACGGGGAGAAGGTGCAAACTCCACACAGATAGCATCCAGGTCAGGATCGAACCTGGGTCTGTCGCTGTGAAGCAGCAACTCGCCTTGACCAGCTGCACCACCAGGGTTATCTGAAAGGAGGAGAAGGCCTCACGCTGGTCTCCTTTACTTTCGTTGGGTCCCGCACAAAGGTGCTAGGTGCAAATCCTGGTGTGAAGTGTCTCCACCTCATCATATCCCTCAGCAACAGAATCTCACCAAGACCTCGTGTATTTCTGCAATCATGACAAATGAATAGGGCTGGAGGCAAGCAGTAAAATCACCTCATTTTTTGCACCTTGTGCTATTTCAAGGACTTGAAAGTTAAGCATTATTAGACTAATTACAGTCAGTAACTCTTTCAACAGGTAACGACAGAATGTCCTCACAAGCTGTCCTGTGTATTGCAACATTTGCTCGTACTCACTGTTTTCACTTTCCACTGCACGTCTAATGTCCAGATCTTTCGAACCATCTCAGTTATCTCCCATTTGTTTCCTTTCATCTCCAACCCAGTCTCCTCAGCCATGAAATGCTGCAATTACTTGGGCTCAGAAAATAAGCGCAGCCTAGCCCCTAGCCAAGATTAGATTTCTACTGATCCCACTTCTCCTGGCATTTCTATCAAATTTCAGACTACTGACGCAAGTATTTAAAAGAAAATATTATTGCTAAATTACAATCTCCAAGGGTGAGAATAGGCTATCAGACCAGTTTTCTTGCATAAATCCTCGAGCCTTTTTATTTCTTTAATGCCTAGGAAGCTAGCAATCCCTGTTTGGGGTGATCTTCCTGACCCCTCCAAGGGAAAGAATACCCAGGGTTCACCACCTTTTAGGTTAGAGCACAGAACACTCAGTAGTGCAGAGGTAGAATTGTTGACTTACAGCGCCAGAGACATGGGATCGATCCTGCCTGTGGGTGCTGTTTGTTTGGAGTTGGCTCCAGATTACCAGGTTCTTAATCTCCTTCCTGTCAGTATTTGATGTCCGGCCCACTACAGTGGTGTCATCTGCAAATTTGTAAATTGAGTTGAATATGTATTTGGCTATAAAAGACTCCTTCTAGCCATGAGTGTATAAGGACTACAATAGAGGACTGAGAACTCACCCTTGACGGGGAAACACAGGTGTTGAGAATTAACAAGGAGAATGATTTGTCACCCATCCTCACTGATTGTGATCTATTTGTCAGGAAGTTGGGGATCCAGTGACAGAGAGGCCATTCATTCCAAAGATAGACACAAAGGTCTGGAGTAACTCAGCGGGACAGGCAGCATCTCTGGAGAGGAGGGATGGGTGACGTTTTGGGTCGAGACTCTTCTTCAATATTAAAGCTGAACAATCAAGTTCCACCAGTTTGAAGATGAGCTTGGATGAGGTAATGGTCTTGAAAGCAGAGCCGCATTCTATGAATAGGAGACAGAGCAGCGCTATACTCTGAATAGGTCACCTTGCTTTGTTCTGAATATATAACCATATAACCATATAACAATTACAGCACGGAAACAGGCCATCTCGGCCCTACAAGTCCGTGCCGAACAATTTTTTTCCCCTTAGTCCCACCTGCCTGCACTCATACCATAACCCTCCATTCCCTTCTCATCCATATGCCTATCCAATTTATTTTTAAATGATACCAATGAACCTGCCTCCACCACTTCCACTGGAAGCTCATTCCACACCGCTACCACTCTCTGAGTAAAGAAGTTCCCCCTCATATTACCCCTAAACTTCTGTCCCTTAATTATGAAGTCATGTCCTCTTGTTTGAATCTTCCCTATTCTCAAAGGGAAAAGCTTGTCCACATCAACTCTGTCTATCCCTCTCATCATTTTAAAGACCTCTATCAAGTCCCCCCTTAACCTTCTGCGCTCCAGAGAATAAAGACCTAACTTATTCAACCTATCTCTGTATAGGAGGGATGGGTGACGTTTTGGATGGCTTATATCTTGGATGGCTCCACAAAGCTCCAGTAATGATGTCTGAATTGGACTATTTCTTGCAAGAGAATGTACAGCATATATATAGAGAAAGACATAACGATGTGTTTGCTAGCCCATGGGCATGATAGCATGGTTCATTTGTCAATTAATTACTAAGACCATAATTTATTAGGAACCAAAAGTGGACAACAGAGCTGACTAGAATTGGCAGAACATCACACATGCTTTTAGGCTTCAGGGTTTGCGATGTGGTACAGACTATTATTTTTCACTCTAAATGTTGCCGGAACCTTTCCAAATTGGCTGAAACTCAAGTCAAATGTCATATCAATGTATTGATGATCATGTCATTATATCTGCACGTTTTTGGTCAAATGATTTTATAAGACTTAGCCCCATTATTTTTAAGTACGTTAAAAGACAGTTGATAAGTAACTTAAAAAGTTTCAGTATGTTTAATGCATACCATAACTGTAAATTGACCACTGCAAAGCAGAGGACAAATGAAAGCAGATATAGATTGTATTTCTTGACAGGAGCTTTCCAGCTAATAAACTGGATATATTAATAATTTTATCCATTATCTCCATTAGAAATAAATGATGTCAATAAAATGTGCATCAAGCAAATGCAACATCAGGGTACAATAAAATACAAAACATAACAAAGATCTAAAACAAATATTAAACTAATCAAGATAATTTCTGTTTGAATATTTTGCACTGACAAACCATGTCACGAGTTCTGAATCAACCTGTAAGGAAAGCCAATGAATTTTCTAAAGTTGTAACAAATTTTTACTGAAGGGGAAAATATACGCTTAAGTGCACTTTATTCAAAGTCAGCAAAGAAGTATTTGAAATGGCCGTGTCAATTATGGTGAAGGTTGTGGGTGCTAATAGATATAACAAACTCATCAGGAAGGCTGGCTCCATCCTGGGGGTGGTTGGATTCATGGGAGGTTGGTCCTGGAGGGGAGGATGCTCCTCATACTGCAGAGAATCCTGGACAATACAGCTCACCCCCTCCATGGCACACTGGTCAACCTGAGGAACACCTTCAGACACAGACTGGTTGCAGGACAGAACGCCACAGGAGATCATTCTTCCCTCTGGCGATCAAACTGTACAACCCCTCCCCCTTCTGCCATGGGGTAGACTGAGACTCCCCTCCCCCCACCCCCAATCTTTGCACATCCCCCAAGCCTTTCCCATCATCACTTTAATTTCATGTTTCATGTATTTTGTGTTTTTATGACTATTGACGGATCAATTTCCCTCCTGGAATAAATAAAATGTTATCGTATCGTATCATATCAAATGGATCTTGCAAGCGATTTCTTAAGGGTGCATGCAATATTATCCTGAGGAACAAATAATATTTAATCAAAATATTTAATCAAAGAATATTTAATCAGTAATGGTCTTTATCTCAACATGCGATGACAATTCCACAAGGAGCCGTGGTCTAACTCATTGATTGTCTGATGCTGGTGGAAAAGTTGCTGATGAAATTGCCATCCTGAGAGTGCCCCCTACTGACCTGCAATGAGATTAACTTTCCCCGTGAATGTCTGAGAGAAGCATTAGTCAGAAGCAGCGAGAACGAGTATTGTCCGGAATACAATAGAGCCAGAGGGAAAGAAGATTTAAAAAGGCCAAAGGCCCAGGTTCCAGTGATTTACAAATTAGCCCTAATGTAGTTGAATTGAATTGAATTGAATAAATTGTATTAGCCAAGTATGTACACATACAAGGAATTTGCCATGGTGCTTTGCTCGCAAGTAGCAACACGTGCAAAGCACCAAGGCATTTTGTGTCCATCTTGTTACGAATGCTGACCACGCTGTTGTCGTCCGTACTGAAAAGGACGCAAGCTTCCGGCGACAACCAGTGGGAGCCATCACTTGTTGCAATAGATGATGGTGGTAGCAGAATTAGCTCAGGATACTTCCAGTTTCCAGCCCTGTGACGTGGACACTTCTGCTATGGGGCCACGATATACAGTAAACAATTAAGAATGAAACATTATCATTTAAACATGTGAGGAAAGAAATAAAATACCAGAGCATAAGGAGGCTACAGACTTTTGGCTGTTGAGTTGAGCTAATGCTCGTGGAAAAAAGTTGTTTTTATGTCTGGCTGTGGCGGCTTTGACAGTCCAGAAGGAAGTGCTTCGAAGTGCAGTCCGACTGTAGTTAATCTCTGTCGTTCTTTGACCTTCTCCCAACTAACAATGAATCTATTCTGCATTTTCATTGATCTCCATTCCCTTTGTCCCGTTTTCACACCTTACACTTCCTTATCATATACACTTCCTTATCTTTGTACCTCCCACTCCCCTAACATCAGTCTGAAGAAGGGTCTCGATCGGAAACGTCACCCATTCCTTCCCTCCAGAGATGCTGCCTGTCCCACTGAGTTACTCCAGCCTTTTGTGTCTGTCTTTGAATATTTGGATTGGTCATGCACAGAAGGTTATGTATCGAGAGCTAGTATTGGCGATCAGTGTAGATGGCTACAATGTTTGGTTTGGGTGTGCTGGGCCAAATGGCTTGTTTTTGTGAAATATGAATCTACGACTCTACCAAAAGACTAATGAATTTTAAATATTTTACATTATTCATAAGATATTCATATTGCATTAATTCTCAGAATAATCAGGTTTTATCTGCCAAAGGCAATCTATCTGTTTTAAATTATTACTTTCCAAAATATGTGGACATGTGGTCTCATTCCTTTTGTTATTCCTGCTAACTATATAAAGGACATTACTAAAAAGATATTAAAACAGAGAAAAACATAACCTTATTGTGCCTGTGATTCAAGTTTCTGTAACATCAATTAATCTGCAATACATGGTGATCATGTGAAACGTTAGAACACAGAACCTAGAAACATAAGGCGCAAGAACAGCCCTTAACCCACAATATCTGTGCTGAACAAACTCCTACCTGCCTGCTCATAATCCATGTCCCTCCATTCCCTGCATTCCCTACATTCTTAAAGTTCAATTGGTAAACTTATTAATTTTTCCCTATTGAAAGTGGAGAAAATTTGACATCTTCCCGACACAGAGATGCGCAAATTTGTCTTAACGTTCAATAAATATTTCAATAGGAAAACATGATTTTTTTCATGCATCAAAAGTCTTGAAGCACTTCTGCGCTGCCATTTACTGTAATTAATTTTTCTTACATTAAGTTGCCATGAAACGATGCTGCTGGTTCCTTCATCACTACAGGTGATTGTTGCGGGTTCATGAGTGGTGAGCTCAAATGTTCAGACAAGGCAAATTGCGGGTACCTTTGTGTGTCATGGAAGGCTCACTGTCTGCAGTGATTGCTACCCAGGTCTGGAGCTCATCACTTTCCACAGATGGTCCATCACCTGGCGAGAAGCAGCGCTGAAGTTGACAGCGGCTTGCGTGATGTTTTCAAGATTGGCACGTGAGCACTGACACACCTGGAGGACAGATTCTCTCTTCCCAGCTGAACAGGAATCAAATATTTCTTCTCAAATAAAACAAAATGCCGATCTATACGTGCACCATGTTATGTGGTCCTTTCCAAGTTTATTTTATCAATTAATGGAGAATTGATTCAGGATCCTTCACAGAACCCTGGTAAGAAAGGGATAGGTCATGGCCTATTTATTCTTTTTTTTGTGCATTTCGGGAGATGAAGGACCGATTGTTACATCAATGGGCTGCCAGCCATGATAGTTACCAGAGTTGAATGTGGGATATTTTTGTGAAAATGTGGCAAATAAAATTTCCCATCAATCAGATACATTCAAAGAGAAACAGTTGGCTGCTTTCCTAAGATAACAGATACTGCTTCTGTAATTTAGGCCTTAAAGCCAAAATAAAACACCATCTCAACGTTTGAAAATACCAACCATGGCCACTGTACACATGGGCTTGATGTCAGACAGTCTCTGCTACTGTTCGTAAGATGCTATGCAGTGTTCCTGCATAGCGGCTGGAGAGGAGCAGACTCAAGCTGCTGAACTGCTCCGCTAGTTCTGTCTTCAGGGCCTGTCCCACTATACAAGTTTACCCAAGAGCTCTCCCGAGTTTAAAAAAAATCAAACTCATGGTAAGTACATAGAATGGACGTAGAGGGTACGTCGGAGCTCGGGACGTCTCTACATTAACAAGGCATTAGGGTTTGCTGTCTCTCGAGAGTTAACTACTTAGTATAACTTGTCCAATGCCACCATGATGTTGGCCTGGGGTGATATGTAGACTCGCAACCAAGTGGTAGAGGTGAATTCCTTCAGTAGATAAAAGTGGTGACATTTTATGAGCAGATATTCCAGGTTAGGGGAATAGAATTGAGCGAAGACCATCACACCAATACACCGTTTGTAAGAAAGATCCTGGAGTAACTCATCGGGTGAGGCAGCATCTCTGGAGAGAAGGAATGGGCGACGTTTCGGGTTGAGGCGGGACGTTTCAGTCTGAAGAAGAATCTCGACCCGAAACGTCACCCATTCCTTCTCCCCAGAGATGCTGCCTCACCCGCTGAGTTATCCTGTATTTTGTGTGTACACCATATGGTCTATTGGATAAATAGAGAAGCCCTCAGGTTGTATAGTAGGGTCAGGTGGACCAGGCAGGGAACCTGGTTTCAGTGAAACAAAAAGCACGGCGTTACTGGTCTCTCTTTGCACACCTCTAGATTCAGGGTCCGTTTTTCCCAGCTGTTATCAGGCGAGTGAATCAGCCTACCTTAACAATGTTGTGTATATCCAGTAGTGGTGTCAAGTTGGATGTGGGGGAAATGACATCCATTAAAGTGAGGTAACCCTTGGGGTGGACACATGACAATAAACTCACTTGAACTTGAACTTGAACTTGAACTTGAATATGAAACTGCTAACTGTCTTCCCCGTCAACTCACCAATGGAAACTGGTGTGTGGTTTCTTGAGTTCCCGTTTACCGAGATCAATGATTATTTCCTCAGACTTGTGGATGTTGAGTGGGCGGCTGTTGTTGTGGCAACATTAAACCAAGTGTCCTAACCGTTTGGCAAATTATGAATGCCGAATGGAGCTATATAAATGCAGGAAGACAAAAATGCTGGAGAAACTCAACGGGTGCAGCAGCATCTATGGAGCGAAGGAAATAGGCAACGTTTCGGCACAAAACGTTGCCTATTTCCTTCGCTCCATAGATGCTGCTGCACCCGCTGAGTCTCTCCAGCATTTTTGTCTACCTTCGATTTTCTAGCATCTGCAGTTCTTTCTTAAACATGGATGTGGGGGAAATGACATCCATTAATGTGCGGCAACCCTTGGGGTGGAAGGTGAAGGCAAGGAGAATACTGTCCTTGTCGTGGGTGGGAGGAGAAGAGATGAGAGCACAACTCAGTGAGTTGAAACCAAAGTGATTAAGAACCTCTTTAACACGGTGGATGGGAGACGGTGGTTTGGCAAAAAGCAAGACAGCTGACATTTGCAGTTCTTCATGGAAACAATGGAAACTGATAAAGGTTTGAGTATTGCATTGGAAAATTAACGTAATAGCGCCCAAGTACATGAATGTTGGAAAAAGTCTTGTCAGTTAGCAAGTGTAGGAAGGAGCGACAAATACTGGTTCACACTGAAGATAGATGCAACATGCTGGAGCAACTCAGCTGGACAGGCGGCATCCCTGGAGAAAAGGAATGGGTTAACCCAAAACGTCACCCATTCCTTCTCTCCAGAGATGCCGCCTGTCCCGCTGAGTTACTCTATTATTGTTAGTTGGCATGCTGGTTTATGAATTGTAACCCCGTTGAACTGTTGAGGAGCGTGACTGAGAGGACATTCGCCCATGGTCCATATATTTACTTTTCCTTTCTGTTGTATTGAGTAGTAGAGTGGTTATGGGTGTCTGTCACGTTCAATCAGCATACCAGTGAGAAAACTGCCTGAATCAACTTGCTAGAGGATAACAACAATAACAAAAAGACATTAGACATTACAGAGCTTGATGCTAATGCAACACAACAGTGTGTGGTCTGTTTAGTTCACATTTAATTTGCTTATTTGAATGACTTCATATTTCTCCAGACATCCATTCGCAAACAATGCAACCTTCTCCTTTCCCAGAAACTTGACACTACAATAATCCTTTAGGAATGATAATGTTTAAGCAAATAGTGATTGTTATGTTTTGAGTTTGTGCACGACAAATGAGATGTTTCTCCAAAGGCTGTCCATTTCTCATCGAAGCTGAATTACTGCTTGGTTCTGGTGGAGATTTTGCCAATAGTTAAGTCAGTAGAATAGGCACTAAAATCTCTTCAACAATGTGAGTGCTCATGTAACAGGGAGGAAACTTTATACTGAGCAGACAAAATGGGCAGGAAGGAACTGCAGAGGCTGGTTTATACTGAACATGGACACAAAGTGCTGAAGTAACTCAACGGGTCAGGCAGCATCTCTGGAGAAAAAGGATGGGTGACGTTTCAGGTCGGAACCCTTCTTTAGACTTCAGATTGAGGAAGGGTTGCGACCCAAAACATCACATCCCTTTTCTCCAGAGATGCTGCCTGTCCCGCTGAGTTACACCAACACTTTGTGTCTATCGTCTTTTATATTGAGCGGTTGTTAACAGTGTTGTAACCTATGGACCAATAATGCCGCGTCTGCCTGTGTAGTGGATACAAAAATAATTTCACTGTGCAGTTGCGTCGTGACAAATAAAGAACTATTGAACAATGGAGATTCATACACAATGGTGAAAGAAATGTTCACTTCAGAAGTTTCTAACTGAGTAGCTGCTTCATCTTTGGCAGCCGCTCATTTTGTCCAGATTACTTACTTTGTCTCCATTCCTGCTTCAATATCTCCCTCCAGCTTTTAGTTCTCATATCAGCTTACTGATTCAGCTGCCCTTTCCCCATGCCGAGTATTCATCAGCTCCTTTGTTTTCCATCATTGAGCAGTCTGGGTTGTCTTCCTGCACAGGAACAAAACTGAAAGCATTGAAGTTGATAATAAAGCTGTCAACAAACCTGGTAAATCTGGAATTGCACCTCATTTTGAAAAGTAACAATGTCCTGCCAGTAGTAATTATTCTTGTGGTAATAAGTCAACAATGATATCATCCATGAACATGACTCATGTGTAAACTGTAGGCATACAACTTTTGGCTAACATTAACTAGTTTTGTGCCCACAAAATATGTGACTGAATGTTAAACTAAGTCTACTCATTGTATCTCAGCACGATATCTCCAGAACAAGGGGCCACAGTTTAAGGATAAGGGGGAAATCTTTTAGGACCGAGATGAGGAAAACATTTTTCACACAGAGAGTGGTGAATCTGTGGAATTGTCTGCCACAGAAGGTAGTTGAGGCCACAGTTCATTGGCTATATTTAAGAGGTAGTTAGATGTGGCCCTTGTGGCTAAAGGGATCAGGGGGTATGGAGAGAAGGCAGGTACAGGAAACTGAGTTGGATGATCAGCCATGATCATATTGAATGGCGGTGCAGGCTCGAAGGGCCGAATGGCCTACTCCTGCACCTATTTTCTATGTTTCTATGTTTCTATGCCTCCGACCGGAAAGCACTGCAGAGGGTGGTGAAAACTGCCCAACGCATGATCGGTTCCTCACTCCCCTCCATTGAGTCTGTCCAAAGCAAGCGATGTCTGCGAAGGGCGCGCAGCAGACATTTCTGTTCCCTGTGGTTTCTGGTGCCTGGTTGCCTTTACATACTAATGTAGTGAATACCAATGGCGTTACGACAGTCGCGGGGTGATACCTGTACGGTCGTGAGTAGTCGCTCAAAGAGTCGTACCTTTATCTGGTCACCGCTGGATTTTCAACATGTTGAACATTTTTGGCGACCTGCTGCTACTATGATGGGTTCCAACATCACCGAAAAAAATCACGTAAGTGGGACAGGCCCTTAAGTTTCCTGGATGTTGTGCAGCGCATAGGAGATAAACATAGTGGAAAGGTCGAGTCAACTCAAGACAAGTTGAATTTATAGTTGGAATATTTGGTCACCTGCCGAAACTCTTTAAACTTCTAAAAAGTAAAGTTGCTGTCACATCTTCCCAAGATTCCCAAGATGGCGGCGCTGGCTTAACAGCTGCGGCCCACCTGCAGTCCGTCTGTTTTTTTTTTCTTTCGTTTTGTTCCTTGTCATGTTTTAGTTAATTTTGTTTTATTAAGTTGTGTATGTGTGTGGGTGGGGTGGGAGAAACATGCTTTGGCCTCTTCCTTCGGGGGATGCGACTTTTTCTTCGGTCGTATCCCCCGTCTCCGTCTGCGCCGAGGCCTAATGGCGGAGCTGGCGGCAACGGAGCTGTGGCGGCAGCAGCAGCAGCGGAGACCTGACTCGGCCCTGGAGCTGTGGCGGAGGCGGCGGCGGCAGCAGCAGCGGAGACCTGACTCGGCCTCTGAGCTGTGGCGAGGCAGCGACCACCTGCGGAGTTTGAACCGTCGCCTCGGCGCAGAGGGAGAACAAAGAGGGAAGAGCCAGAGACTTTAAGATTTTGCCTTCCACCACAGTGAGGAGGTGTTTGGTGAACTCACTGTGGTGGATGTTAAATTTGTGTTGACTATGTGTTTTTGTCATTTTTTAAAATTATATGTTTGACTGCAGGGAAACAGAATTTTGTTCAGACCGAAAGGTCTGAATGACAATAAACGAATCTAATCTAATCTAATCTAATCTAATCTTCTTCATGATTACGTCAATGTGCTGGCCCTAGATCAGGTCATCCAAGATGATAACCCACAGAATTTGTGGACTTTGGAAGGAGTAGGAGGGGAACCCACAGCCCCATTTATATCAATGGGTCGATGGTTGAAAGGGTCAAGAACTTCAAATTCCTGGGCGTGCACATCTCTGAAGATCTTTTCTGGTCCGAGAACACTGATGCAATTATCAAAAAAGCTCATCAGCGCCTCTACTTCCTGATAAGATTACGGAGAGTCGGTTTGTCAAGGAAGACTCTCTCTAACTTCTACAGGTGCACAGTAGAGAGCATGCTGACCGGTTGCATCGTGGCTTGGTTCGGCAATTTGAGCGCCCTGGAGAGGAAAAGACTACAAAAAGTAGTAAACACTGCCCAGTCCATCATCGGCTCTGACCTTCCTTCCATCGAGGGGATTTATCGCAGTCGCTGCCTCAAAAAGGCTGGCAGTATCATCAAAGACCCACACCATCCTGGCCACACACTCATCTCCCTGCTACCTTCAGGTAGAAGGAACAGGAGCCTGAAGACTGCAACAACCAGGTTCAGGAATAGCTACTTCCCCACAGCCATCAGGCTATTAAACCTGGCTCGGACAAAACTCTGATTATTAATAACCACTTTCTGTTATTTGCACTTTACCAGTTTATTTATTCATGTGTGTATATATTTATATCATGGTATATGGACACATTTATCTGTTTTGTAGTAAATGCCTACTATTTTTTTTTCTGTGTGCTGAAGCAAAGCAAGAATTTCATTGTCCTATACAGGGACACATGACAATAAACTCACTTGAACTTGAACTTGAACTTGAATTTGAAACTGCTAACTGTCTTCCCCGTCAACTCACGAATGGAAACTGGTGTGTGGTTTCCTGAGTTTCCCTTTACCGAGATCAATGATTATTTCCTCAGACTTGTGGATGTTGAGTGGGCGGCTGTTGTTGTGGCAACATTGAACCAAGTGTCCTAACCGTTTGGCAAATTATGAATGCCGAATGGAGCTAAATAAATGCAGGAAGACAAAAATGCTGGAGAAACTTAACGGGTGCAGCAGCATCTATGGAGCGAAGGAAATAGGCAACGTTTCGGCACAAAACGTTGCCTATTTCCTTCGCTCCATAGATGCTGCTGCACCCGCTGAGTCTCTCCAGCATTTTTGTCTACCTTCGATTTTCTAGCATCTGCAGTTCTTTCTTAAACATAAATAAATGCAGTTTTTTTTGGTCTGAAAGTCGTCCAGCTGATGCCTCTGGTGAAACACACAGAATCTGACTGTCCTGTGCGTCTGAGTACACTCTGAAATGTTTGTTTGTTTATGATATTGTTGACTATGTTTACATATCCCGTTGTGCTGCTGCAAGTAAGAATTGCGTTGTTCTTGCTGGGACATATGACAATAAAACACTCCTGACTTGAGTTCAACAAAAGACTGAGTCATGACAGAGGGTCTGTAGGTTACCCCTTTCCAAACGTACAACAAAGGAACCACAGCCAATCCATTCGCATGACCTTACTGCTGAGTCTGGGACATGCCATGCCTTGACAGCTAATGTCTGCAACACCAAATGCTTCTAGCACTAAACATGATCCAAAACATGACGAGAATCCCAACATAAATTCAAAACAGAACATGTTATAAACAACAACAGATGCCATCGGATCTGTTTTACCCTTTCAGCCCTGATGTCATCTGCGCTCTTTAAATTGGATTAAGTGTCTCGTAATCTCTCCCAATCATCCACGTGTCTGCGGTGGCTATGAATAACTGCGTACTGCCATTAAAGTTTAGGATTTAGGCTTGGCAGTCCAAAACACACGGCTTTGAATTGAAGAAGAACATTTATTGTTCTTATTGGGTGCATTTAGTAAAAACAGAACGTTTTTTCCTTGGTTTAATTGAACATTCTGTTGAAGTGATTGGAGCTGACAAATTGCCTAACAGCGGACAAATTAGTTTATTTTATTTAGAATTTCTAATGGGTTTATTGCATTTGTTTAAATTATGATGAGACTAGAAATAGCTCAAAGGGAAAGGGGAAGTATCGCAGAGGCGTAATGCAACATTATGCCAATAAAGAGTATTTTATCTCCAATCACATCAAAGTAAAAGTCAGTTTGCAGTGTTTCTGGATTGTCACGTTGACATTGGGAATTGTTATTGGACGACACTTGCCTGATGACATCTGGTAGGTTCTCAGTGTAATATTGTCTATGCTCTCCTGGCCAATGATGTTACTATTCATCCTTGAAGTCCAGCCTAGTTGAACCTGTGGCAACTGTAAGGTTCCAACCTTAATCCATCCTTCACCATGTTAGCTTCTGCTAGAGACTTCTTAGCAGAGTGGGAAGTGTGGACACGGTTGGTATAGGGACAGGATTGGATCCTGCAAGACTTAATGGCTTGCCACAAGACCATCCTGCGCAGCAGGGAGTCTCAAATTAAAAGTGCTGAAAAGACTTTACACAGAGAGTGGTGAATCTGTGGAATTCTCTGCCACAGAAGGTAGTTGAGGCCAGTTCATTGGGTATATTTAAGAGGGAGTTAGATGTGGCCCTTGTGGCTAAAGGGATCGGGGGTATGGAGAGAAGGCAGGGATGGGATACTGAGTTGTATGATCAGCCATGATCATATCGAATGGCGGTGCAGGCTCGAAGGGCTGAATAGCCTACTCCTGCACCTATCCTCTATTTTTCTATGTTTCTATGAAAGTATGAAGGAAAAACAGAAAATTCTTAGAATTTATCTGCCTCCATGGAGAGCAGAGAAGAGAAGAATCAGATTGAAGAGCCTTCGTCATCAGATCCGTGAGAAGGAGAAAACATGTTGGTTTTTGCTCCCGAGAGGATGTGGGATGGGGGAGGAGGAGGGCAACCCAGCTCCAAGCAGACAGATGATCTCCTCTACCCTCCCAAACCCTCCGTCCCAAGCCCACCTGCCCCCCTCCACATTTGATTCCACAAAGGGTGCACAGAACTGGCAGGGCATCACCAACGAGAGAGACAGTTGAAATGCTGATGATAGAAAATACAATTTCACGGAGACAGCACTCATTTCCAAATTAAACACTGAAGTGACAAGAGGATGGATAAACTCATAAAGCTGAGCTCTAATTTTAGACAAAATTCGTTCTAAACGACGTGGACTTACAAAAATGTGAACATTCTTTTACAATGCCTCATGAAATACTATTCGTGTTCTGTCAAACTGCAGGATTTTGTTTGTAAGCAAGTCTGATTTAATAAGGTCACACAGACCATATGGCCCTGATTATCCTGCCTTTCAACTGCAATAAAGACGATCAACGTTTCTGCCAGCTTCAGCAATATTTTTCATAAAGTTATAGGCAGTGGAAAGGCAAGTAAATTGAGATTCCTTACAATTCGAGTAGACGATGAAACAATCAGATGTTGTGCAGAAATCAGATCAGGCATAAAAATAAATGTTCACATACCAAGTAAAGACAAAGGAAATATTTTATGAAATTCCACATTGGATCACAACAATTTATCCAGAGTAATTAGTAGAACATTTAATCTCACTTTCTATCAAAAACAATATGACATTACATTTCTTAAAAATAACCCTTTGTTATCTTAGATGTATTTTTAGAGTCGTTGCCTCAAAACGGCAGCCAGCATCATCAGAGACCCACTCTACCCTGGCCATACTCTCATTTCACCCCTGCTATCTGGAAGAAGGTACAGGAGCTTGAAAACCGTAACGTCCAGGTTCAGGAACAGCTTCTTCCCTGCAGCCATCAGGCTATTCAACAGTACAACCTCCACGAAGAGCTGAACTACATAGATTGTTAATGTCATTGACTTATTATTGTTTGTTTGTTTTTTCTGTGTACGTGTGTGTATACAGGTATATATACAGTATGTATATGTGAGGTGCACAAAAATGCTGGAGAAACTCAGAGGGTGCAGCAGCAAAATTTCAGAGTGTACTCAGATGCACAGGACAGTCAGATTCTGTGTGTTTCACCAGAGGCATCAGTTGGACGACTTTCAGACCAAAAAAAACTGCATTTATTTATGTTTAAGAAAGAACTGCAGATGCTAGAAAATCGAAGGTAGACAAAAATGCTGGAGAGACTCAGCGGGTGCAGCAGCATCTATGGAGCGAAGGAAATAGGCAACGTTTCGGCACGAAACGTTGCCTATTTCCTTCGCTCCATAGATGCTGCTGCACCCGTTGAATTTCTCCAGCATTTTTGTCTTCCTGCATTTATTTAGCTGATGCAAGCAAGAATTTCATTGTTCTATCAGGGACAAATGACAATAAAACACTCTTGACTCTTGATTCTTCTTACATTTTTCATTCAGTTTAATTCCAACTTCAAGCAAGTGGAGCAATAACAAACTACAGTGCAGGGCACATGTCTGAAAAACAAGAACAAGTCCAAAACTGACTTAAGTCCTCTGTTTGATAATAATAATAATACATTTTATTTGTGGGCGCCTTTCAAAAGTCTCAAGGACACCTTACAGAATTTAACAAGAGTAAAAAACATATGATCGGAGTAAAATAAATAATAAAGACATCACCAGTACACAAAAAAAAGGCAGAATTCGATCCAAAGCCAAAAAAAATCAAAAACACAATGTGTAGAGAGAGCAGCGGCAGCTAAACCGCGCCAGCGTCCACTCTCCCTTCCGACAGCCATCTTGGACACAAACTAAAATAATCACTTACACACAAAAATCATCCCCCCACAATGGTTACCACTGTGGGGGAAGGCACAATGTCCAGTCCCCATCCCCAGTTCTCCCAAAGACGGGTGCAATCAAGGTGTTCAAGAAAGGACATGTCAGTCCAAACTTGCCTCTGTTTAATTCGTTTTTTGGTCCGCCAGCTGTTCATCTTGCAGCATCTTTAGGTTGAGGTTGAGGTTGAGGTGGTTGAGGTTGACTCACTATTCCTAACACAGCAGCTTACAGTGGCAGGCAGGCAGGCACAAATGCAAATACTGGAATTTCAACTTTCACTTCACAGTCTATATTAATGCTGCGCACATTTACACTGCATACATGTTCGTTTTTGCGGTCTCAATTGGGTCACAACAGCGTTCCCATTATTGCTTCACTGCTCTATGGATGAGTGGATGCCACAATTTAGCAGCAGGAGAAAATAATGCAAAATCCGTCTAATGTTACATGTGGAAACATCACTTCAGAATTCTGCCCTTTGAGCCTGTTCTACCATTCACGGTTACCATGGTTGGTCTTTTATCTAATTAACACATTCCTGCACTCTCCTAATATTTCTCATCGCTTATTCTGTCCAGAAACCAACCTCTTTCTTAAGAAGAATGAATTATCCAACGCGCATCCCTTTTCATTGGAGAATTCATGGGAAAAGAAATGAGTTCACATCTGTTCAAAATGACTTAGAAATATAGAAACATAGAAATCAGGTGCAGGAGTAAGCCATTCGGCCCCTTCGAGCCTGCACCGCCATTCAATATGATCATGGCTGATCATCCAACTCAGTATCCCGTACCTGCCTTCTCTCCATACCCTCTGATCCCCTTGGCCACAAGGGCCACATCTAACTCCCTCTTAAATATAGCCAATGAACTGGCCTCAACTACCCTCTGTGGCGAGAGAGTTCCAGAGATTCACCACTCTCTGTGTGAAAAAAGTTTTCCTCATCTCGGTCCTAAAAGATTTCCCCCTTATCCTTAAACTATGACCCCTTGTTCTGGACTTCCCCAACATCGGGAACAATCTTCCTGCATCTAGCCTGTCCAACCCCTTAAGAATTTTGTAATTTTGTAATTTTGTAAGACTTCCCCATAATTCGGAAACTGTGACTCATGTTTCCAGAGTCCTCAACCTGGGAGGCACCCATTATGTTGAGTTCAATAAGAACTTTTAATTAGATCGTCAAGAAACTAAGGTAAGGATGAGATCTCCTTTATCTATATTTTCTAGCATTTGGGGCAATGGGCCCTGAAATTATGTGTCGAAAGGAACTGCAGTTGCTGATTTAAACCATAGATAGAAACAATAAGCTGGAGTAACTCAACGGGTCAGACAGCATCTCTGGAGAAAAGGAATAGGTGACGTTTCAGGTCGAGACCCTTCTTCAGACTTCTGAAGAAGAGTCTTGACCTTCAACGCCACCTATTCCTTTTCTCCAGAGATGCTGTCTGACCCGTTGAGTTACTCCAGCTTTTTGTGTCTATGCCCTGAAATTATGTATGGTGAACTGGGTGAGTTTCTTGGATGCCACCAATGAGGCCATAACACGGGTGAATTAATGCTCAGCCTCATGTGTCCTGCTGAAGGAAAAGTAGTTGGGAGATTGGATAGATCCTTGGGATGACCAGAGGTAACAACATCCAGAGGTATGGGAGGAGATGCATCTGCTGGTAATATTGGCTCTGCTTCAATGGATGAGAATGAAGTGAGGTGAGAAATATCTCATCGAGTTGGACAATGAGGAGAGTGTGACACGGTCAACTAGGTCAAAGGATGAAGCTTGGTAATCTTGGCTGTTCTGCTTTGCAAACTTTGTCATGAGTTATTAATAACTATGATATGAACTACATTGGAATTGTGATAGAGTCAGAGAGATTGAAGCAGTGTTCTGGGTATAATAGAGTATGTATGATACTGGGAGTCAAAACATTTGTAGGGAAGGGTTGGTTTTCAGATTGGAGGACTGTCGTCAGCAGTTTGGCCCAGGGATCAATGTTGGGTTAAATGTTGCCATTTTTAGATACAGCGCAGAAACGGGCCCTTCCGCCCACCGAGTCCGTACCAACCGCCAATCTCTGCACACTAGCGCTTTCCCACACACACTAGGGATAATTTTACATTTTATACCAAGCCAATTACAAACCTGTATATCTTTGCAGTGTGGGGGAAAACACAAAGATCTTGAAAAAAATCTCTTGCTGGTCTAGGGGAGAACGTACAAACTCCGCACAAACGAGCACTCGTAGTCGGGATCGAACCCGGGTCTCTGGCACTGTAAGGCAGTAGCTCTACTGCGACACCACCATGCTCCCCAATCTATATTAAAGATTTGGATGCAAATGCAGATTGCATCATTAGTGAAGTGCCGGTCAAATTTAGATGATTTTTTAGGCTATTACAGGCACCTGGGCTGTAGCCACACGGTCGCTGGGGAGTTGCCTGTTTGGTCTTGATTGAAGTTAACGGTGCTTTAAGCACTGTTTTTGCTCAAATAGGAAATGTGATTTTGGCTTCCTCTTAATGTTTTCTGTTTTTTGTTTTCTGACTCCACAGATGCAGCAAAGGTAAACATCCCTAAATCTAAATCCTCTGAAAATTATAAAATATGAGTAAAGTCCACATGTGCAGTGCCTTTACAGAATACAATGCAAATTAATGCAAAGCTTTGTATTGACTGGGGAATTAAATTTGGTTTACTTTGATGGAAGCTAATTCTAAAATCCCAATGGATCTAAAATGCATAAACAAGGCTGAGACCCTGGTCTTGTAAACACTCCTGTTCTGCTTATTCTGGCACAAGCATAAAGTCCAATTCAAATGCAGTCACTGAAAAAGATCTGTGACGCCTTGTTTACGCTGCATTCTCATCGTGAGACTGATGTGAGGAAAGATTATAGACAGTGTCAGCCATTATAGAAACATAGAAACATAGAAAATAGGTGCTGGAGTAGGCCATTCGGCCCTTCGAGCCTGCACCGCCATTCAATATGATCATGGCTGATCATCCAACTCAGTATCCTGTTCCTGCCTTCTCTCCATACCTCCTGATCCCTTTAGCCACAAGGGCCACATCTAACTCCCTCTTAAATATAGCCAATGAACTGGCCTCAACTACCTTCTGCGGCAGAGAATTTCAGAGATTCACCACTCTCTGTGTGAAAAACGTTTTCCTCATCTCGGTCCTAAAAGATTTCCCCCTTATCCTTAAACTATGACCCCTTGTTCTGGACTTCCCCAACATCGGGAACAATCTTCCTGCATCTAGCCTGTCCAACCCCTTAAGGATTTTGTAAGTTTCTATAAGATCCCCCCTCAATCTTCTCAATGTCATTAAATAAATCCCATTACAGTAAGATGACATCATTACCTGAAGTAGGACCATTTTGATTACATATTAAAATCTCAGTTCAGTTCCTTTTACAATAGGGTATCGATTTGAGAGGCTGAAGCTGCTGCAAATAAACAAGAAAACAATATGTATGTTAGTGTAGTTAGACACAAAATGCTGGAGTAACTCAACGGGACAGTCAGCATCTCTGGAGAGGAATGGGTGAGATTTTGGGTTGTCCAGTACATTAGTCCAGTACATTAGTGGACTGTTAGCACACCATTTCCCCCTTGTTTATAAGATCATGACATTGGAGCAGAATTAGGCCATTCAGCCCATTGGATACTCTAACATTCAATCACTATTATTTCCTCTCAACTCCATTCTCTTGGCTTCTGCCTGTAGCCTTTAGTGGCCTTTACGAACTGGTTAATATTTGATATTGCAAGGGAACATAGTGTTATCCCTTTGTTAATCCTGGCCAAATTGGAGAGGCTAGGACTTCAAAATGGGGTAAAAGCTTCAGGGCTGCTGGTAGATTTGGTCAATTTGGAATTGCTCTCTGCAGAGCTGGGACTGGCTGCTGAGAGGTGCCAGGGTATCTAGAGCTTAGATATAATTTGCAAGAAAAGAATAAGAACATCTGCAGACCCTGTCAATTAGGTGCAAAATGCATAGAATGGATTGGATGGCAAACCAGACATACACCTTGTAAATAATTGTAAATAATGTTGCAGATTTCAACTTTGCCGATTGTTGATTGGATGAGGTATTGAGCCTTGTCTGGGTTTCTTGCAGATCAGGGTAAATGTTTCTAAGTTGGCTTCCTTGTGAAGTCTGGTTTGAATACAATGTATTGAGCTACTGTATTATTGGGTTAGGGAAATTTCTGTTATGTACGGGGTTAATCGATATCTGTAATTGGATTATTAAGAGACCACCCCCATGTGGTTCGGCCCCTCTAAGATCCCGGGACATATAAAAGTTCGCTACCACGAGGTCCCGCGTCGATCTTCTGGGAGAGCGCTTGGGACTGCGTGAACTTCTGTAGTGTCTGTTTGAGCGAGGCCCAGAGGGCTTGATCGGGCAGATACGAGGATCGAACCCGCGGTGGGATAGGTACAGTAGTTGAACTGTGACGCGCTTTTGTTAAAACAAAGATTAGTTGTTTCAAGTTCTTGATTCAGTGTTTTACTGAAACGAGACTGGGGGGAAGCTTATGCCCCTGTCCCACTTAGGGAACCTGAACGGAAACCTCTGGAGACTTTGTGCCCCACCCAAGGCTTCCGTGCGGTTCCCGGAGGTTTTTGTCAGTCTCCCTACCTGCTTCCACTACCTGCAACCTCCGGCAACCACCTGCAACCTCAAGGGAACCGCACGGAAACCTTGGGTGGAGCGCAAAGTCTCCAGAGATTTCCGTTCATGTTTCCTAAGTGGGATATGGGACATTAGAAATGAGCAATTTACACCTTGAAGGAGTTGTAGATTCCCTAGCTGCACAAAATGTGGCAGTCTGTTTGTCCCAGAGTCATGTTCCGAACCACACACTTCATTCATTTCCAATGGTAGTTTGTGGCCCCTGCAACACCCGGTGATTCATCACACTTGCCTCAGGCAGATTACTGCAGAAAACATCAAATCCTGGAAATTCTGAGATATCTAAAGCTAGTTGGATGCAAATAAATAAATAAAATGATTTAAATAATTAAATTAATGCATTTCTGATGTATTTTAAGTGCAGTTAACATATAAATTAATCATGAAATTATTAAATAAAATGTTCATATTAACTAAGGTAAAGAAAATGCCAATTGTATTTCTTAACATGGGTGTAAAATGACTTGATTCCTACACAGAGTCTTTTACTAATTGTTTATTACAATCACTAACACACACTATGCAATAGCTGTCCGTGGTCATCAGTGGTGTTAGAGAGTGGGCTGGAGGTGGGGACCTTACAATTATACGAGAGACAATGGGGAGTGGTTAGTAGTGGTGAGGTCACTATGTTAAAGGAACATGCACTGATCTACAATGGGTTGCCTTTCTCATCCACATCAGTGACCCTAATCAGATGGGGGGCATGCAGTCATGCAGCATCAGCCCAGTGTCCTGCCATTCACCAAGCATTCATTTACCCAAAGCCCACTTTACTCTGCTCATATTCCCATCAACTCCTGCTACAACGTACCATTCACCCCCATTTGAGGGGCAATTTACAGGGTTCATTTAACCTTCCTACCCACACGTGATTGGGATGCAGAAGTAATCCAGAACACTTTGAGGGGACCCGTATAAGTCACAGGGAGAATGTGAAAACTCCATGAAGATGGCACTGGCCTGGATTGGACCTGGTCACTGCCGCTGTGAGGCAACAGTTGAGGGAAGTTGAAGGACCAGATGAAGTAGGCATACCCTCTTGTATCCACACAGTTGAGTTTTGCCTTGGACTTGCTAATGAGAGCAGCAACTGAGCTGGATATCGGATCTCGAGCACATTCAGTAGCTCAATGCGACAATGAGATACATAAGTCAGTAACGTACTGGCTGCTGCAATGTTGCTAGTTTGGGCTTCTCTCTGGAACTGTTGGCTGGAGGGGAATGGAACCATTCCAAAAGTTTCGAAAACAGTGTATACCACAAAATGACTGCGCAAAGATAACTGACCCATGTTAACGAGAGGGTAAAGTTCCAGCCAGGGGTAAGTATGGACTTTATGGACTTGTATATAATAAAATTCTGTCAATTAAAATTAAATGATGCTCACTGCTATCACAGCTGCGAATTATTATAACAATACAACATCATCAATGTGAGGTCCTGGCTCCAATCCACAGTTACCATGAAGTTAGTATAATTTCAGTGGTTTAGAAGTCCTCAATGTCTTTGTATTAAAGACAAGGGGAAAAAAAGCATCAGCCATTGTTTCTGTCTAGATGAGTATGTGATGCGGGCATATAAAACAGGTTGTTGGACAGGTTTGTGTCCACAAAACTGCCCTCAATACACCAGCACTGCTAAAGGTTAATTTAAAATATTGAATCTGTTTAGAACAGGAAGGTAAGTCATTTGTTCATAATCTAAATTTGTGGCCGAGCTTTTCAAAATGGGTATTGTGTGGTGTTTCCGTGGTGGGAACCTCCTAGTTAAAATTCCCGGGGGTTCTTTGGGCCTTTTTGTGTTTACAGAGGTGCTGGAACAGCGTTCCAGTGAGCTGCGGTCAGCTCCAGCAGGAGCACTGGTGGTGCAGGATCTCGCAAACATCTCAAAGCCGTGGTGTTTAAGGAAGTTTTGTCTTGATCATCTGCTCCCAGTAGATTCAAACTTCACGATTAGAGGAGCGTCGAACACAGATACAAAGCCACGAGCAGGAAACTCCACCTTGGTACAGCCTAGCGTTTATGAACCAAAGATAAGTAGGGATGATTGCTATTTGTCGCAACAATATGAATGCACAGAGGGCATTCCTCATCAGTCAAAAATAACAAGCACCATCCACAAAGAAAATTCTTCCACTTCAGTTTATTTTGGCATTCCACAAAGCCAACGGGAAAAAAATGTTTTTATGATGTCCATGTTTAAAATGTTCCCATCAAATATGAATAATTTCCCCTCCTCTTCCAACCTTACGTGGCCCATTATCACCCCAGATCTTCACTGGATATTACACATTGACTACAAATATACCATCTTTCACAATGTGCCTGCATCCCTGTCGTTGTTCTGCGTTCCTCAATGGTTTTATGGCAATTACCGAAATCTCCTCCTCCTTGTTGCAGAGCAGCAAGAGAGGGATATTCCCCATGCAGCCGCAAATGAGATACCAATCTTTGTATACTGGAGTGAGTGCGTGTTCTGTAAGAGTGCAGTCACTGGCAAAGGTCAAGTGGTTCAAATGATGATGAATCCGCAAACTAACATCAAAGTGTCTCCTGAACGTCTCTGATAGCTGCAGTCAGAGAATTGTCCAATGTCAACTCAGATACCACCACATATACAGATAAAGAGCAAAGTTAGCATGTTTGTGTATAGTTACTGCTAACTGCACAAGTCATATTTTATATTAATGATTTGAAACACTGAAGACATTGGTGTAATGTCTTACCATTCTGTTTTAGATGAATAACAACATTTTTCTTTAACCATTTAGTGTCATTGTTCAATTTTCAATTTCCAAAATATTGTGGGCTGTTCCACTTGGAGAGATTTCTCTGTTTTAGTGTCACCTAGTTCAACAATTCCACATAACCTAGAAGATTCAACCATCCTCACGGGGGGTTTCTGGTTTTGCAGATTACGTTCTGTCACAGAGCTGCTCACGAAGGTGAGAGGCAGATTCTGAACTCAAGCATTTAAACTGATCCGGTACCAAGTTAGGCCGTAAACAGGAGGCGCAACCTCTCTCGTTCCAAAGGAGAGGAATGGCTGTCCGGATCCACGCTGAGTAATAAATAAGATACATATCTTTTAATTGATTTTGATAAATAGTTTGAAATGGTTTGTGAAGAAGGGTCTTGACCCGAAACGTCAACTATTCCTTTTCTCCAGAGATACTGCCTGACCCACAGTGTAACTCTTGGTTTTTGTGTCTATCTTCTTTTTAAATGGTTTTATGAGTTCTAAAACTATTTTGGAAATGAAGGAATTTTTAAACATTTTTGAATAAGCCAGTTCGGTATTCCGAAAAACGCAATGAATCGTGGGATTTGTCAAAAGTCAAACGCTATCATTAAAAATTGAACGAAGTGCTGTATATTCAGTGAGTATAGTTTGGGGTCGATTTTTTTGTCTTTTTTCAGTGGGAGACCGGGGTGGGGGGGGGAAGAAACCGTCCCCGGACCGACGGGACACCGGCCCCCAGGCCCAGCGTGGAGAAGCGCAAACCATTAGCTCACCTACGCCTCTCCCAACCGACAGCCCGGACCGACAACACCAGTGGCCCCAGACCAACAGATCCACAGCCAGCACCAATTCCATACCACCTCTGTTCCAACTCCAGAGGAACCTGCTCCCTGATGGGCCACTACTGCGACAAGTGCCAGTTCGCCCACGACCTCCACCCCAAGTACAAGCCGTACCTTGCACACCACCGGCTTCTGCCCGTACAGTACCCGCTGCCACTTCATCCACAACCCCGAGGAGGAGGGCCTGTTTCTGTTTGACACTAATATCAGCCAAATGCCAAAAGAGGACCTACATGTAGGTAATTGGTGAATAGGTCCCACTGATAATACTGCTGATGACATCTGCTGTCACATTGATGTTTATTAAGAGAAACCTTGGGGTGGGAGATTGCAAACTTCACGTGGTCTACCCTGTTTCGACAAATGCAATCAACCTGGTCTGTACAATCAAATAAGATCAAATAGAACAAGTTGTCCTACAACTTTAGGCTGTGCACACTATATGCAAGAAGAAGCAGAAGAAGAAGAGAAGTCTGATTGGATTATAAATAATTGTCCACAAATCTGAATTCAATTTTCTAATCAAAAGTCAGCCTATCTTTTTGCTGATTCACATTGAACTTGTATGAAGTCATCATAGATGTCTCTACAACTGTCCCCAGGGACGGCTAGGAACACACAGACAGCAAAGCCAAATATACCAGCTCCTATCTTTGATCTCGGAACATCTATCGGAAAAACTCAGAATGACCACCAAGCATCCGAGTGGTTCAGCTGAGATTGAACAGAAGCAGTCTGACAGTGATTCGGAATAATGTAGCAAAGAGATAATCCTGCTAATGCACTGAGATATTCGGTGCCAAGGAGATGGGTTGGATTATTTACTCTGTATGTTGTCACCAAAAAAGGGAAACTCCAGCATCGGGGTTGTTTGTATATAGAATCTAGTCACATGTATTACATTGTACGTGGCTCAGAAGCTGAACAAGACCGAGAATGATCTGGACTTTTCATCCTCTACTGCAACAAAACCTAAAATTCTTAGCGTTATGTACATCACAAATGTTAAAGGCTTCATCTTGTAGGGCCGCTCTTTTGAAATAATTCATTCTCAGTTGCAAGTACATTTCACTTTTCTCTGCGACCTATTCATTTTCCAGCATTGATCACCATCTCAATTAAAAATACACAAGATCCATCAACTATATTTGCAACAACCTCTTAAACTCACACTCCATCTCCTTCCAAAAGTAAGCCAAAGCAAAGATTCATCGTGAATTCATCTTTACACCCTGATTACTGATAGCTTTCTTTCTTAACGCTGGGCATCAAGTCAGCTTTTCACGGTTATTAATACAAGACTTGTATTTTCACGTAACCACGTTGCTACTGTACAGGCAAAGTCTTCACTGAAGGTTGTCCTCCTTGACATCACATGGCATGATTGGCTGAAGACTACTTCAGTAATGTTGGGAGGAGACTGATGTGGATCTTGCCATCGGCATGGGAACCTTTGCATTCCAGTGCTTGCATCTGCCATCATTGAGCATTTGGATGCACTTGCAGCTTACTGCTCCAGTTCACTGTGTAGCACCAGTCACGGTTAGATGGGGGAGAGCATTGGCTGAACAATCACAATCACAATAGTACTTTATTAGCCAAGTATGTTTTGCAACATACGAGGAATTTCATTTGCCAAGTCACTCATACAAATAAAAAGCAACGGAACACACAAAACACATTTTAACATAAACATCCACCACAGTGACTCCTCCACATTCTTCACTGTGATGGAAGGCGAAAAAAAGTTCAATCTCTTCCCTTAGCTCTCCCGCGGTCGGGGGGCTCGAGCCCTCCGTTGACGGGACGATCTTGATTCCTGTAGCCGGCGGCGTTTGGGCGCTCCGAATCAGGGCGATCAGCTCCTGCATCGGGGGGATGTCAGCTCCCCCACGCTGGCGATCGGACCCCGAGTCAGGGCCGGACATGCCTCTGCCTCATTGGAGCTTCCAAACACCCACAGCCGCTCCCAAGACTGCGAGCACTTGATGATAAGTCCGCAGGCCGCAGTTGGAGCGATCCCAGGCAAGGCATCGGCTCCGATGTAAGTCTACACCCCGCGGTGAGGCCCAAAGTCAGTCCGAGGAGGCCTCCAGCTCCATCGATGGTAGTCCGCAGAGCGACCGGTGAATGCGATCCGGAAAAAAATCATAGAACATTTACACACACTTTTAACACACACTAAAACATTTTTAAAAAAGATGAAAAAACACACAGACTGTTGGTGGGGCTGCCAATCGTGCGGCGCCCCCCGGTGGTCAACGGTGCAGCAGGCAGTGCCGCTGCCTCACATCTCCAGTGACGCAGGGTCAATCCTGACCTCTGGTACTATCTGCGTCTGTGAGTTTGCTTGTTCTCCCTGTGACCACATGCGTTTTCTCCAAGTGCTCTGGGGTTTCATCTCATATTTCAAAGACTTTCAGTTTGTTTGTGCGAAGAAAGCTGGAAAAGGAGAGTTGGTGGACAAAGCATGGCATGTAATAGGTGGACATAAACAAGGAAGGTGGGTGTGTGGAACGAGCTGCCAGAGGAGGTAGTTGAGGCAAGTGTTAAAGCAACATTTAAAAGACATTTGGACAGGTACATGGATAGGAAAGGCTTAGAGGGATATGGGCCAAAGTGGGCAGTTGGGACAGGTATAGATAGATGGGGCATCTTGGTCAGCGTGTACAAGTTGGGCTGAAGGGACGGTTTCCATGCTGTATGTCCCCATGGCTATCCTTGTTAGTTGATAACAGACCAGAATATCTGCTACCCAGGTTCATTCATGGCAGTGTGGAGAAATAGAGAATCATCAGCTGAAGGAGAGCAGAAGTGATCGGGGTTCAATCCCGACTATGGGTGCTGTCTGTACGGAGTTTGTACATTCTCCCCGTGATCGCGTGGGCTTTCTCCAAGATCGTTGGTTTTGTTCCACACTCCAAAGCCGTACAGGTATGTAGGTTAATTGGCTTGGAATCTGAAATAAGAATAGCAAATGCTGGATGTATTCAAAAGATCAAGCAGTATCTGTTGAAAGAGAATTGAAGTGAATGTTTCAGGATAATGACCCTTTTATCAGAATGTTTTTCTGTCTCCGCAGTTGCTGCCTGACCTGCTGAATGTCTCCACATTTTCTGTCTTCATTTCCATATGTCAGTCTGCTCCTATCTCTGTGCTGCACATTCCCATACCCGATTAAGGTAAAACATACATTGAAACCTGCAGCTCAACAATACTCATAGATTAATAGATTATACGGATAAAACTTAGCAAATGGCCAGCTGCAAAAAAAAAACATTAACTAAAGCAATAACATGGCATTATTTAACCCATGTTGGAAGGACCATTGGAAACTTCCAACAAAAGAACACAAATGTTGCTTTGATTTAAGCCTCCCCAGCTTTATGATAACACCAATTAAAATAGCACGGCAATGTGCTTGGACATATAAGGAAACAATAAAAAAAAGACTCTTTGCAGCACTCATTTTTGCTGATTGACATTATGCCCCTGGTTATAAGAAAATAAAAGATAACGACACACAAGAAAGCCAGTTGGCTCAACAGGACCATTTTTTCTGCGGCTCATGTGCTATTTGCCCTTTCATGGACTCTCAGTTGCTGTTTGATTTCCTGAGGGAATGTGGCAAACACAGCCCAAGCCTTATGGATTTGAGTCTCTTTCCACGTTTAAACCCATGACATTCAACAATGGGTGGCTTGCTTTTATCTGGTGCCACCTTTCTGGTTTGGGAAGTACTGGAATGATTGGTTTCTGCGATGCATTTAATTTATGGGTTCTTGAAATAAATTTCAATCCCATATTAACCAGATATTTACGCAGCTCTTTTGATTTTGTGCTTGGGTCTTCCAGTCCTGCGATCACAATCCAAGGTAAATAGCTTGCTTTCATCTGCATCATCAGTGCAGCTCATCAAGTTAAGGAGTTGGATCACATCCAGTTCCAATTCTTTTTCCAATGAAAACAGACCTAGTTTGTGAAGTCTCTTTTCATTGCCTGTAATTCCAGGTTACGAGACAATCCTAGCCTTTCTCCGCAAGCTCTTCTCACTGGTTCAGTGCCTTCTGAAGAACAATGTCCTAAACTGTCCTCGTTAATCTTATCCATAGGAAGACTAATAAATTATGACCAATTACAACAACCAGTTTCAATCTTAATTCAGTGGAGATGGCTTTGATTTTAATTCTTCTGATAATGTAATGTCAGTTTCCTTAAATAATATGTTTCATCCATTCACGGGAGATGGGAAACAGTTGCAAGGCTTGTGCGCACCTCCCATCCTTAATTGCTTGTGAGAGGCTGGTGATTGTCTGCTGGTACTGCTCTCGTCCTTCTGACGAAGGGGGTACTCACCCTTTCCTATAAAGTGAGGAAGTCCAGGGCTTTGACCAAATTATGACAAAGAAACATAGAAATATATCAAAACCAAGGCAACATGTACAATGGAACTGCCAAATGTTCCTCTTTTTTGAAACAATAGATGTCAGGGATAACTGAAGAGCTTGTCATGATTATCTGAAGAGCTGGCAGAGAATCCTCATCTGCACTACCTCTTGGATTTGGTACATAATACAGCGCTGGTGATGCATGGGCTGACTGCTTAATATCATCAATGAAGATGCTTTGTTTCTTTGCCTCTTAATCGTTTTTAGACCTTAAACTCCTCCAGGCAAGTGTCATACCGAAGATCGATACAAAACGCTGGAGTAACTCAGCGGGGCAGGCAGCATCTCTGGAGAGAAATAATGGGTGATGTTTCGGGTCGAGGCCCTTCTTCAAATGATCTTTGGTTTAAATCAACATCTGCAGTTCCTTGCCACACATGAAATCCAGCGCATTGGTGGTGTAGATTTGATAATGGTCATGTCATTAAAGGTCATGAAGAGTTGAGTAGATGGTATTGTTCTGGCCTGGGATCTGTAAACCAAGATCAAGGTCACTCACTTTCCTCTCACTTGTAGCTTCCAGAGTTTTTTATTCTTGATTATACGAGGTGGGAGCACCAAAATTGAACATCAGGGAGCTTAGATATTGATGGGTAAGTAAAACATAGATGTACTGGGACAGCCCATCCATGGTTCTGGAACGCCAGTCTTCAGTGCTGCATCAGCTTTCCATTGAGATTCAAAGCCCCTGCCATGTATATGCTTTAGTTTATAGACTTTGTGGAATCACTTTGATGAGATGACTGGCCTGACGACTCACTTTTGTGTTGCCACAAAAAGCTCAGGAGAAGGCTGAGATGAGTCACCAACTATGCAACTATTGAAAAATGAAAGTGCTGATGGGAATACACATTTGTTTGCTTGTTACTAACGCAAACTATAAACACTGATTGAAACTCCCTCCAAAGAAGCATCCCAAATGGAGCCTGTTATCCCTTGGGTACAAATATTACCTTGAGTCCAAATTCAAAAGGATAACCAGGTCAACATGCACAGTGAAGAATGTTAGACACACCCAATATTGTTTCTAATCTTCAACTGTAAATGCCCGTGGTTTCACAGGCTGTGAAGTTTGTTTTGTCGTTCATTAAAATGGGTTTAATTCATATTTGACAGCTATTTACATTTCAAAATCTAAAACCAAAAATCTAGATAATCACACTTGAAATTAAAATGGAGAGGAACAGAGCACAGTTTCTGGAACGACTTCAAATCCAGCAATGCACAGTAGTCCGAGACATCCTGTCACCCTGGTATTGTAAAGTGTGTCAATGTGTGATACAATAAACCATTCCCTCCTCAGTCTGTTTAGTAATACCCCCAGATTAACCTCTTTGACAAAATATTCGTCAGATGTTTGCAAGTTTGAAATTCAAATGCACTATAAATATCATTTACAGACTGATGCGAAGTATTAATGAGTTCAGAGTGACATTCAGCTCTAAATGAAACCTGGTCACAGGTTTTACTTATTTAACTGTTCAAATGCCAGAGTTAATGTGACACATAATCTAACTTTTTATATTCTTCAAGTTGACCTCAACATTTTTCTCTGGGCTGCAGTTTCACAACCACATTTTTGTCTTTAATTATCGCCTCCTAATTCTCAATAGACATATTTGCCAGAAACTACATATGCAGTTTTATCCATTTGATACTAAACCAGGCAGATCAAGATTACATGTTTGGCTAGTACCCTAAATCAGCTGATCTCTTCGTTTCTTTCAGAGAGAACATCTGTGCAAAAACGTTTACTTTGGCATTGACGTGAACATTGATTAGATACACAAGAACAATTGAAAATAGGAGCATGAGTCGATTATCAGGTCCGTCGAGACTTTCCCGCTGTTTAATAGGATCTTGGTTGCTTTGTATTAGCCCCAACTCCACCTGTACCATTTGACAGCAAAGGTCAAGTACAGATGTTACTCAAGCTGACACATCGACTGTCCATTATCCTCCAGACTCGCCTCTTGACCCGCTGAGTTCCTCCAGCAACTTGTTCATTATCCTATAGGATCTTATATGCTTTAATAAATTCACCCTTCATTCTTCTAAACTCCAAGAAATACAGACCCAAACTATGTATCTCTCTTGTTTAGGAAGGAACTACAGATGCTGGTTTACACTGAAGATAGACACAAAAATATTGGAGTATCTTAGCGGGACAGGCAGCATCTCTGGCGAGAAGGAATGGGTGACGATTCTGGGCGAGAAGAGTCTCGACCCAAAATGTATCTCTCATGGTAGACCATCTCTCTGATCCCAGGAATGGGCCTCTTGGAATAAATATCCTTTATACTGCCTCTAATGTTACTATTTTTTATTTTGATTGAGGGACCAAAACTGTACCTATTCTAAGTGAGGCCTTATCAACACCCTGGATGTTGGCACCAAAATCTCAGCTTTTAATCTCCAACCATTTTGCAATGAAAGCCAAAATGTTGTTTGCCTTACCCACTTGTCCCTCCACCGTGATCTTGTGTTTATTGCTTCCATTTTTGCAAACTGCCCACAAGCTATCACTTCCCTTGAGAAACGTGGCCAAACATTAGTGAATAACTTGCAGGTTTTCAACAAAGTACACGACTGCATTTGTAAAGTTCCTGACGATGTAGGTAAAGACATACAAGGAAAATGTGAGAGAGTGATTTTAACCAACAAAGTTCTTGAATAAATACAAAACATAGCTAAAATTCTCAAAGGTAGTTGTAATGCACAAGATATCGACATGAATATAGAGTCTGTAGCTTGTTTTGGGTATGCACCAGTGACCTCAGCTGGAGTAGAAAGGTGTTTTTCACAACTGAAGCATATTCTGTCTGACAGACGGAACAGTTTAACACCAGATAATTTGAAAAATATGCTAGTAATTATGTGTAACCAGGCAACTTTGGTCATTTAATGTAGTATATATCATTTTAAACCATATTTTGGTGGTGGAAATACATGCCTTTTTTGGTGAATAAATGCCTTTTTTGTACCTTTTTTGTAATTTTATTGTGTCTTTTTACCTGCCTATTTTTTAGTGCCTAAACATCCTGGCTCTACTCATTATAAATTCACCTGTTTCTGAGTGTAAGGGACCTACATTTGTCTTCACTAATCTTTTCCTTTTTACATATCTATAGAATAAATAGCAGCCAATATAAATGTAAATAACAGGTGGCGCAGCAGTATTGTTGCTGCCTTACAGTTGCTGCCTTACAGCCCCGGGTTCGATCCTGACTATGGGTGCATGTTGGTATGGAGTGTGTCCCTTCTCCCCATGACCTGTGTAGGTTTTCTCCAAGATCTTTGGTTTTCTTCCACACTCCAAAGAAGTAATTGGCTTGGTATTAATGTAAAATTGTCCCTAGTGTGTAGATTGGGTTAATATGCAGGGATCGCTGGTCAGTGTGGATTCAGTGGGCCGAAGGGCCTGTTTCCGTGCTGTATTTCTAAACTAAACAACCCTGCAGCTGATATGTTGTGAATTGATATTAGCAATAACACGCAGGTAGACATAAAATGCTGGAGTAACTCAGCGGGACAGGCAGCATCTCTGGAGAGAAGGAATGGGTGATGTTTCAGGTCAAGTTCCTTTTTCAGACTAGTCAGGGGAGAGGGAAATGAAAGATATAGACAGTCACGTAGAGAGATATAGAACAAATGCATATCTTTAATTCCCACTGAGTTACTCCAGCATTTTGTGTCTATCTCTGGTTTAAACCAGCATCTGCAATAACACTCCAGATCATTAACAACTGCAGTACTGTTTAATTCCTATTGGTGGCACCACGGAGCACAGCTGCTGCAAATAGCTCCACTTGCTGGAAATCAGTGAAACTGCAGCCTTGTGCAACTGAAATCTTCCCTCACTTTCCCCTCTTTTGTGTTCCTCTTCAGGCTGATTTTGTAAACAAAGAATACCATCAAAATGACTTGTGTTTATACATGGCTACTGGTTATGAGTTAAGTGTTTGCTACAACAATACTGATTAAATCACTCATTTATTTTACACATCCTCATGCAGGTCCACCACTGATTTTCCGCCATCCTCGGTTCCAGAGCCTTGCCATAGCATCCGCTTTTCAGGACCAACAGAGGTCAAGTAATAATGTTTTATCTCTCGACATCACCACCTATATCCCTCGTTTCCCTTATCCCTAACCAGTCTGAAGAAGGGTCTTGATCAGAAACGTCACCCATTCCTTCTCTCAAGAGATGCTGCCTGTCCTGCTGAGTTACTCCAGCTTTTTGTGTCTATCTTCACGAAATAATGAAACAACAATACACCCCTGACCCACAAATTATACCGCCCCTGTGTCTCTAAAGCACCAGGGACTGCTATAAACTTAAATGTCCAGACCTTTGACTGTGTTGAGGGGCTATAGTGCTTTTATAACATAGAAAATAGGTGTAGGAGGAGGCCATTGGACCCTTTGAGCCAGCACCGCCATTCATTGTGATCATGGCTGATCATCCTCCTCCATTGTCACAGAGTAAGGCTAATGCAAATTGGAGGAAGAGCATCTCATATTTTGCTTGGGCACTTTACAGCCCAGTGGTATGAATATTGATTTCTCCAACTTCAGGTAACCCCGGCATTCTCTCTCTCTCTATCGCTCTCCCACCCAAGTCGCACCAGCTTCTCGTTTTCACCCAACAGCTAACGATGACCCGTTTCCTTTATCGTCATTCATTTTTTGCATATCATTCATTGTCCTTTATCACTCTGCATCATCGTCTATATCTCTCGCTTCCCTTACCCCTAACCAGTCTGAAGAAGGGCCTCGACCCGAAACGTCACTCATTCCTTCTCTCCAGAGATGCTACTTGTCCCGCTGAGTTACTCCAGCATTTTGTGTCTTTCTTCGGGTTGCACTCCTAAACTGTTTGGTCACATGCGGCAAAAAAGGTCAGAGCTCCATTGGCACAGCTGGCACAGCTGGTAGAATTCCTGCTTCAAGGGTTATAGGTCCAATGGCCTCCGTACAAAAAAAAATGCCCCTGATGTGTAGGGAGTGGATGAGAAAGTGGGATAACATAGAACTAGTAGTGTGTTCCACGCAGTATGTCAAAGCTAAACATTTCAGTGTTCAGTATCAGTATTCAGTATTTACTTGAAGGTCATTTTAACTGAGTACTTACATACACAGATGAAACAAAAACATTGTTTCTCAATCAGTTCCCATCAGTGAGGTTAATAAAAACAGAATAAATACATAGAAACATAGAAATTAGGTGCAGGAGTAGGCCATTTGGCCCTTCGAGCCTGCACCGCCATTCAATAGGATCATGGCTGATCATCCAACTCAGTGTCCCGTACCTGCCTTCTCTCCATACCCTCTGATCCCCTTAGCCACAAGGGCCACATCTAACTCCCTCTTAAATATTGCTAATGAACTGGCCTCGACTACCCTCTGCAGCAGAGAGTTCCAGAGATTCACCACTCTCTGTGTGAAAAAAGTTCTTCTCATCTCGGTTTTAAAGGATTTCCCCCTTATCCTTAAGCTGTGACCCCTTGTCCTGGACTTCCCTAACATCAGGAACAATCTTCCTGCATCTAGCCTGTCCAACCCTTTAAGAATTTTGTAAGTTTCTATAAGATCCCCTCTCAATCTCTTAAATTCTAGAGAGTATAGAATTTAGGAATACATATGGCTTTAAAGATTAAAATTAATATATCTAAAATAGGCCTAAAAATTGAAATAAAAACAGATTCAGACCGAACAGTGGCTTTCACTCAGTGAATTACAAAGACATATTAATTGCCCTTTGTAAAAATGCCCCTGATGTGGTTGAGAAAGTGAGATAACGTATAACTGATGTGAACGGGTGATCGATGGTGTGTGTTTAAACTAAACAATCCATTCAGAAGATTGCAATGAAGTAATTGTAACAGTAATTGACCACCATTGCTACTGTAACACTGAGATGTATCCATGCAGGCAGGTTGCACAGTCTGGTCTCTGCACATTGTTGCAAGCAGACTGTGTGTGTGTTGTGTGTGTCAAAGATCTTATAGCTCTAAGATCTTTGGTGTGTGTTGTGTGTGTGATGTGGGGCGGAGATTGCCAGCAGGCAGCACCAGAAGTTGTCAGAAGCAGCGACGGAACTTGCCGGCTTGCAGCTTTGATGCTGAGAGCTGAGAGCTGAGCATGGGCAGGGTGTGAGACAAGCTGGATGTCCGCGGCCGGCAGCTTGCACCGGGCACTAGCTGGGTGGACGCGGCGCCTCTGCTGCTCCAGCTCCAGCTCCAGCTCCAGCTCCTGCTCCAGCTCCAGCCCGCACCTCCGGCAGCTCAACATGTCCCTCAGGCCGGCCAGACAGCGCAGGAGGGACAAGCCTCCTCCCGACACCCTGCGCCACCTCAAGTCCAGGGAGAAGAGGAAGCATGGGGACATGCATGGTCCTGCCACTGTGTACATGCAGGTGGTGGGGACGGGCAGCAGGGAGAACGGTGCATCTCTCTATGTATTCTCAGAATACAACAGGTAGACAACCCCTTTTAGCTCTTCCCCCCTTTAGTAACGTTTCCTCAACCCTAATGTCTGAATCTCCCATGTACAGACTTGGGCACAACATGCTGGAGTAACTCACTCAGCGGGTCAGGCAACATGTCTGGTGAAAATAAATGGGTGGCGTTTCAGGGTCGAGACCCTGCTTCAGATTGAGAGTCAGGGTGGAGGACACGAGGGGTAAGGGGAGATACAAGACAAAGCAGAGCCCCTGCATCGATGACTCAGGAAAGGTGGAGCCCACAATGATCCAGTGTTGGCTGGTGACAGGAACACAAGCTGTAAAATTAACAAGAGGATTAGGGTGGGGAGGGACGGGGAGAGAGGGAAAGCATTACCCATACTGCTGGGTTGTGAGCTGCCCGCCCAACTGGAATATGAGGTGCTGTTCCTCCTATGTGCGTGTGGCCTCATTGTGATAGTGGAGGAGGCCCAGGACATTTTAACTCCCCTTCCCACTCACATACTGACCTTTCGGTCCTGGGCCTCTTGCACTCACTTAGTATCAAAAAGAAAGTATCTGATGAAAATGACCATGGCCAGGCTCAGAAGTATCAGGTCCCCCCCCAGTCGACTATCTCCTAGTGCACTGCTGTTAAATTTTAAGATCTGGATGATTATTTTTGTAAAGTTTGATCTGCCTGTCCCGCTCCAGGTTTAAACAGAGCGCTGTCAGTTTAACATGTAACAGGATGAATGGGGGGGTCAGTAAAAGGTGAATGGGAAGATCACTATGGGGGGGATCGGTGCAGGATAATCAAAGGTGGGTCAGTACAGGATGGATGGGGGTGCAGTACAGGATGGATGGGGGGGGTCAGCACAGGATGAATTGGGGGGGGGGTGTAGGGGGGGGGGGGGGGGGCAGGAGAATCAATGCCAGGTGGATAGGGTGATCAGCGCAAGATGAATAGATTGGGGGGGAGGGGGAAGATGGGGAGGGGAGCGCAGGGGATGTCAGTGAGGACTGAATAGAGGCGGTAAAGGGGATCGGTGCGGGATGGGGAAGAGGGGTCTCAGAATAAGAGGGGTCGAGGGGGGTGTACAAGAGAGAGAGAGAGGGGGTGAGATGGGGAGGAAGGAAGGTCAGCGCTCCTCGGACAACATCGCCCCGCTGCCTTGTCGGTCCCTGTCCACTGTCCACTGCCAAGTGCCGCCGCCAGAGGTGGAGGCGGTTATGATCACCTCGCCACTGCCTCCCCTTCTCCGCCAGCCAACAGCAAGGTGTGGGGCCGAGCGGTGCAGCTCAAAGATCCTATGGCAATAGGATCTTTGGTGCAGCTGCTTCAGACAACGGAAGGAGTCCTCCCCCTCCCTCCCTCCTCCTCCCGGCCTCGGCATGCGAGAGGGTTTGTTTTTTATTTTATTATTATTTTTTTATTATTTATTTTTTATTTTTTATTAGCAGTACAGTAAATCACATTAATACATCGCATATATCTTATTACATTATGTTGTACCACTTCATTTTTTGAGCTTTAAAAAAGATAGAAATGAAAGAAGTAAGGAAAGTAAGCAAGAATCGTGAAGGTGCAGGAAAGTGTTGGGAGAAGAGAACCCCTTAGGGAAGGAATTAGAGAAGGAAGCTAAGAAAAGAAATAAGACCCTAGAAAGAAAAGAAAAAAAAGAAGAAAGGAAAATCAATCGCTCTATTGTAACACAAAACTCCGCAAAAAAGGATATACCAACCGTGTTTTTATTAAAAATTTATTTTATACCCCCCGTTACCAGGTCCTGGTAGCCTTAGAGGGTTTGTTTTGAAAGCGGTTATCGCCGTTTGCGGATTTGCAAGAATAGGTCTTGGCATCATCCTCAGCACAGGCATTGTGTGCCGAAGGGCCTGGTCGTGCTGTATCATTCTACTATGTACATTGGGGCAAGAGCAATTTTGATGGTATAGGAGGAACTTGACTGGAGGAGTGAGTGAGGTGGTAAATATTTCTCATCTGCATTTATTAAAAAGAAAGACATAAATGTGAGGGGCTTGGCAGTTAATAGCAAAGTCTTGAAGAAATTCCACGTTACAGAAGAGGGGATGCTGGCAGTCTTAAAAAGCATAAAGTTAGATAAAACCCCAGTCTACTCAACCTCCTCTCCCTATAGCCCAGACACTCTGCTCCTGGCCACATCATTGTGAATGTACTTCACACTCTTCCTCATAACCAAAATAGGAATGGAGTGATTTCTGAAGCATGAAACTCACCTGATTCTAAAAACTGCATCAATGTGGTGCATATTGCATTCTACCTGGGCAGCAGAAAGATGGGTGGCAGTGAGGTTGAGTCTTTTATATTTCCCCGATGCCCCAAAACAAAAATAAAGAAACATTTGTATGTGTCGTTAGTTGGCTATAGTCAGATCTGAGAATAACGCAAGTAATTTTGCCAGTGGGCTTGAAGATGCATTAGAATCCCAGAGGAAATGCACACAAGCTTGGATGTGAACATCCGATTCTGATTCAATCTTTATTGTTATTGTGCGGTGTACAGTACAGAGACAACGGAATGCAGTTAGCATCTCACCCAGAAGAGCGAACATTGAATAATGAGCAGTAAAATATATATATATATATGTACAACAGTTGTAGTAGTGCAATATTTTCTGGGGGAAGGAGTGTCTGGGGGGGAGGTGACTGGCAATCACCCAGGTGCAGAGTTAAGTAGTGGAACAACCGCCAGCCGCAGGGAAGAAGCTGTTCCTGAACCTGCTGGTCCGGCAACGGAGAGACCTGTAGCGCCTCCCGGATGGAAGGAGGGTAAACAGTCTGTGGCTGGGGTGAGAGCAGTCCTTGACGATGCTGCGCGCCCTTCGCAGACAACGCTTGCTTTGGACTCAATGGAGGGGAGTGAGGAACCTGTGATGCGTTGGGCAGTTTTCACCACCCTCTGCAGTGCTTTCCGGTCGGAGACAGAGCAGTTGCCATACCATACTGTTGCTACATCTTGCTGATCCAGCATTTATAAACTGGTGAGGCTGCAACCCATTTCAAAGGCTCATTACAAATTTATGCCAAGATAACTGAGAAAGAAGATGCATTATCAGCATTTAAGAGGGAACTGCAGATGCTAGAGAATCGAAGGTTACACAAAAAAGCTGGAGAAACTCAGCGGGTGCAGCAGCATCTATGGAGCGAAGGAAATAGGCAACGTTTCGGGCCGAAACGTTGCCTATTTCCTTCGCTCCATAGATGCTGCTGCACCCGCTGAGTTTCTCCAGCTTTTTTGTGTAACCTGCATTATCAGCATGCTGGAGACAAAAGCTACACTGTGAATTCTGCATGAAGAATGGATGCATGCAGCTAGACTGCCACTGGATGGCAGTAGTGTACTTACCAATACTTTTTGTTAAAGTTTGCACAAACTAGTGCAAAACATGGTGACGGTTTTTTACTTCAAAGTTATTGTAGCATAAAGGAGACTGTGACTTGATTATATGCTGGTGTTTTCCGGGAAAGCAATTTTCTTTTTATTTGGGGCCATTGAACGCTTTTATGCCGCCAATTTAGTTTTACTGATGGAGAGTTCTGATCAATAATTAGCGAGTTGTATCAAGACAACTTTGGGCCCAATGGCCATTTTGATCTGTGCTTGTATTGCAGATATCTCTTCAACTGTGGTGAAGGGACACAGAGACTGATGCAGGAACACAAGTAAGGATTCTCTCTCGGTCTGATCAAACGCTTGGCTCAAACATCACTCCATATTTGAGAATGGGTGACAAACTATTTACAAAATAATTTTGTTCTCTCTTACAGGCTAAAGATTTCTCGTCTCGACAACGTGTTTGTGACCAGGATGAGTTGGAACAATGTTGGAGGATTATCTGGTAGGAACTTGGATGTTCTGTAAGGATTCATTTTGAATTTGAGTGGCAAGTTTATTTTTTTTGGAAGGGAAGGGATTTACGAATTTTGATTTCTAGCAACTGTGCCTGGATGACTTTGACACGAGGATTGAGGAAATGTTTCAGAGAGCTGAATTGTTTGTGCTAAATTACTTCAGGGTCAGGCCCTCTTGTGTGCCGATCCAGAGGAGTACAATGGAAATGTATAGAAACATAGAAAATAACTGCGGGAGTAGGCCCTTTGAGCCAGCACTGCCATTCAATGTGATCATGACTGATCATCCAAAATCAGTACCCTGCTCTCCACATAATCCCTTGATTCCATTAGCCATGAGTCTCCTGTGCTGAAACAGTGGGGTCAGATGGCTGTGTGGGTGGGGACTTCAGTGTCTTGTTCGTTACTTGTGTGTATCATTTTTATACCCATGATTAGGAGAGAAAGCAGGTACAGGATACTGAGTTGGATGATCAGCCATGATCATATTGAATGGCGGTGCAGGCTCGAAGGGCCGAATGGCCTACTCCTGCACCTATTTTCTATGTTTCTATGTTTCTATGATGGTGCAGCGGTAGAGCTACCTGTCGCCTTACAGCGCCGGAGACCTGGGCTTGATCCTGACTATGGGTGCTTGTCTGTATGGAGTTTGTACGTTCTCCCCGTGACCTGCGTGGGTTTTTTCCAAGATCTTCGGTTTTCGCCCACACTACAAAGACGTGCAGGTTTGTAGGTTAATTGACTTGCTGTAAATGTAAAATTATTCCTCGTGTTGGCGCGGACTCGGTGGGCCGATGGGCCTATTTCCGTGCTGTATCTCTAAAAAAAAAACTTTAAAAAAGCCATTCTGAGTTGGCCTGAGTGGGATTGATTGCAACTAAGTAATTTGCTTGGCTTCTTAAGTTGGTGTGGATCAGGGAACAGACAAAATCAGTTGGCATCCTTCGCTTCAACTACCGCAAGGACTAATGCCGTCTTTTTAAACATGTTTTCTCCAGGTTTGATTTTGACATTGAAGGACACCGGGGTTCCCAAATGTGTCTTTTCCGGACCACCACAATTTGTGAGTAGCAAGTGGATTATTGGGTTGTGAGCAAATTAGGCAGTGGGACATTAGCCCCAGTATGCACTTCATTTTTAGCTGGCAGTCGTATCAGAGAGGATACAAACATGGGTTGTTGGCCATTTAACATGTTAATCTGCTCTTCAATTGAAGACTTGGAATTATTCAAGGTGGTGTTGGATATGGTTACTCTTTGGTATCTTAACTGACTATAGGCTTTACTAGTTGCTTCTTGTTCTGAAGGCTGAACAGACTTGGCATATGGTGTTATTGATTGAATTGAATTGGATACATTTTATTAGCCAAGTTATGTATACATACAAGGAATTTGCCTTGGTGCTTTGCTCACAAGTAACAACACCATATACAGTAGTAGCCAATTAAAAATAAAACATTAAATGTTGATGGTACACAAAATTGCTGGAGAAACTCAGCGGGTGCAGCAGCATCTATGGAGCGAAGGAAATAGGCGACGTTTCGGGCCGAAACCCTTCCTCAGACCCTGTAAATGTTGGTGGCTGAGCCAAACCAGACCATGATGGAGAAAGTGAGGATAGACTCTAGAATGGGAGTGTAAAACTGGACCATCATTGCCTGTGGCAGATTGTTTTTTCTCAGCTGCCGCAGGAAGTACATCCTCTGTTGGGACTTTTTGGCTGTGGAGTCGATGGTGGCCTCCCATTTAAGGTCCTTGGAGATGATGGTTCCAAGGAACTTAAATTACTCCACAGATGTGACTGGCGTTGTTGATGGTGAGTGGGGGGAGGGGAGGGGAGGGGAGCTCTACTAAAGTCTACAGTCAATTCCACTGTCTTAAGAGCATTGAGCACCAGGTTGTTGCGATGGCAGCAGGATGCCAGCTGAGTCACTTCCTGTCTGTAGGCAGATTCCTCCCCATCCTTGATCAGCCCAATCAGGGATGTGTCGTCCGCAAACTTGAGAAGCTTGACGGAGGTCTGAGTCGTTGGTGTAGAGAGAGTAAAGGGGAGGGGAGAGTACACAGCCTTGTGGTGCTCCTATGCTGAGGGTCAACGTGTCCAAGATGTGCTTTCCCAGCCTCACATGCTTCTTCCTGTCGGTCAGGAAGTTGATGATCCACTGACAGAGGGGTTCAGGCACAGTCAACTGGGAAAGTTTGGAGTGTAGTAGCTCTGGCACAACGGTGTTGAATGCAGAGCTAAAATCCACAAACAATCCTTGCATAGATCCCCTAGCGGGCTAGGTGCTGGAGGATGGAATGAAATCCACTGATCTAATGGCCCAATATGCAAATTGTTGGGGGTCCAGCAGGGGGTTTGTGATATTTTTCAGGTGGGCCAGCACAAGCCTTTCAAGAGTCGTCATGACTACAGAGGTCAGTGTGACAGGTCTGTAATCATTAAGACCAGTAATCCTTGTCTTTTTGGGTAAGGGAACAATAGTGGAGACTTTGAAGCAAGCAGGGACAGTGCAGGTTTGCAGGGACTGGTTGAATATGTCTGTGTAGACTGGTGTCAGTTGTTCGGCACAGAGCTTGAGATCCTGGATATTTCCGGCTTTCCGGGTGTGTGGAACGACCTGCCGGAGGAGGTAGTTGAGGCAGGTATTATCACAATGTTTAAGACACATTTAGACAGGTGCATGGATAGTACACAAAAATGCTGGAGAGACTCAGCGGGTGCAGCAGCATCTATGGAGCGAAGGAAATAGGCAACGTTTCGTTGGACGACTTTCAGACCAAATAAAACTGCATTTATTTATGTTTAAGAAAAAACTGCAGATGCTAGAAAATCGAAAGTAGACAAAAATGCTGGAGAGACTCAGCGGGTGCAGCAGCATCTATGGAGCGAAGGAAATAGGCAACGTTTCGTGCCGAAACGTTGCCTATTTCCTTCGCTCCATAGATGCTGCTGCGCCCGTTGAGATTCTTCAGCATTTTTGTCTACCTTCGATTTTCCAGCATCTGGAGTTCCTTCTCAAACAGGTACATGGATAGGGCATGTTTAGAGGGATTTGGGCCTAACACAGGCAGGTGAGACTAGTGTAGAGGGGAGATGTTGGCTGGTGTAGTCAAGTTGGGCCGAAGGGCCTGTTTCCACAATGTAACTCTATGTTCTACATTAGCTAAGTTAAAACTAATAACTGTAAATCAATTAATACCATTTTCCCTTTATTTCCCCTGGAAAGGAGCAATACTTGGCAGCGATAAGAACATTCTCTGGCTCGCTACAAGGAATAGATTTAGGTAGGACGCATGGATATAATGATTGCAGTACTGCTGCCTGTATGAATATTCAAGTACTTAACACATTCTCTCTCTGTCACTTCAGCTGTACGCCCTTACACAGAGCCACACTATGTTGATGATACTATGGCTGTGTATCAGGTGCCCATATTTGGTAAGCTATTTCTCCTGTTCCACTTCCAGCTGTATCTTGTGTTGCTTAACTTGGCCTCTTTTGAATAAGAAGAGATGGTTACTAGTAGCGATGGCCAAACTCAGCCAGTTGGCCACTGGTTAATCTAGATTAAGCCAGCCGAGAACAGCTTCAATTGTTGCCCCTCAGGGCAAATTGAATAGCGTTCTCTGTACTCGATCATAATTGAGATTCTATGCACCTTTCATTTCAAGGTCTGTGGGTTTAATTCATAGCATGTGCTTTTAAAAAAGAAATTAAGGGTGCCTGCATATTAAATATTTTTCCCACCTTTTCACCTATTTAAATGTTCAATTTGAAGGTTTTCTCACCTCAACAGCATCGAGGCGTGACTTGCTGCTAACATTAATTTTAAACCCTGATCAATTTATTTGGCTGTGGATGAGATACAGACTGGACATTAGAAACACAGCAGCTGATTGAGTCTTGATCTCCAGAAAATGTTTCACAAATGTCTTCCTGAAATTCTGTTCCCTAAACTCAAAACAAGAATGCTTCGGAGAAAATTATACTGGTAGACTCCACGTCAAGCTGTCTGATTAATTTAGCAATACACTCCAAGAATACAGTACCAAAATCTCTAGAAATGACCTTTTATTGATTGCAATGAATGTTTACAATGTTACCTTTTGTTTTGTGTTAAATGACCAAACTACAAAAGCGATATCTAAGTGAATGCACACAGCTCAGTTATCCAGGGTTGGGGAATCGACAGCGAGGAGATTTCGCTAAAGGTCACGACCCGAAACGTCACCCATTCCCTCTCTCCAGAGATGCTGCCTGTCCCGCTGAGTTACTCCAGCTCTTTGTGTCTATCTACGAGACCTAGAGGACATAGGTTTAAGATGAGGGGGAAAGATTTAATAGGAACCGGAGGGGCAATCTTTTCACACAGAGGGTGTGGAAGGAGCTACTGGAAGAAACAGTTTAAGCAAGATGGAGGCAAAGTGTTTGAGTAACTCAGTGGGACAGGCAGCATCTCTGGAGAGAAGAAGGGTCTCGACCCGAAACGTCACCCGTTCCTTCTCTCCAGAGTTGCCGCCTGTCCCGCTGAGTTACTCCAGCAATTTGTGTCTCTCTTAGGTTTAAACCAGCATCTGTAGTTCCTTCTTACACAAGTGATTTAGGCAAATGCCATCACGATATTTAAAGGACATTTGGATAGGAACATGGATACAACAGGTGGGACATTTCAAATGGAACGCAACACATTTTCCATTGTGGCAAAGCTGGCAGTGATGGATTCTGCAATGTTATTGCAAAGCCATCATTTGAGTAATCGTAACGTTTATTTGTATAGAAACTGCATTTGACTCATGTTTGTGGTGAATTAATTTGTGATGTCTTAGCTGCAGATTTTTTATTATGTAAAGTATTGACACCTTTGTCAATATGGAAAACATAAAGAGTTGTATGATTGCAATGACTTGTTTGTTGTGAATGTGTTCAATGCAATTTCTACCTGTTGGTCCAACCTGCCCGTATGGTTTGTATATTCTGCATTCATGGACGTTCAATAGAGGGGTGAAGGAGGACAGGGAAGACCACATCGTTGAGCAGACTATAGTGTCGCTGCCTCAGAGCTGTAGGGACCCGGGTTTGATCCTTTTCAATTCAATTCAATTCAATTCAACTTTAATGTCATCGCACAAATACAAGTGTCAGTACAACGAAATGCAGTTTTGCGTCAGTCCGTAGTAGTTGTACATAAAGAAAAACAAAAAAGATAGAAAGAGGGAAGATACAGAATAATCAGGAAATACAGAATGATTAAACAAAGGGGACGGAGGGACCAGAGAAATCTATCGTTGGGACTCCGAGTTCAGCAGTGTGATTGTGTTGTTGTAGAAGCTTTTCCTCATCCTACTAGTACGTGACCTGAGGCTCCTGTACCGCCTCCCTGATGGGAGGAGGGCAAACAGTCCATGGTTGGGGTGTGTGGGGTCTTTGATGATCTTCCGAGGCCCGTCTCAAACACCGTTTTCGGTGGAGGGCATCCATGGCAGGGAGCGGGGCACCGATGATGATCCTTAGCGTGGGTGCTGTAGTTTATTATGTCCACTTAGCAGCCAACAAATGCTCAAAGTGTGGACAACATCTATTCTTTAATTGCAGCCAAACTGGACTTCAAGAAATCCCCAGGGTCCCCTGGACAATCAAGTTCACCGAAATCTACAAAGCGGCAACGGAAAGATTCTGGGGATCACCTGCCGGAAAAGCAAAATGACAATCCAGGTACAACTTGCATACAATCTGTGCATGCATCAAACTCTCCACAGAATTGTGTGTTTTTTTTTTTTTCTAAAGCATCTTTGATAAGATTGGGAACGGAGTAATTAATTGTGTGGATGATTTGTGTGGTCCTTTAGGCAAAGTGCTCTTAGAATTACCATGTAACTAGTCATTTGTGATAACATTTGCCCAAATGATAGATGCTATTTTCCACTCCAGATGCTGCCCGACCTGCTGAGCAACTTCCTTCTTTATTTTAGTTTAGAATCTGTAAATTTAGCTTTTTTTTTTTTTTTTTTTAATCTTCTTAAAAACAATTGATATTTTGTTTTTCCAGAGCTGCTTTTTCTTAGCTAGTAAATGAACCTACGCAGAAAATGATGACTTCTGAGGGTCTTTGTGTCTCTGCGTTGCAATAACAAGTTCCAAATGAACCTAGATCTGGATCTAGATCTCAATCTAGATCTGGTGACAAGTTATCCGTCATGGTCACCAGCTACATTGGTGGACCCAGGAATGAGAGACCAATTACTGTTAGAAAGTGGGTTGGGAATAGATCAGAGTGAGGCAGTGGAACAGAGAAGGTCCTTTTGCAGAGAAAATGTGGCAGCAAGCCATGAGCCCAATTTATCTCGAATCCACCTTGTTTCGTTCAGAGATACAGATACAGCGTGGAAACAGGCCCTTTGGCCCACCGAGTCCGCGCCGACCAGCGATCCCTGCATATTAACATTATCCTACACACGCCAGGGACAATGTTTACATTTACCAAGCCAATTTACCTACTAACCTATGGAGGTTTGTAGGTAATAGAAACATAGAAATTAGGTGCAGGAGTAGGCCATTCGGCCCTTCGAGCCTGCACCGCCATTCAATATGATCATGGCTGATCATCCAACTCAGTATCCCGTACCTGCCTTCTCTCCATACCCCCTGATCCCTTTAGCCACAAGGGCCACATCTAACTCCCTCTTAAATATAGCCAATGAACTGGCCTCAACTACCCTCTGTGGCAGAGAGTTCCAGAGATTCACCACTCTCTGTGTGTGAAAAAAATATCTTTAGAGTGTGGGAGGAAAGGAAGATCTCGGGGAAACCCCACACGGTCACGGGGAGAACGTACAAACTCCGTGCAGTCGGGATCGAACCCGGGTGTGCGGTGTTGCAAGCGCTGTAAGGCAGCAACTCTATCGGACAACAGCACTGAGAAGCAGTTGTTTGGGAAGGAGATGTAATGACCTAGATTTCATTCTGAAATGTTTACGTTTAGTGTGTCTATTTTCTTCTAGAAAGAAGCCCAAAAAAATCAAGAGATCCTTCCCTGGTAGTGGCTTTTGTTTGCAAGGTAGGTGTTTTCTCCTTGGTTTGAACCAGGGATAATATCATTTGAAGTCACTGGAGTGGTTTTGGTGGACTTCTGGTGGACTATTGAATCATTCACTGATTCTGAGTGCACCGATTTAGTGGAGGAAGTTGATGATGCAGATCTGGCAAAGGAGTTTGTAATCAGGCAACAGAGATATAAGAAGGAGCTGCAGATGCTGGAAAATCGAAGGTACACAAAAATGCTGGAGAAAACTCAGCGGGTGCAGCAGCATCTATTGGAGCGAAGGAAATAGGCAACGTTTCAGGCCGAAACCCGGAAGGAAATAGGCAACGTTTCGGGCCGAAACCCGGAAGGAAATAGGCAACGTTTCGGGCCGAAACCCGGGAAATAGGCAACGTTTCGGGCCGAAACCCGGAAGGGTTTCGGCCTGAAACGTTGCCTATTTCCTTCGCTCCATAGATGCTGCTGCACCCGCTGAGTTTCTCCAGCATTTTTGTGTACCAACAGAGATTTAAGACTTCTTCCAATATAACAGAGGCAAAGATGTAGTGATTCTTTTTAACGTATACATGTGTAGCCATTTGGTGCTATCTGCAGCATGCCATCTGAACGAATTTGTGGAAGCATATTCAGTGTCACTTTCAAAAGGGAAGTGAATTGAAACTGGAAAAAGGAATAATTACCAGCGGCACAGTTGGTAGAGCGGCTGTGTCATGGCGCTAGAGACCTGGGTTCGATCCTGACCTCGGGTGCTGTATTTGCGGAGTGTGCACGTTCTTCCTGCGACCGTGTGGGTTTCTTCCAGATTTCTCCCATATCCTAAGACGTGGGTTTATGTGTTGGAGGACACAGAGTGCTGCAGTACCTCACCGGGTCAGGTGGCATGTCAGGAGAATATCGATAGGTGACATGTCAGATTGGGACCCTTCTTCAGACTTCACATCTGAAGGTATCTGAAGAAGGGTCCCAACCCAAAACATTGCTATCTTTGTTCTGAGATGCCTCCTGACCCGCTGAGATACTCCAGCACTTCATTTGTAAACCAGCATCTGCAGTTCCTTGCTTCTACATTCCAGGCTAGGAGGTTAGAAACAGAGAAACATAGAAAATAGGTGCAGGAGTAGGCCATTCGGCCCTTCAAGCCTGCACCGCCATTCAATATGATCATGGCTGATCATCCAACTCGGTATCCCATCCCTGCCTTCTCTCCATACCCCCCGATCCCTTTAGCCACAAGGGCCACATCTAACTCCCTCTTAAATATAGCCAATGAACTGGCCTCAACTACCTTCTGTGGCAGAGAATTCCACAGATTCACCACTCTCTGTGTAAAAAATGATTTTCTCATCTCGGTCCTAAAAGACTCCCCTCTTAACCTTAAAATGACTGCTGTAATTTGTCCTAAATGTGTAGGGAGTGGCTGAGAAAGTGGGATAGCATAGAATTCCTAACTCACTGTATGTCATTGCCACTTGCAGGCGGAGCACCAAGGCAAATTCCTTGTATGTGAATACTTGGCCAATAAACTTATTCATTCGTGCATTCATTCATTCATTCAATTAGTGTGAAGGAGTGATCAACAGTTGGCGTGGACTTGATGAGCTTCATGCTTTCAATCAGCCAGAGCTGTGGGGTAGGAGGAGAGGAATAACATTATTGGATGTCTCTTTCACAGAGCCAGCACTGACAAAGTGGGTCAAATCTACTGAACCATTCACTGATTCTGAGTGCACCGATTTAGGGCTCCGATCATAGGGAACAGAAAGGGCCTTTGATTATTACAGGTGTCAGAGGTTTTGGGGAGAAGGCAGGTGAATGGGCTTAGGAGGGAGAGATAGATCAGCCATGATTGAATGTCAGAGGAGACTTGATGGCCTACTTCTACTCCTATCACTTATGAGCTTATGAACTTTACTCAGTCTTGATACTCTGTTCATTTGCAGCTTCACCCTAAGAAAGGAAATTTCCTTGTTATGAAGGCAAAGGAGCTTGGTCTTCCAGTGTAAGTAGTAAGGATTTCATCTTTTGTACCTTTAATTCTTTCACCTCTGAAATGCCGACAGCACAAATTTGTATTCATAACAATATTAAATTGTAATTGTAATTAATTAATTACCCAAGTATGTAAATACTTCCAAAGAACTCGATTTGTCAGACAGTCATACCAAAAAAACACATTAAGGAGACATTTAAAACACACCTGAGCAATTACAAACACATGTGTCCCAAACATTGTGGTGCCCTGAAATGGGGGGATTATGTATAAACACAGCTGTAATTTCTACATGGTGAAAGCAAAATGTATAAAAAATACCCTTTAATAAAATCTGACAATGTGCACTTTAACCACATGTCATTTTTTTCTATTACAAATCTCAAATTGTAGAGTACAGAGGCAAATAAATAAATGATGGGTCTTTATCACAAACATTGTGGAGGGCACTGTATGTACCTTGTCGCATTCAATGCTCTAATGTGACCACCTTTGATTTAAAATTCTGGTTTTATTTCCTTGTTTATTTACCATTTTATGGACTCATTTATTTGACAGCAATGTTTGCACTTTTCATGTTTCAGAGGCACCTCGGCCATTGGTCCCATTGTTGCTGCCTTGAAGGCAGGAAAGAGTGTTGTGTTTGAGGGGAAGGAGGTTTGTCAATATTATTCCTTAATGAACTTAAAATGTATACAATGGTATATGGACACACTGATCTGTTTTGTAGAAAATGCCCACTATGTTCTGTTGTGCTGAAGCAAAGCAAGAATTTCATTGTCCTATCAGGGACACATGACAATAAACTCACTTGAAATTGAACTATTGAATCTCTACCAAATTTAATGGTACTAGTGAAGATTATTTGCTTGTACAGGGGACAGCGCTGTTCAACAGTTCGGCAAGTTTAAGAACAGACACGAGGCCAGCAACATGGAAGAATTGTGCTGCTTCTGATAAGCATTGCTTTGGACTATGTTTACTATTACTGCACCAGCAAAACCACTTAAATTGCAAATGACTTGTTTTTCGATTATGTTGAACTTTGTGCTAAGGGAGAGTCTGGGAGCAAGTTGAATGGTTCAATTAATTCATTGGAATTAGTTTGCTTGGGGTCTGAGGTGTTGGCATCATTCATTTTTAATCCATAAGTAGATGTGAGTACAAATTAGCAGCCCCCTCGGGTTCTTTGTTAAACTTGGCAGAAGCTGGAGGTTCAAACATGTTTTGGATGGATCTGTCTCTTGGGGAGGGTGGATGGCAAGCTGCCAGTTTTGGAGGTGTGGTGGGTGTAGGAAGGGGTGGTGTGCTGATGTTACCCATCTAAAGCACTTCATCAAATCTCCCTCGCCCTACAAGTCGGTAAAATTAATTCAATTTTGTTTTGATGAAGAAATTTCTTTGAATTTCAAGCACAGTGTGTGGGAATACTGCAGTTGTATTGTAGCCAATAGTTTCTTTAAAAATGTTAAAATAACCACCCTCTTTTATTAAACATGTTCTTTGCCATATACTCTGACCATTTCCTGCCATTTACAAACATTAATGCCCATACACACTCTTGCAATTTAGCATATATTTTCTTCCTTCATTCTTTCTGCCAAGTGGGTCCTTCCTCCTTAAGGTGACTTCCTTTTTTCCAAAAATCTTTCGAGCCCAAACTCTCGCCTTTTCCAGTCAGTAGACTCCACGTCATTTTATGTTTCTGGTATCTTAAAGTTTCACGGGTACCTGCCGTTAGCGCCACGAGTCGCTAAGTTGCGTTCACGAGTTCCGACGTTCCCGCCACGTTAATTGTACGCAGTTACCACGAGTTAAATTTGTTTTAAACTCGGGGTACCTCGTGGGTCAACTCAAACGCTCATTTAACGCCTAATATCTCTTGCCTATGTCAGTGTCATGTCACTTGGCTGTTATTTTTTCAGACTGTTTTCTTCCAATCTATTGTTTTCTTCCCCACTGCTTTTTTCATCCATTGAGTTGTTTTTTTTGCAAGTGCAAATCCATTTCACGAATCTATATCAAAACCACTGCTTTGAACAGATGCCTCAAAGAACACTTCATCCTGCGGTCTGGAAAGCTATGACTCACTAAATTCTCTGCTTTCTGAATGGAAATTCAACTTATTCTCAGAACTGACCTTAGCATGGACATTCAATGTGCTAGCTGGCCTTTCATGTGAGAATTTTGTCAAATGCCTTCTGAAAATCCACACCCAACCTGCATTCCCTTCACAAACCTTCTTTGCTACCTCGTCAAAAAGTTCAACTGTTTGTCAAATTGTGTTTAACCAAAAATCTATGATGATAGTGTTTCATTAACATCTCACGGAGCCTTTTCAAATGTTCATAAGTGATAATAGGAGCAGAATTAGGCCATCTGTCCCATCAAGTTTACTCTGCCATTCAATCATGGCTGATCTAACTCTCCCCCTCAACCCCATTCTCCTGCCTTCTCCCCATAACCCCTCACACCCGCACTAATCAAGATTCTATCTATCTCTGCCTTAAAAAATATCCACTGACTTGGCCCCCACAGCCTTCTGTGGCAAAGAATTCCACAGATTCACCACGCTCCCTGATTATTCCCTGGTTATTGTTCCTGAGAACATCCCCATTTTTTTGCATGTTATCCAAATAAAAATCTTTCACAGCTGTGTTCTGTCGCTTGGCAAAGCTGGGATCAATGCACATTTAAACTCTTGGTCGGCCTTCACTTGACCCTTTTCCGATCCTACTTCATTGGGATGTGGTGAATAGTCATTGGAGCTGTTGCATATAACATATAACCATATAACAATTACAGCACGGAAACAGGCCATCTCGGCCCTACAAGTCTGTGCCGAACAACTTTTTTCCCTTAGTCCCACCTGCCTGCACTCATACCATAACCCTCCATTCCCCTCTCATCCATATGCCTATCCAATTTATTTTTAAATGACACCAACAAACCTGCCTCCACCACTTCCACTGGAAGCTCATTCCACACTGCTACCACTCTCTTGAGTAAAGAAGTTCCCCCTCATGTTACCCCTAAACTTCTGTCCCTTAATTCTGAAGTCATGTCCTCTTGTTTGAATCTTCCCTATTCTCAAAGGGTAAAGCTTGTTCACATCAACTCTGTCTATCCCCTCATCATTTTAAAGACCTCCATCAAGTCCCCCCTTAACCTTCTGCGCTCCAGAGAATAAAGACCTAACTTATTCAACCTTTCTCTGTAACTTAGTTGTTGAAACCCAGGCAACATTCTAGCAAATCTCCTCTGTACTCTCTCTATTTTGTTGATATCCTTCCTATAATTGGACGACCAAAATGGTACACCATACTCCAGAATTGGTCTCGCCAATGCCTTGTACAATTTTAACATTACATCCCAGCTTCTATATTCAATGCTGAGTAGATGCAAGGTAATGCCGTTGCTTGCACACCTGAGCTATCCATATGTTTTGCAGATCAGACCGGAAGAAGTGTGCACGCCTGCTGATCCGGGGCCCACTTTCCTTGTATTGGAATGTCCCAGTCGGGAGTTTATCCAACCCGTGTGTGAGAACGAACAGCTCCAAAAGTTAGTTACTCATTATCTTCTAAACATTTGTCAATAAATAGCTTGCTCGGTGGAGAATATAGAACTGATGCATTACTTGTTGGATGTTCTCTGATGAAAGCGTTGAGGTTGTTAAACTCCACACTCAGTAAATGCCGTTAGACAGACTTGCGACTAGGAGGCCATTGAATCCATGTGCATCTCATGGCCCTGAAAGAACATTCGTGTTCAGTCTCAGGTAGGGTTGCCAACTTTCTCACTCCCAAATAAGGGACAAAAAGTCAAAATAAGGGACATTAATTCCTGACGGCAGTTCGTTGACCGACTATAAAAGATTTTGAGGAAACGGAAACTGGCTTTAAAGAAGAAGGGCTCAGACTCTTCATCATTCAAGCATGAATGGGCCAGTTCCATGGCTTGACAGTCTGATTAAGTCTTTCTTCTATGATTAATGATGTACACCGTTTATAATCATGTAGGAACAATTGGAAATCACATAGCTAGTGACAATCATGCTAAGCACATGAATGTAACTACACATGCCACGGGACGTGTTCATGTCATAATTCCATAATGTATGGATGTGTGCATGCACAGAACCTCATCACAGTTAGCAACTGAATTTCTATTAAACTGCGTAAATAGAGCACAAAAATATTGTAAAAACGTATAGAATTTTTTAATCAGTTTTAGTATTTTAATAATTTAAAAGGGGTTATTTCACACAATACTGTTATTTTCCCTAATCCCATGGCCTTCCACTTTCTTAAAGTCTCCTTCATGTCAATTATTCAAATGGCTTCCAAAAGTCCATAGATATATAATTTATTGTGCTACTTTGATCAGTTCTCCCTGTGATTTACCAATTCAGTGAAGTTAGTTGGTTGTAAGAAATCCATTCTGGCTGACATTGATTATCCCACGCCTTTCCAAGTGTTTTATCCCTGTAATTTGCTCTTTAATGTCGCCCTCTTTCTTTAGTGTGAATAAATATCAGCAAACTTCTATTTCTCAAGCATGTGAGCCACATGCAAAGAGAACTAAAAGAATGCAATAAATCCTGTTTCTTCCATTGTATCTATGTTGCTGAAATATTGATTCCAAAACATGGCTTACCAACTTGCATGGCTTACAAACGTTATTGAACAGGACAGTACAGGAGCAGGTTGTATGTAACTGGGCCCACGGCTTACAATGGCCTATTTCCTTCATCATCATTACTTTTTTGCATATCATTCATTCACATTTCTGCTATATCTCCCTATATCACCATCTATATCTCTCGTTTCCCTTTCCCCTTAGACTGAAGAAGGGTCTTAACCCGAAACGTCACCTATTCCTTTTCTTCAGGGATGCTGTCTGAACCACTGAGTTACTCCAGCTTTTTGTGTCTATCTTGCGTTTCAACCAGTATCCGCAGTTCCTTCCAACACAGGAACAGGCCCTTCAGCCCACTATGTCCGTGCTAAACATGATGCCATGTTAAACTCATCTCTGCCTGCATTTGATCCATAATCCCTCCAATCCCTGCATATACAAATGCTTATCCAAAAGCCTCTTAAATACCACTATCAAACCTGCCTCTACCACCACCCCCCCCCCCCCCATGGCAGCACATTCCAGAAACCCACCACTCTCTGTGCTAATAGTCACTATCCATCACAGACTAGTTTGTAACTGATCTCTCCTACTGTAGAATACATCCATCATGGACAAATGCATTATTTTTCTGGTGTTTGGCCTGGGGTGCTTCCTTCCTCAATCAATGGAGATTAGAAAAGTTGTACCAAGTTTTGCCATGGGGTTTGCTTGACGGCTTGATCACCTCCCTTGTAAGAATTGGCTGGCATTTGGAAAGTACCACTTGATGTGTCTTCAAAATGGTATGCGGTTTTACTCCAACTGTGCACTGCTTGGGCAAAGGACTTATAATTTAGTAAAACAACATTCTTTTCTCTTCCCTCCATTGATCTTATTACAATTTATTTATTCCAGGTATCTGGCTGGTGGGAGTGAAGGCCCCACTGCATTAGTGGTCCACATGGTGCCTGAGGCGGTTTTGGCAGACAATGTGTATAAGTCGTGGATGGCAAGGTGATTACATTTTTGTGAAGCCTGCTGTACGTACACACTTACAGTGCCATCGAGTTGCTGTATGGGGTTAAGGGACTAGTCATTACTCAACCAAGAAATAAATATCAACGCAAAAGTTGCCTTGGGGTTACTTGCAACACTGAGTTATTTATTTACTCCATTCCTCGTTATATTCTTCCCATTAATCGATGTTTGGAAATCTGGAACTGCAATGAGTCAATAATTCCTTGAAATTTATTGTCCATATTGTACTCTGTGTTACTGTTCTGGGTCCCGTAATACAGAGCTCAGTTTATATTTTGTGTTTGTGAAATCTTCTGTTCAGCGTTGTAAGTATTTTAAATTTTAAAATAATTCAAGTGTGCACTCTTGCAATTGTTTCTGAAACGTTCCTGCTGTGATGTGTCCATGAAGCAGTCTGGTGGGCTTGGGAGTTTACTCCTGAAATGCTCAAAGGGGTTGTATTGTCAGCTTGGCTCAGTGAACAGTGCACTATGTTTTAAAGGGGTTGTTTTAGATTTAGAAAGAGTGCAGAAGAGGCTTCTGAGGATGCTGCCTGCATGTTGGCAAAAAGGAGAGGCTGGTCAAACTGATCGTTTTCAATGGAGCTGAGCGGAGACCTGATGGAAGCAGAAACAGTTATGATAGGATAGATGGTCAGAAACTTTTCTCTACGGCGGAAATGTCAAAGATAGTGCGTATAGCTTTATGGTCAAAGGGGAAAACTTTAGAGGAGAAATGTGGCCAAGACACTTCAACGCGCTACTAGGGGTGGTAGTGGAAGCAGATATGATAGTGGTATTTTAGCGGCTTTTAGAAGGACACATGGCTATGCAGGGAATGGAGGTAAATAGATCACACGCATGCAGAGGAGATTGGTTTAACTTGACCTTATTTTAAATGTGCTATGTTATTCTATGGAACTTGAGACTCTTTGTTCAAAAATCAGGAATGCAGTTTGAAATTGTTTCTGGAACTTGATGTATACCTACATGACCTCATCCCTATTGAAGTTTTAATTGTGAGTGTGCATGTTTCATTTCTTTGTTCATTTCAGCATCATGTTTTTTAACCTCACCACAGGTTTGGGCCGACCACAGAACACCTAATCCTCAATGAAAATAATCAAACCGTTCACAATCTGCGTAGCCATAAAATCCAGACGCAACTCAACCTTATTCATTCGGACATCTTCCCGCTATTGAAAACCTTTCAGACCAAGGTAGGTACATGATTCAAAGGTTTGGGTTTTGCATTAGTAATTCGGCTCTTGCCAACCTGGTCCATGGAGCTGACTGCAACTTTGAGAGCTCCATGTTTATAGTTGTCATGTTTGCTGCTTGCCCTCCACTGAGCTGCTGTGTTGGCCTCTCTCCACCATAATGTAGGCAAGTCACTGGAATGATTACAAAGTTAACATTGGACCGGTGTCCTCCGTCCAGTGTTGTCCAATCTTACTCCTGGACATTTGGTTTTGTAAAGTTTAATGGAATCAAATTACAGAAGTGTAACTGCGATTATATTGTTCTTCCAGCTTGGGTTATTAGGGGCTAATTATTAATTCATGGTTGTATTAACTGTTCACATTTATTTTTGCATGTGGTCTTTGTAAATTTCTAGTACCATTCTAGTTCATAATCGTTAAGCAGATTGTAAAGAATAATGCACGTGTGTGGCAAACTTCCTTTTGATTACAGGACGAGCCTGCCTCCCTCTCTGTGCCAATAGTTCGAGGACACTGTCTGCTAAAGTATCAACTACGGCCCAAATTTGAATGGCAAAGGTCAGTTCATGTAAGTTAGATATATTTACTGTGGTTGTTCACCAGAACTGATGGCATATAAACAGTCTGTGAAACCAAGGGAGCTGAGCACTTCCCATTTATACATTTGTTTGGGAACTTGTGACTCATCCTTCAATGGTGTTTTCATTCAGAAACTTCTGATTAGAACCTGAACCAAATCTAGAAGGCAAATGGCGAAATGAATAATTTGCAAAGGACAATTGCAATAGAATAATATAATTAAGGAGCAGCTGAAATGTGGGACTTGCTGCCTCGGGTGGTCTTAGCTGCCTCCATCCCCTATTTCAGGTCAAAGTAGCTGAGATCAAGTGAGTTAATGAACGAGTATAGGGGCTGTACAAGCATTGCCACCAGTCATGACTAGTTGCCTTAAATGGCCTGTTGTTGTGCTGTTCATTGTATGTTTGTCATTTTGGAGTAGCAGAGAACAGTGGAGTAACAGATAAACAGTTTACTCATCCACGTGTAGACTAGCCGACCATTTCACCAACACTTGCGCTCGCTCTCCGCCAAGGCCTGCTGGATCTCCCCGTCGCTAACCTTTTTAATTCCATTTCCCATTCCCGTACTGACCATTTTGTCCTGGGCCTCCTCCATTGCCAGAATGAGGCCACACACAAATTGAACCTCCCATTCATTCCCCTTGAGTAGCTTAGGACCCATTGCAATGAACATTGACCACCAACTTTAGGTCATTACAAAACCCTCTTTCCCTTGAAGAGAGTCCACATGACTGAAGAAGAGATGCTGGAGTTCTTAAAACACATAAAGGTAAATAATACTTGGGACCTGATCAAGTGTATCCTCGAACATCGTGGAAAGCAAGGGAAGTAATTGTGGGACTATTGGTCGAGATAGTTGCATCATCGATAGCCACGGGTGAGACTGGGGGAATGTGTGCCTCCATTTAAGTGGCTGCCATGAATGGGGAAGATAAGTGGAGGGAGGGTTCAAGTGCGCTCCTGTAATTCTGTCCAGATTAAAAGAGGTGGTAAACCACCAGTTACTGGAAAATCGGTGGTGGATCAGTATGTAAAATTCAAGGGGCATAAATAGCGGGGAATATTAACAGGAAATTGACTGTAAAAGCTTCTATGGATATGTGAAGAGGAAAAGATTAGGAGGAAAGGATTAGTGAAGACAAATGTAGGTCCCTTACAGTTAGAAACAGGTGCATTTATAATGGGGAACAAGGAAATGGCTGACTAGTTAAACAAATATTTCCCCTCCTGCATGACTGATTTTCAGCTGCATTTTCTCCACTTTGTTCAAGCAGGGATGCTGTGGTTGAAGTTGACACAAAGGAATTTATTAATGAGGCAATGGAAATCCCAGGCTTCATGGCACAGGTTGAAGAGTGCAAGCGAGTATTAGCTGCAAACCCTGCTCTTCCATCAGGTAAATCATTGCAAATGTTGGATTATTAAATTTGAAAAGGAAGTCTCTGTTTAGAAACATTCCTCCCTGGTTCTATTAATCTGCCGTGCTGGTTTTTTTCCCCTGGGGTGTACCTGGACTGGGTTGAAATAATTAAATGCATGGCTACCTTAACTGCTCCAGTGGTTCCCCACCTTCAGATTACATTAACTTGCTTTGTGGCTAGTCTGTTTATTCCTGATCTTCTGGGATGGCAAATGCAGTCATTAAACAATATCACCGAGCGCCACTTTCACAAGAGTGAGCAGAGATTTCCCAGGTGCTTTGGGAACTCCTGTCTGGGAAGTACTGTGGTCTGGTTCCTTCATCGTTCAATAGTAAGTTGTTCCTCGGGGAACTTGTATGTTTAGGCAGGAGAAGGCTATTATTTAAACACCGGCAGTGAGCGCACTTTATTCTGGCATTTCTGTTAACCAGTTTGCATCGATGCTGTAACACCGCTATACAATGTGACACAATGGTAGAGTTGCTGCCTTACAGCTCCAGACACCTGGCTTCCATCCCGACCACGGGTGCTGTCTTTACGGAGTTTGCACGTTCTCCCCGTGATCTCGCACGCTCCAAAGACGCGCAGGTTTGTAGGTAAATTGGCTTGGTATAAGTGCAAAATTGTCCCTAATGTGTATAGGTAGTGTCACTGGTCGATGCGGATTCGGTGGGCTGAAGGGCCTGTTCCCGAGCTGTGAACTAAAAAAAAATCAAATATTAAACAACTAAAGCAGATGGGCTAATAATTAGTCTTTACATATATTCATTAAAAAATACTGAACCAGCTGAGTCCAGTATTTCTTTAATATCATTTTCACTGAGTACTCGCATACACAGAGGAAACGAAAAAACGCTGCTTGATCAGTTTCCATTCAGTGTATAAATAAAAAAAGGATAAATACATAGAGCTTTAAAAACAAATTAAAATTACCGTGTTTACAACAGAAAGTAGGCCTAAAATTAACAATATGATAAAAACAGACATTCTGATCGACAGTGGCTTTACAGTGGCTTTACTTTGACAGGTGCCTAACTGTCAAAGTATGGGCGGGGTTGGATGTGTTGGTGAGCGATATTTTGGGAGGGGGACAAAGTCCGTTAATCAGTCTTATTGCCTCTGCGTCATGCTCTGGGTCAATGCATTTCACCATATTCATTGCCTTGCATCACTGCCCTTTTCTCCTTTCATGACAATAGGTGTAGGAGTAGTCCATTCGGCCCTTCGAGCCAGCACCGCCATTCATTGTGATCATGGCTGATCATTCCCAATCAGTACCCCGTTCCTGCCTTTTCCCCATATTCCCTGACTCCGCTATTTATAAGAGCCCTATCTAGCTCTCTCTTGAAAGCATCCAGAGAACCTGCCTCCACTGCCCTCTGAGGCAGAGAATTCCACACAGCCACAACTCTCTGTAAGAAAAAGTGTTTCCTCGTCTCCGTTCTAAATGGCTTACCCCTTGTTCTTAAACTGTGGTCCCTGGTTCTGGACGCCCCCAACATCGGGAATATGTTTCCTGCCTCCAGTGTGTCCAAACCCTTAATAATCTTATATGACCTTTTGTTTTCCACCTCATCTCTGACGTTCTTCCCTCCTCTATCCCAAATGCAGTGCCTGCTAATCCTCGTTACCTTTTTGACTTTTTCCCATTTTGATGAAGTGTCATGCAACTGAAACATGAACTTTCTCCAAAGATGTTCCCAGATCGTGCACCCACTGCTGAGCTTTTTCTGTTTTTATTTAAGATAAGGGTGGTACAGCTGTAGGCTTGAGTCCTGATCTCCTGTCTGTGAGAAGTTTGCACAATCTCTCTGTGACACTATGGGTTTCTCTCTGGGGAAAGTGGTCAATATAATCAAAAACTTGTTCCACCTCGGCCGTTCCTTCTTCTCCCTGTTCTCGTTCAGCAGAAGATTCTGACGCTTGAAAGTGCTCACAACCAGACTCAGGAACAGCTTCTTCCCCTCTATTATTGGGCTTCTGAACAGTCCTACCAGGATACTGTTCGATTCATCTCGTCCCACAGCCTTAGAATAAAGGGGAGGTCATTTAAGACTGAGGTGAGAAAAAACGTTTTCTCCCAGAGAGCTGTGAATTTATGGAATTCCCTGCCACAGAGGGCAGTGGAGGCCAAATCACTGGATGGATTTAAGAGAGAGCTCTAGGGGCTAGTGGAGTCAAGGGATATGGGTGGAAGGCAGGCATGGGTTATTGATAGGGGGAGGATCAGCCATGATCACAATGAATGGCGGTGCTGGCTCGAAGGGACGAATGGCCTCCTCCTGCACCTATGTTTCTATGTTTCCCTATTGTTGACATCGGACTTTGTCTATGGAACTGATGCGCTATAATGTGCTGAGAATTACATTCTGCACCCTGTATCTTCCCCTTTGCTCTATTTATTGTACTTGAGTTTGTCTTGATTGTATATATGTATGGTATATCTGATCTGTTTGGATAGCATGCAAAACAACGCTTTTTCTCTGTACTTCAACATAAACCTTCCTCCCACACCGCAAAGACGTGAGTTGGTACATTAATTAGCCACGGTAAATTGACCCAGCCGCCGTGTTGGTGCTGTATAATTAATGTGGATGTGGGGAGATTACATTACATGACCATTTATAGGGGAATGGGATGACTGAGCTAACACAGATCTAATGGACTGAATAGGTTTTCAGGATATATGGAATTAATTTAAATGCCAGGTATTTGGAATCTTGGAAACTTCATTTGCATTAGATGTACTTTTGTACTATGGTTTGCAATGTAATCTTCCTTTTATGTACATTTAAATACAAATGTCCATGTGTTTTTCAACTGTTCAGATTTACTAGTCATTGATATTGGGAGTTAATTTATCTTTGACTTGTATTACCAGATAATGTTGACAAATATCCAGAGGTCGTTTTCCTTGGAACGGGCTCTGCGATCCCCATGAAGATCCGAAATGTTAGCTCCATCATTCTAAACATAGAGTAAGTCTGTTTCAATTGATCATGGCAGCTTTAATCAATAGAAGGGCTGTAAGTTGAGAAGAAAGCATTCTGTTGTCAATTGACAAGAATCTTATTTATGTTTTATATTCTTTATTTTAATTTTCAAGCAAGCTTTGGTCATAGAAAATAGGCGCAGGAGGAGGCCATTCGGCCCTTCGAGCCAGCACCGCCATTCATATTGATCATGGCTGATCGTCCCCTATCAATAACCCGTGCCTGCCTTCTCCCCATATCCCTTGATCCCACCAGCCCCTAGAGCTCTATCTAACTCTCTCTTAAATCCATCCAGTGACTTGGGCTCCACTGCCCTCTGTGGCAGGGAATTCCATAAATTCACAACTCTCTGGGTGAAAAAGTTTTTTCTCACCTCAGTCTTAAATGACCTCCCCTTTATTCTAAGACTGCGGCCCCTGGTTCTGGACTCGCCCAACATTGGGAACATTTTTCCTGCATCTGGCTTGTCCAGTCCTTTTATAATTGTATATGTTTCTATAACATCGCCCCTCATCCTCTTGATGTTCCTTATGATTCATGTGTAAGGTGACTATGGCTGTTTTTATGATGTTAAAGTGGTTATTTAAATGCATGAATGCACCTATTTTTATAAAATAAAATTTGTGTTAGTTTTGCCCCTGGTAAGGACTCTGCCTGAATTTGAGCTCAGTGAAATTTCTCTTATCTGTGACCCAAAAAGTGCGCTAGAATTTGTGATTTGTTTTGCTGATGATCTGAAGAAAAGGAATGAGATTAGGAAATTTCTCTTGAAGAGAGTAAGATGGGGATAAAAACAGTTGCGGTAATATTACAAGTATCATCTCCGTGATTTGTGTTTTGCACTGTATTAGCTCCACACGATCAATATTATTGGACTGCGGTGAAGGCACCTTTGGACAACTCTGTCGCCACTATGGTAATGATGTGGACAGGGTCCTCTGTAATTTGTCAGCCATCTTTGTGTCCCACATGCATGCTGATCATCACACAGTGAGTATTAGCAGTATTATTTCTGCCTGTTTCATGTTCAAGCTCTGCTTCAATAATATAACTAACTTGGCCTTTTCTGGATTTATTGCACTAGAGATGAGGAAGGGTGGCTTTGGTAAATTGTTTGTCTATAGATCTCTCATGGTAGACGAAGGTGCTGGAGAAACTCAACGGTGCAGCAGCATCTATGGAGCGAAGGAAATAGGCAACGTTTCGGGCTGAAACCCTTCTTCAGACTGCTGTGAAGAAGGGTTTCGAAGAAGGGTTTTGGCCCGAAACGTTGCCTATTATCTGAAGATGGGGACAAAGACCTATCATTTATTTATTTGCCTCTGTACTCCACAATTTGAGATTTGTATTCGAAAAAAAAAATCACATGTGGCTAAAGTGCTCATTGTCAGATTTTAATAAAGGCCATTTTTACACATTTTGGTTTCACCATGTAGAAATTACAGCAGTGTTTATACCTAGTCCCCCCCATTTCAGGGCACCATAATGTTTAGGACACAGCAATGTAATGTAGATGAAAGTAGTCATGTTTAGTATTTTGTTGCATATCCTTTGCGTTCAGTGACTGCTTGAAGTCTGCGATTCATGGACATCACCAGTTGCTGGGTGTCTTCTCTGGTGATGCTCTGCCAGGCCTGTGTTGCAGCCATCTTTAGCTTATGCTTGTTTTGGGGGATAGTCCCCATCAGTTTTTCCATCAGCATATATAAAAGGCATGCTCAATTGACTTCAGATCGGGTGATTGACTTGGCCACTTAAGAATTGACAATTTTTGTTATACCAGTCTCTTCCAAATGATAGTAAATCCTATTCTGAAGAAGATCATTTTCAGATCCCTACTATCTGTGCATTTCCCTCCACTGACTTGCTGTGTTCCTCCAGGAGTTTATTTTTTGCTGAGGATTCAAGCATCTGCCGTCTCTTGTGTGTAACTTCCAGTAAACTCCTCTGATGTGCTGCTTTAAATTCCTGCCTAGATTGGGTGGGAGCTGAGGGGATTTTACATGGTACCTCCTGCCCAAGGAGAGAGCGAGGAGACAGTGCATTGTTACAATTTACTGTTTCCATAGTAACATCTTGTTATGTTGCAGGGCCTGATAAATATATTGTTGGAACGAGAAAAGGCTTTGGTAAGTTAAACCCTATTTTCGATTATTTAATTTTTTTATTATCCAACACACATGTGCACAATTAAAGATTGCATTAAACAAATGTTTGGATCACTCTGAAGAACAGGCAGCATTTGCAGAGAGAAAAACAGTAAATGTCTTTGGTTTAACACATTCCAACAGAACAGTGAAAAGCAAAAAATAAAATTGGCTTTAGGATTCAGAGTCTTGCTCTAGTATATTTGATTCAGAGTGTAGCTGGTTTAAATCGAAGATAGACACAAAAAGCTAGAGTAACATAGCGGGCCATGCAGCATCTCTGGAGAGAAAGAATGGTTGACCTTTCGGGCCTATTTGCTGTTGGTGTCTATTCAGTATTGAGTTCTGTGCGGATGCAAAGTTAACACCTAACTCGAGCACAAGTATTTATAGATGGACACAAAATGCTGGAGTAACTCAGCGGGACAGGCAGCATCTCTGGAGAGAAGCAAATGGGTGATGTTTCAGGGCGAGACCCTTCTTCAGACTGAAAGTACTTTGTTTCCATAACTGATCTGATTCCTGCGATAACTGTATCAGTCTTAACCATAAGCCGTTTAAGGAGAAGCAGGTGTGTTTCTCGAGGCATGGATGGCACACATAGCATCTGGGCAATTGCCCTGACCTACAGTGTGATACGAAACAATACAACAGAACTTTACTTATCCCAGGAGAGAAATTGATCTGCAAACGGTCCTAAAACAACACAAGGTACATGAAATTAAAGTGACGAGTGGAAAGGATTGGGGGGTGTGCAAAGATTGGGGAGTGGGACGAGCATCAGTCTCAGTCTACCCCACGACAGAAGGGGGAGGAGTTGTACAATTTGATAGCCACAGGGAAGACTGCATCTTGGTGGAACCAGTCTGTGGCTGAAGGTACTCCTCAGGTTGACCAGTGTGTCATGATGTGGGTGAGCTGTGTTGTCCAAGATGCTCAGCTATTTGCGGAGCTGGGGACCTAAGGACCTGGGGAAAACACTCATCTTAGCCAACCTGAACCAAAACCAACACAACCCAAACATAGCATGTGTAGGTAGGCTTGGGTTAGGTAGCCAAGCTTTACATCAGTAAACTGTGAAAGTATTCTCTCTGTATTACCAAGTTTGTGTTACTATTATGCCTGGAATGAGCAATGGTCCCAGAACTGAGCTGCTGTATCTATCATCTCATTCCAAGAATAGCTATTGACAACTAGGCTCAAGGAAGTGCAGATGATTCCAGCATCTACAGTTCCTTGTATCTCTACCCTGCTTTCTGTCCCTTGTTCCATGATGTTGCTGCCAACCTTTAAAAACATTGTCCGCTTACATCTGTACATTGCTGTTTTGTTTTGACCCCTGTTGACAGGAATTATTTCCAGTGTACACAAAAATGCTGGAGAAACTCAGCGGGTGCAGCTGAGTTTCTCCAGCATTTTTGTGTACCTTCGATTTTCCAGCATCTGCAGTTCCTTCTTAAACACATGTTCTATTTCCAGGTTGCCCTGGGTGAATCCTTCAGCCCGGTTACACTTGTGGGCCCAGCACAGATCATGAACTGGTTGAATCAGTACCACAGTCATTGCCAGAAGATTCTGCGACATATCAAGTGAGTCTGCACTTGGAGGATTGCTTTCTTTACTGAGCTTTGTTTTTTATTTGTACAAGTTGAAAGCAGTAATGGCCCTGGAATTTTAAGTCCATGGGAAGTCCGTGGAACAGCTTCCAGGCACGGTAGAGTTGCTGCTTGCAGCGGTGGAGACCCGGGTTCGATCCCGACTACGGGTGCTGTCTGTAGGGAGTTTGTACATTCTCCCCATGACCGCGTGGATTTTCTCAGAGATCTTCGGTTTCCTCCCACACTACAAAGACGTACGGGTTTGTAGATTAATTGGCTTGGTATAAGTGTAAATTGTCCCGAGTGTGTGTGGGATAGTGTTAATATGCGGGGATCGCTGGTCGGTGCGGGTTCGGTGGGCCAAAGGGGCTGTTTCCACGCTGTATCTCTAAACTAAACTGAACTAAGCCCATTAAAATACTCACATCCGCTGCAGGCCATTCAAAGACTCTGCACTTCATTCTTGGAAGAGTAAATTAAATCTTCAGTTTCTCTCCACAAAAGTCTGTCGACACAGAGTTTAATGAAATGTTCACGGTTGAGGTGACTTCATTTCTGCATGGTAAGAATGTTGATGGTGCGTAATGGGAAGTGGGGTAATGAGGAACAATGGCATGATTAGCGGGCTCACGAAGTCTGAGCCTGGTGGGTGTGACATTGGATCTGGAGGGGTCTTGTGAGGGGTCTTGTGAGGGGTCTTGTTCTGTCACTAGACTGTGCTTGACCATCAGGTGAACCTTTGTGTTTTCAGTCTCATTCCTGCATGGCATCTTGTGGAAGGTAGCAAAGTTACCAAGTTCAACACTCAAGACTTGATCCACTCTTTGTTAAAGAAGCTTGAACTGGAAAAGGTAAAGGAACATTTTGGCATGTCAATCTGTTGACTGCCTTAGGTACTATTTTTTTTTTTTTTTTTTAACTAAAGAGAATTGGAGTAGCCTGCGGGGTACAGACTCTGTTTGACTGTTCTCCTGTTGTATTTCTACTGAGATGTGCTGAAACAGGAAACATTCCTGGGGGTTAAAATGGTCTTCGTTAGCTCAAAATGGACAACAGTGAATTGGCAGGTACACAAAAATGCTGGAGAAACTCAGCGGGTGCAGCAGTATCTATGGAGCGAAGGAAATAGGTGACGTTTCGGGCAGAAACCCTTCTTCAGACTGATAGGGGGTGGGGGGGAGAAGGAAGGAAAAAGGGGAGGAGGAGGAGCCCGAGGGCGGGGGGATGGGAGGAGACAGCTCGAGGGTTAAGGAAGGGGAGGAGACAGCAAGGGCTAGCAAAATTGGGAGAATTCAATGTTCATGCCCGCCGGCCGCAGGCTACCCAGGCGGAATATGAGGTGCTGTTCCTCCAATTTCCGGTGTTGCTCACTCTGGCAATGGAGGAGACCCTGGACAGAGAGGTCGGATTGGGAATGGGAGGGGGAGTTGAAATGCTGAGCCACCGGGAGTTCAGGTTGGTTCTTGCGGACTGAGCGGAGGTGTTCGGCGAAACGATCACCCAACCTCCGCTTAGTCTCACCGATGTAAATCAGCTGGCATCTAGAGCAGCGGATGCAGTAGATGAGGTTGGAGGAGATACAGGTGAACCTTTGTCGCACCTGGAACGACTGCTTGGGTCCTTGAATAGAGTCGAGGGGGAGGTGAAGGGACAGGTGTTGCATTTCTTGCGGTTGCAAAATTGGCATCTTGTTTTGGTGTCCACACAATTTTCTCTTCAAATCCCGTAATTCAAAAGAAAATTGTTTGGGATTCTGTGTTGTTGCTCAGGCTAATTTAATCCAAGCAGAATGAGTGGTCAATAACAATAATGCAAGGCAATTGTCCCCATTAATTCCCTCTAACGTCATCTGTGCAAAGAAAACTGAGTTTAGTGAAAGAATTACTTGTAACTTTCTAATCTGATCAAAGTATTTGGTGCTTCATTAAGTTGTGGGTTTTAGAATCTGCAACTGAGAATATCTGATGCTTGTAGCCATCTCTTAACGGTGGGTAATATCTTGGGCTAAGATCTATTGTCTCATTTGGCTGCTGAATTCTGTATAAAGAATTCAGTTTACAGATGTGTTGTGTCAAACTGTAAATAAAGTTGGTGAAATTGGATGAGTTTTTAGTTTGGATCGTTGGCATCCGCTACAGTGCGTTCTGGACACTAACATTGTGCTATTTTCTTCTATCTGCTTGTGTCTGTCAGTTTCAGACCTGCGTGGTGCGACACTGCAGGAATGCCTTCGGCTGCATCCTACAGCACAATTCAGGCTGGAAAATTGTGTACTCGGGAGATACCATGCCTTGTACAAACCTCATTCAGACAGGTCAGTGAATTTGAGAATGCAATGAAATTGGATTAGAACATCGAATCTGAACGAGGTGTCATCTGTCCATTCCCCTTTACAGATGCTGCCTGGCCCGCTGGGTTCCACCGGCACTCTTGTTTTAATCAGGGATCCTGCATCTGCAGTCTCTTGAGTCTCTGTTCTAAATTCTCTATAGTTAGAAGGAACAGGAGTTGGCTATTCACGCTCTTTTCCTGTCACTCCGGGGACCACAACAGCACCCTTAACTCACCAACATTGAACGTTATCCATGTTATTCTTGCATCTATCTGAGATTGTATCTGTCTAAGATGGTCAAGAGATTGTTGAATCTCTTGTTGGATTGTCAACAAATCCTACAAGTGAGGTCCATTTGTTGGACTCTTGTGGTAATTTCAATGACATGGTTACAAGCCAGTAAAACATGGAAACCAACTCCAAATGTATCATTTAGCTGCAGACACCAGGAATAACATAGCCTGTAAGTGTTCTTTGGAACATTGATTTCAAACGAGTCATGGGATGTTTGAAATTGGTCTAAGATCAAAGATCAGAGAATTACTTAATTCAATCGGGCTATTTGGGTGAATCATGAATGAAAGTGGATTGCTTGAAAAATAAATGTCAACGTCACTGCTTTAGAATATGTTAATAATTTGAAAGCATGGATAACAAGGACAATCCAAGGACTATACATAGAAAATAGGTGCAGGAGTAGGCCATTCGGCCCTTCGAGCCTGCACCGCCATTCAATATGATCATGGCTGATCATCCAACTCAGTATCCTGTACCTGCCTTCTCTCCATACCCCCTGATCCCTTTAGCCACAAGGGCCACATCTAACTCCCTCTTAAATATAGCCAATGAACTGGCCTCAACTACCTTCTATGGCAGAGAATTCCAGAGATTCACCACTCTCTGTGTGAAAAATGTTTTCCTCATCTCGGTCCTAAAAGACTTCCCCCTTATCCTTAAACTGTGACCCCTTGTTCTGGACTTCCCCAACATCGGGAACAATCTTCCTGCATCTAGCCTGTCCAACCCCTTAAGAATTTTGTAATTCAAGATTGAGGGATCCCCCCTCAATCTTCTAAATTCTAGCGAGTACAAACCGAGTCTATCTTGCCTTTCTTCATATGAAAGTCCTGACATCCCAGGAATCAGTCTGGTGAGCCTTCTCTGTACTCCCTCTATGGCAAGAATGTCTTTCCTCAGATTAGGAGACCAAAACTGTACGCAATACTCCAGATGTGGTCTCACCAAGACCCTGTACTCACCAAGACCCTGTAGATGGACTGGTTAGATCACATTAGTATCATTAGCTTGGGGGATGCATTTTGGAAACCAATCCTAAGCCTAACCACCTCTAAAGCTACCCACCCACCCATCCACCTTGTCAGCAACCTCTCACCACATCTGTGGAAGTGTCTGTGCTTTCTGCATCGGCTTCATTAATAACCACCAAAACGAAAATCCTGAGTCAAGCAAGTCATTCTTGATCCCGCAGGACTGCCTAAGAAAAAGGGGGTATTCTTGAAGGACTGACTAAGGGTCCTGACATCCCCACCATCAAAGAAATCTGCTGGAGTCGCCGCCTCGAAAAGGGCAGCCAGCATCATCAAAGACCCACAAAACCCTGGCCACACTCTCATTTCACTCTTACCATCGGGAATGAGGTATAGGAACCCGAACATTGTAATGTCCAAGTTAAGGAGCAGCTTCTTCCCGAGAACCAACAGACTATTAAACATTATAGCCTCCAAATAAGCTTAGAGACCCGGGTTCGATCCCAGCCACGGGTGCTGTTTGTCCGGAGTTTGTATATCCTCCCCGTGACCGCGTGGGTTTTCTCCGAGATGTTACATCAAGGATGTACGGGTTTGTAAGTTAATTAGGTTGGTATAGATGCAAAATTTGTACTTTGTCCAGGAACCAGCCTCCAGTGAGGGTCTTGGCAACATGTGGCTCAGTCCAAGTGGCCGGGATGGTGGGCAGTTGCTGGCGGTTGTGCTCCAATCTTCACTCTCAGCAGCTGATAAATCTGCTCAATGAGGCATTTCGAATGTCTGGAATTTTGGCAAACTACTGTCAAATATTGAACTGCATTTATTTACACTAACAAATGGAATACAAATATATCTTTAGATTTAAAGGGCAGTGCAGTTTCCCACTTGAACTGTCTTTTTACTGAACAGGGCAGAATGCCAACCTGCTGATTCACGAGGCTACACTGGAAGATGGACTTGAGGAAGAAGCTATTGAGAAAACACACAGGTAATGGCCAAACTCTGATGCTACATTACCTTTTAACCTATAAAATCCTCAAAAACGATCACTAGATTTCTGAACCTATCCATTTCATCCCGGAGGAACTATTACCACTTTAAGGGATTGGACAGGCTAGATGCAGGAAACATGTTCCCGATGTTCGGGGAGTCCAGAACCAGGGGTCACAGTTTGAGAATAAGGGGTAGGCCATTTATGAGACAAGGAAAAACGTTTTCACTCAGCGAGTTGTGAATCTGTGGAATTCTCTGCCATAGGACGCAGTGGAGACCAATTCACTGGATGTATACAAGAGAGAGTTAGATTTAGCGGAAGTCTAACTGAAGCAAATTGACGGAAGTTGTGGTATTCGATATTAATAGCCCTGTCCCACGGAGCGAGTTCATTCCAAGCGTTCTCCCGAGTTTGCCCTGATTCGAACTCGGAGATTTACGGTAATGGCCACTCGTCGGTACTCGGGGCTCTCGTGGACATTTTTCAATGTGTTGAAAAATCTTCACGAGTCTTACCTGCCGTTAACGAGTTTTCCCGAGTACCTGCCATTAGTGGTACCAGCCGGCAAGAGACGTCCCCGAGCTCCGACGTACCCGCTACGTTCATTCTCCGCGCTTGTTTGATTTTTTTTAAACTCGGGAGAGCACTTGAAAGAACTCTCAACTTGGGACAGGGCTTGAAGTCCAGAAGGCTACAATGTGCCCAGTTAGAAGATGATGTGGCATGCTCAAGGTTGCATTGGACCTCACAGGAGGCTGCAGGCCTATAAGTCGGAGTGATTAAAAGAACTGTCTAGCTCATCTGCTAGATCTGATTGTGTCTGTTGCGTGCATCAAGCAAGCTGAGGAAAACACTTATCTTTGTGCTCCAGACACACGCGCGTGAGATCGCTGGGTGTGTGCAGCCGTGACAGTTGGCCTGGAACATTTTGTTGATGCCTTTTGTGGAGTTTTGTCTTGGGAATATTCTACTTACGAATGGTGTGGGCCTTTACCAAAGGGGCAGCGGCCTTCTCGAGTGACACTTAAAGGGCCAGCCTTTAACTTCCCATCCAGCAAGCTGAGAAATGATACTTTCAATCAAGCTCGATTATCGAACTTTAGCAAAGATTCTGGACCTCCAAAACCCAGGCTGCACATCTGCATTGAAATGGGTCCAATCAATTCTTAGCGCACTACCAGAAATACTCAGTAGATCAAGTAGCATCTGTAGTGAGAGAGGGGGAACTGCTACACCAGTAATTGTAAATTGGTTATCTTCTGAGTTTTGCAATTGTTTTCTTGGTCTTAATATTTCAGGTTGAAGAAACTTTGCTGGACAGACACAATGAATGTAAAGGGTTTTGAGCTCTTGATTGTGAAATGTTAACTTTGTTTCTCTTGTCACAGATGCCACTTGCCATGATGAGTATGCTCACTGTTTTCTGTTTCAATTGTAATGATTAAGCCCTGCCATGGGGAACCCTCCCCCACACCATTTTCACTATAGAGTATTGAAAATTTCTCGAGCACTTATTCACCGAGAATTTTGCGCTACCTTTGCCCACATCTTCTTGTGATGCTCTGTCAGTATTTGTACAAGACTTTCCAAAATCACTTGTTAAAGTTGTATTTAAACAATTTTGTTTGATGTCTCTTTGCAACAGCACAACCTCTCAAGCCATTGATGTGGGCATGAAGATGAATGCAGAATTCATAATGTTAAACCATTTCAGCCAGAGATATGCAAAGATCCCCCTGTTCAGTGCGGACTTCAATGAAAAAGTTGGAATAGCATTTGACCATATGAGGGTACGTACTGTTTCCCATTTGAGGAGAAATCACTTCACAAACACAGAGAGAAAAATAATTCACAGGGCAAACCTTTGACAGATGATGATTGGCTTGCATCCACAATATTGCCAGCCACGTCTGACTTCTTTACAGCCACAAAGTTGCTTGGACCGTGAACATTCCCTAATAACTTGGCCTTTGTCCAAACATTTGAAGAAGGCTACCCAAGTGAAATATGAGGTGCTGTTCCTCCAGTTTACATGCGGTTCAATGTTGATACTATTGGGTTGGGTTGTTCCAGGTGAGACAGAGGTTTATGTGCCCCCCCACGTGTAACCTCATCTACAGGATCTGCCGCTCCTGATGTGGCTTCCAATACCTTGGCGAGACCAGGGATAGACCTGGCGACCATTTTGCTAAACACTTGAGCTAGGTCTGCCAAGGCCTGCTTGATCTTCCAGTTGCTAACCATTTTAACTCCTCTTCCCATTCCCATACTGACCTTCCTATCCTGGGCTTCCTCATGTGCAAACTGAATGAACAATGCCTCATATTTTGCTTGGGTAAGTTGGGTATGGACATTGAATCCTCCAATTGTAGGTAGCTACATAACCGTCCTCTACTCCTTTCTACCCCCACATACTGACCCCCCCGCCCCACCTCCATTCTCATCTACATACTTTCCTCTAGCTTCACAATTCGCCACTCTTCAATTCTTTTGACGTGCATATTGTCTCTTTTCATAGAAACATAGAAAATAGATGCAGGAGTAGGTCATTTGGCCCTTCGAGCCTGCACTGATGGCTGATCATCTAACTCGGTATCCCATCCCTGCCTTCTCTCCATACCCCCTGATCGCTTTAGCCACAAGGGCCACATCTAACTCCCTCTTAAATATAGCCAATGAACTGTGGCCTCAACTACTTTCTGTGGCAGAGAATTCCAGAGATTCACCACTCTCTGTGTGTGAAAAATGTTTTTCTCATCTCGGTCCTAAAAGATTTCCTCCTTATCCTTAAACTGTGACCCCTTGTTCTGGACTTCCCCAACATTGGGAACAATCGTCCTGCATCTAGCCTGTCCAACCCCTTAAGAATTGTGTAAGTTTCTATAAGATCCCCCCCTCAATCTTCTAACCTCATCTCTGGCCTTTGTCTATCTACATTTGCCTATCAAGAAGCCCTCCTCACTTGTACCAACCTATTACCTGCCTGGTTTTGTCCAGTCCATCCCCCCCCCCCCCTTCCAACTCCCCCCTCCCCCCCCCCTTACAATAAGTGAGGGAGTGACCTATCTAACCTATCCATGTTACCCAAAGATGCAGCCTGACCTGCTGAGTTTCTCCAGCACTTTGTGTAGCTGGCATTTGTAGTTTGACCAAGACGTGAGGTAGATTTGACTTTCAATGTTAGTTGCGAGTGATTGCGAGAATTTTCTTTTGCCATTGTTGTTGGGTTCCATTGCCATCAGCTGAACTAAACGTAAGGAATGAACTTGAACTCCATGCACTGAATATCTGTTTGGTACAGCCGTCTGTTCCAAGCAGTGATACACTGTTGTAATAATGAGATTTCAACACAGTACACTACTTCCTGTAAAAAAAAACTAAACCATTTCCACCCAGGTTCGGTTTGGTGACTTCAAGGTGGTGCCTAAACTCATTCCATCTCTGAAAACCCTATTTGCGGATGAGATTGAAGAGATGGAGGAACGGCGTGAGAAGCGAGAGCTTCGACAGTTGAAGGAGGTCCACGGCTCTTTCAGCACAAATGGACCAGGGACTCGGGGGCAGTCTTCAGTTCCGAGGATCAGTGAGACGGCTGATGAAATGAAACGGGAGCTGGAGGGCTCTGATCAAGATGCAGTCCACAAAAGAGTAAAACTGACTTGAGATACTGCTGGTGATGAAATCCTGGAACGCCATGCTGTTGGCAAAGCCAATCTTCTACATTTGAGAAAATATTGAACCAGTTTTACATTGTTGCATAGATGAGATTATTGTACAGAATTATTGTGAACGGGCTGAAAATATGCAGTTTGATCTGATTATATTTGTATTTTTATTTTGATTTTGAACATTACTCTGCAGTCCACATGTGCATTGTTCAGTACCCACACGCTAAGACATCTTCATCCACTCCCACCCTTCTTCATATTGCAGCATGGTCTTTCCAGCATCTCTGCTTCCTGCAAATACGGACTGAAGGAGCACATCCGTTCTTCAGTTGCTCTAAATGTGTAAGGCAAATAATTAAATATTTGAGAGGAATATTATGAGATAAACATGCACCATAGGAGTCTGTCTTTTGGTTTCTGGTACCTTTCAGTTTTTCAATCGGGTATTTGGTTTTATGCCTGAAACGGGTTACCCAAAGCTGTTGCCATCTCCGCCCCTCGCCTCTTGGTTTGCCCCTCACCTCTGCCATTGCTTAGCCCACCTAGAAACCTGCAACACAGTCAGAATGACTTTGCTATCCTAGCCCTTGGAAATCCTCAACCATGTTCAACAACTAATCCAGTTCACATTAGGAACTCCCGTGTTTTGATGGGGGAGATGGCACTCCCATGTCTTGCTTCAGATGGTGTTCAGCAATTTCCATACTCAAAATAAAGGTTGTTACCTGAAGACCACCATCAGTTCCAAGAATCAGTGAGATGGCCAACAAAATGAAACAGGATGAAGGACCTGATTAAGATGCAGACCGCAAAATAATAAAACTGACTTGAGAAGCTGCTGTTAGTGAAATCATTATTTGGCAGTCCTGGGAGTAAATGCCTCTATAAACTATCTTCATAGTAAGAAGATAGACACAAAAAGCAGGAGGAACTCAACGGGTCAGACAGCATCTCTGGATAGAAGGAAGAGGTGACATTTCGGGTTGAGACCCTTCTTCAGTCTGAAGAAAGGCCTTGACCTAAAATGTTAAGGTCTGCGAAGGGACTCGACCCGAAAAGTCACGTGTTCCTTTTCTCCAGAGTCTGCCCTGCTGAGTTACTCCAGGTTTTTATATCTATCTTCAGCTTAAACCAGCATCTGCAGTTCCTTGCTACACACTTCACGGAAAGAACATGTGCAGCAACTCTCCCTTGATTAATGATTGTACTGTGTACCTAATTTATTTAGAATTTAATGTTTAGAATAATACATCTTGATGCTCGGGATATTGTCCTGGAATCCCCATTTCCGTGAAAGTTATTTCCCAGCCAGGATTTCTTGCACGGATGTGAAAGGAAATTTGAAATTCTGGTATATTTATTTTAGTGCTGAAAAGATTTATTTCAATTGACATTTTATCTTTGTTCATATCTAACTAGTCCTGACAGGGCAGTGTTTCACTCTTGCGATGACCACATTGGTACAAGAAGTTTAGATTTAATGTGTTCACTAAACTGGTGAGTGCCATCTTTAACAGGAGTTTGCTTCTAATGCATTGAAGAACTGGAGAATGTGGGGGAACTGAGGTAATGGCCTTTTGCGCTGTGGATATGACATCATATGAACGAACCCAAAAATGTATACATTAATAATGTAAATTAAAGCTGTAAGTGGAACCTTGTGCGGAAGGTTTTTTAATTGAAAATTGGGAGCCAGAAGGTCGCAAGTGATAGGAGCTGAAATAGGCCATTCAGCCCATCAAGTCTATTTTGCCATTCAATCATGGCTGAGCTATCTCTCCCTCGCAACCCCATTCTCCTGCCTTCTCCCCATAACGCCTTAAAAATATCCATTGACTTGGCCTCCTCAGCCTTCTGTGGCAAAGGATTCCCCAGGTTGACTAAAGAAATTCCTCCTCATCTCCTTCTTAAAGGAACATCCTTGAATTCTGAAGCTATGACCTCCAGCCCTAGACTCTCCCACCAGTGGAAATATCCGCTCCACATCCACACTATCCAAGCCTTTCACTATTCGGTAAGTTTCAATGAGCTTCCCCCTCATCCTTCAAAACTCCAGCAAGTACAGGCCCAGTGCCATCAAACGCTCATCATATGTTAACCCACTCATTCCTAGGATTCCATGGAGAGGTACAAAAATCAGGATCGCCAGCGGATTTTTCGGGTTCAGCAGCTTGTGACGAAAAAGTAATAATTCTGGCAGTCATCACAGACATAAACCGCCTATGAAAAATGCAAAAAAAAGACTAGCTAGACGAGAACATTGCCATGGCAAACCTTCCCAAAATTGATACAATTCTTGAGTAAATCTGTTGAAATGCTATGACGAAAGATTTTTGTTTATGAGATCAAATTTCAGTGAAAACTGTTAAATGAATTAAAAATCCATACCAAACCATTTTATGTTTCATCTCCTAACTCTGTTATCCAGTGATATACACATCTGTTATCCAGTGATATATACATCTGTTATCCAGTGATATACACATCTGTTATCCAGTGATATATACACCTGTTATCCAGTGATATATACACCTGTTATCCAGTGATATATATACACCTGTTATCCAGTGATATATACATCTGTTATCCAGTGATATATACATCTGTTATCCAGTGATATACACATCTGTTATCCAGTGATATACACACCTGTTATCCAGTGATATACACCTGTTATCCAGTGATATATACACCTGTTATCCAGTGATATATATACACCTGTTATCCAGTGATATATACATCTGTTATCCAGTGATATATACACCTGTTATCCAGTGATATACACATCTGTTATCCAGTGATATATACATCTGTTATCCAGTGATATATACATCTATTATCCAGTGATATACACACCTGTTATCCAGTGATATACACATCTGTTATCCAGTGATATACACATCTGTTATCCAGTGATATATACATCTATTATCCAGTGATATACACATCTGCTATCCAGTGATATACACATCTGTTATCCAGTGATATACACATCTGCTATCCAGTGATATATACATCTATTATCCAGTGATATACACATCTGCTATCCAGTGATATACACATCTGTTATCCAGTGATATATACACCTGTTATCCAGTGATATACACATCTGCTATCCAGTGATATACACATCTGTTATCCAGTGATATATACATCTGTTATCCAGTGATATACACATCTGTTATCCAGTGATATATACATCTATTATCCAGTGATATATACACCTATTATCCAGTGATATACACATCTCCCCCATGACCTTTGGTAAATTTATATTAAAAATGAATTAAAAGTAATTTCCAGCTAAAGTGTTCCCAGTAAGCAATTTGCCACCTTGCCATCTGGATCGGTTCCTCCAACATATTATATTTTGGTCCTAAAGCAAGTGTGGAGGTCAACTTGCCAGGTCAAGGGTAGGGGCCTGGGAAGTGAATTTGAAGAGATACCTATCTGTGTGAAAGGATGTGGGAATGGTAGATTACATTTTCAGTCAAGGGCGATCCTGAAAAATAATTGCCAGCTGTAGTTGTTGAGTGAATTTATATGCCATTGAATTCAAAGCAAAATGCAAAAATACAGTGCATTCAGAATGTATTCAGACCCCTTCACTTTTTCCCACACTTTGCTATGTTACAGACTTATTTAAAAATGGATTAAATTCATTTTTTTTTATCATCAATCTACACACAATACCCCAGAATAAAGAAACGAAAACAGGTGTTTAGAAATTTTTGCAAAGTAATTAAAAAGAAACTGAAATATCACATTTACATAAGTATACAAACCCTTACCTCAGTACTTTGTTGAGGCACCTTTGGCAGCGATTACAGCCTCAAGTCTTCTTGGGTATGACGCTACAAGCTTGGCACACCTGTATTTGGGTGATTTCTCACATTCTTCCCTGCAGACCCTCAAGCTCTGTCAGGTTGGATGGGGAGTGTCGATGCACAGCTATTTTCAGGTCCCTCCAGATATGTTCAATCGGGTTCAAGACCGGGCTCTGGCTGGGCCACTCAAGGACATTCACAGACTTTCTCACAAAGCCACTCCTGCGTTGTCTTGGCTGTGTGCTTAGAGTCGTTGTCCTGTTGGAAGGTGAACCTCCACCCCAGTCTGAGGTCCAGAACGCTCTGGAACAGGTTTTCATCAAGGATCTCTCTGTACTTTGCTCCGTTCATCTTTCCGTCGATCCTGACTAGTCTCCCAGTTCCTGCCGCTGAAAAACATCCCCACAGCACGATGCTGCCACCATCATGCTTCAGCGTAAGTATGGTATTGGCCAGGTGATGAGCGGTGCCTGGTTTCCTCCAGACGTGACGCTTGGCATTCAGGATAAATAATTCAATCTTAGTTTCATCAGCAGAGAATCTTGTTTCTCATGCCTTTTGGCAAACTCCAAGCGGGCTGTCATGTGCCTTTTACTGAGGAGTGGCTTCCGTCTGGCCACTCTACCATAAATGCCTGATTGGTGGACTGCTTCAGATAAAGTTGTCCTTCTGGAAGGTTCTCCCATCTCCACAGAGGAACTCTGGAGCTCTGTCAGAGTGACCATCGGGTTCTTGGTCACCTCCCTGACCAAGGCCTTTCTCCCCCGATTGCTCAGTTTGGCCGGGCGGCCAGCTCCATGAAGAGTCCTGGTGGTTCCAAAGTTCTTCCATTTAAGAATAACAGAGGCCACCGTGCTCTTAGAAGTGGGGGAGAAGGGGGGTGGGGGGGGTGGGTGGGGGGGGGGGGGAGTGGAGATATTTTAAAGAAGTCTAATAAAGTTTAGCGGACATTTCTTACGGGTCGGTTTTCCTTGGTCCTGAAAACTCCAATGAGCCAATCAAAAAGTTCATGTAAACTCTTATACAGCTGCCCTCGACTACCTGTAACTAAATAGCAACCCCACTCCACTGCACTACGAGTTAAATGGGGGACTATGTATAAACATTGCTGTCATTTCTACATGGTGAAACCAAAATGTCTAAATCTGACAATGTGCACTTTAACCACATGTGATTTTTTTTTTTCTATTACAAATCTCAAATTGTGGAGTAATGAACAACGGATAAAGTAGATGAGGTTGGAGGAGGTGCAAGTGAATCGCTGCCTAACCCGAAAGGACTGTTGCGGGTCCCCGGACAGAGTCGAGGGAGGAGATATAGGGACAGGTGTTGCAACTTCAGCGGTTGCATGGGGAGGTACCTGGGGAGGGGGTGATTTAACCAAGGAGGTGCGGAGGGAATGGTCTCACTGGAAGGTGGAAGGGGTGGAGATGGGAAGATGTGACTAGTGTTGGGATTCCGTTAGGAGGTGGCAAAAATGTCGGGGGATTATGTGCTGTATGCGACGGCTGATGGGGTGAAAGGTGAGGACTAGGGGGACTGTCTCTGTTGCTACTCAGGGAGGGGAGCAAGGGTGGAGCTGCGGGATATCGAGGAGACACGAGTGAGGGCCTCATCTATGATGGGAGAGGGGAACCCCTTGTGAAAGGTGCTTGAATTGAATTCTTCTGCTCTGTTTGACATAAGAAAATAACATAGTTACGACAGTCCTGCTTTGATTAACATTAGTGACCATTGGAACTTCAGTAATGTTATATTTATTCCAGCTATTAAGACTGGGAAATAACAGTACTGGTGGGGGCTTGATGACGTTATCAAGTGTATTGATTTTTTTAAACAATTTATTGTTGCATTGCTGTTTACAATAATGCCACAGACACAAATGAAATGTGCATGGAGTTTTAATTAACAAAACTGATATTGTTAGCATTTCTGTTTCAGCAAAATTACTTCACTCACATATAAGGTCAAGATGTATTTAAAAGGTTGTATTTCTATTAATGGTTAAGATATCAATGCCAGTGTCATCATAATTTAACAAATACAAAGCTTGTGATTTACTATCTTAATATAACCAGTACCTCTTTGTAAAATGTAATTTATCTTTTTCAGTTAGATTCATAAATAAAAAGGCTCCAAGTTTAAGTTTATTACTTTAGTATTGAATAGCATGTAACTGAAAATAAAATTCTGTAATGAAGAGATATTCTTTTTTCTGCTAACCATGAATGTAAGAAATAGACACGGGATTAGGTCATTTGGCTGTTCATCTCTGCTTCATTGTGTAAAAGATCTTACTATATTTTATGTCATTGGCACTTCCTTGTAATGACCTTGTATCCATTAATTGTCTTAAGGGCTTCGAACTTATTGATCTGTTTGAATATATTTGATGACTGCGCCTCCATGGCCCGTTTGTACAGTGCATTTCAAGGAATTTATATCTCTGGGTGAATAAACTCATATTTTTCAGGCTAGCTAGTTGCGATATGTTGACTCAAGAACCCTGAGTTGAATGCACTTCGGGCCAAGCCTGAGCTCTGCATCTTCCCTCTCAAGTTCCTTGAGAGGATATTAATCACATGGCCCCTGTTCCACTTAGGAAACCTGAACGGAAACCTTTGGAGACTTGGTGCCCCACCCAAGGTTTCTGTGCGGTTCCCAGAGGTTCCCGGAGGATTTTTATCAGTCTCCCTAATGGCCGAAAGTGGTTTCCGCTCCTATGTTCCGGCGATTATTTCAAAAAATTAAAAACCGGCCGCGACTAAAAATAGGTTGCCGTTTTAAAAATCGGTAATTTTTTAGTCGAAGCCGGTTGCGATGCTAGTTGAAGGTGGTTGCCGGAGGTTGCAGGTGGTTGCCGGAGGTTGCAGGTGGTTGCCGGAGGTTGCAGGTGTGGTGCCGGAGGTTGCAGGTGGTTGCCGGAGGTTGCACGTGGTTGCCGGAGGTTGCAGGTGGTTGCCGGAGGTTGCAGGTGGTTGCTGGAGGTTGCAGGTGGTTGCCGGAGGTTGCACGTGGTTGCCGGAGGTTGCAGGTAGTGGAAGGTAAGACCCTAAGTGGTTTCCTAAGTGGGACAGGGGCATTACTGTTTATGCTGCAGTAGAATGAGAGATTAATTAGTATTAGTATCTTTTGAGTAAATGTAAATTTCTGTAAGTGTTTCAGATTTTCCTTAAGTCTTTTTAGTTTTCTTTTGTATTTGTAATAATTTTTGAATGGTTCCGAACGTCAGTTTTGTGAAAGGGGCTTGAATTGAATTCTGCTTGGAAAAGCCTGTTGCAGCTTAGGTGCCACACAGACATTGCAGGCAGCGAGGTTTAGGAAATTCTGGTAACATGATAAAGCAGGAATTTAGAGGGCAGAACGGTAGCTGCTTCACTGTGACCACAAAAATTGGGCCATGAATTTACAAAATGTTAGTTTTTAATCAATATTTCACTTTTCAATCTTAACCTTAATATGTTGTCAAATCTTTCCAGCACTAAAACAGTGAAGAGTGGGGACATTGTGATCTCATAATAAAATGGACTTCTCCACACCCATCCCCAAAATCTCCCAATTCACCCCCCCCACTCCATTCTCTAACGTAGTAATAAAAAATGATCAATGTATAAGGGCATTTGTTTTAATTTGTAATTGGGTCATTGATTGAAACACATTGACATTTCTATGTGCAGTATCTTTAACATGGCATTAACGCCACTTCAATTGCTTTTTGAGTGTTGTTAGTTACATTAAACAATTGATGGGGCAGAGAACAATTGAAGGAGGCAATGTCCTAAAATACATTTCCAAAGGTGGTAGAGGAGCAAGGAGGCGTGCAAATGTATTTGTTATTCAGAATAGCGTTCGGATTAACAAGGTCATAAAGCAAATACTGTATAAGGTGCTGCCTTTATTTATTACCAATTGGATACAATAGACAATAGGTTCAGGAGTAGGCCATTCGGCCCTTCGAGCCAGCACCGCCATTCAATGTGATCATGGCTGATCATCCCCAATCAGTACCCCGTTCCTCCCTTCTCCCCACATTCCCTGACTCCGCTATCTTTAAGAGCCCTATCTAGCTCTCTCTTGAAAGTATCCAGAGAACCGGCCTCCACCTCCCTCTGAGGCCAAGAATTTCACAGACTCACAACTCTCTTTGAGAAAAATTGTTTCCTCGTCTCCATTCTAAATAGCTTATTCCTTATTCTTAAACTGTGGCCCCTGGCACTGGACTCCCCCAACATTGGGACCTCTTTGCTCTTATACACGACTCCTCTTGTTATAAAATTGAGAAGCACAAAAAGTAATATTAAATGCAAATGGAGGCATTGGTTATCTCGTATTTCTGGGACAATTCTGATGTACACATTATAAAGGAATTAAAGAATGCTGGAACTAAAGTTCTACTGTACAGAAAAACTGAACAATTTGAAGCATTGAATTGAAATTCTTAATAAAAGGTTATGACTAGAGGTGAAGACAGACACAAGATGCTGGAGTAACTCAACGGGTCAGACAGCATCTCTGGAGAAAAGGAATAGGTGACATTTTGGGTCGAAACCCTCTTCAGACATTACCAGAGGTGACCTGTTAGAGATTGTCAGGATACGAATGAATAATTGTAGAGAAATTGTTTTCATACGGGAAAAGCAACAAAGATGTGTATATAAGGTTGCAAATAATACACATCCAGCTGCAAATCCAAACAGTAAATCCTTAGCCTGAGAGTTGTTAGAATGTGGAACTTGCTACCACAGAGGATGTTGCGGTGATTAAGATGTTCATACTTAGGGTAAATTAGACACATGAGACAAGGGAACAAGGGACCTTGCTGATAGGGGTAAACTAAGAAGAATGAATGCATGTTTCAGAAGGAACTGCAGATGCTGGAAAATCGAGGCTAGAAAATTAGTTTCAATTCCTGGGAAAGTGGAGGAATGAGGGATTGGGCTGTCATAAGGTCAGAGGGAACAAGAGTAGAATTAGGCCTTTAGACCCATCAAATCTACTCCGCCATTCAATCATGGCTGATCTATCTCTCCCTCCTAACCCCATTCTCCTGCCTTCTCCCTGTAATCTCTGACACCCCGTACTAATCAAGAGTCTATCTATTTCTGATCCGTGACCTTGGCATTATCAATCCCAGGGGGTTGGAATTTGTGTGTGTGTGTGTGTGTGTGTGTGTGTGTGTGTGTGTGTGTGTGTGTGTGTGTGTGTGTGTGTGTGTGTGTGTGTGTGTGTGTGTGTGTGTGTGTGTGTTGTTGTTGGCAGCAATTGATGGGGCGATGGAGGACAAGGGTTCAAGAGTTTTATTGTCATGTAGTAGGCATGAATACTGAACAGATCAGTGTGTCCATATACCATTGCATAAATATATACACACATGAATAATAAAACTGATAAAGTGCAAATAAACAGATTATTGGCTATTAATGTTCAGAGTTTTGGCCGAGCCGAGTTTAATAGCCTGATGGCTGTGGGGAAGTAGCTATTCCTGAACCTGGTTGTTGCAGTCTTCAGGCTCCTGTACCTTCTACATGAAGGTAGTGGGGAGATGAGTGAGTGGCCCGGATGGTGTGGGTCCTTGATGATGCTGCCAGCCTTTTTGAGGCAGCGACTGTGATAGATCCCCTCGATGGACGGGAGGTGGGAGTAGAGTCGTGTGTACTAGGGGGTTGTAGTTGGTTGCAGTTGATGGGCCAGTGATGATGGGTAGTTGTCTACACTGGGGGATACATACAGTCGATGGGGCCGTGGGGAGGGGAGTTGTGTCTGTATTGGGGGGGGGATTGTAATTGGCTGCAGTTTTTTTTTTTTTTTTTTTTTTTTTGATTGACAAAGCTATTTTTTAGCTTTCTTTTTTTTGTTTTTGTTTATTTTATTAGAAGTTAACACAGCACAAAACAGTACAGTGGAACCTAATTTTAGGTGCCAGGTATGTAATACCGTAATCCATTCTATGTACAGCCTCTAGTTTTATGGGAAGGAAGTGCAGTTGGATTACCCAAAGAAAGGGGAAAACTGGAAAAATAGATGGCGGAGAGTGCAAAACGCAGTGTGTATATGGAAAAAATAAAAATCGGAAGAGAGAAAGTGGAAATAGAAATGCTGCTGCCCTCGCTGAGAATTTTTCCAAATCTTATTCGGAGATGTAGATCTATCCGCGTCATTCTGAAATCAGCAATCCTGCGGTACCCTGATGATTCCAAAAGGTCGGGAAAGGAGACCAAGTCCTTAAGAATTGGTCATGTTTATAATTGGCTGCAGTTGATGGATCAGTGGAGGACCATGTTGGGGAAGAGGGGGTATTGTTTACTCTGGGGGATTGCAGTCCATGAGAGTGGAGAGAAGGGAATTACCTGCAGTGGAGGTTTGTAGTTAGCAGCAGGCGAGGGGGGTATTGTAGTTGACTTGTTAATGGGACCAGTGTGGAGGGGCGTAGTTTGCATTGAGCTGGAGCTGCAGTTTCCAACCATGTTCTCCCTCCCCCTTCCTCTCTCACTCAAGCTCCACGTGTGAACACAAACCGCAAACAAGCCGGTTACTATGGGCACGACACGCTGATCTCTCGGGCTCCCAGACGGGGAGAGTTCGGCTGCAGTGGAGGTGGAGGTGGAGGTGGAGGGCGACCATGGGGGACAATATCTCGGACAGGCGCTGGGATTTCCTGCAGGACTACGTGCTGAAGACCATGAAGCTGAAGGCTGAGCGCTGGCACAAGTGCGCTGGCACCGAGGAGCACCGCCTGTGTATCCAGGAGTTCCTGGACAGCGGCGAGCGGCCGCTACTAGTCGTGTCCCTCAGCGCCGCCGGCTTGCTCCTGCCCTCTCTACACTTCCCCAGCCTCGGCAAGAACAAAGCCGTCTTCTTCACCAAGCGCCGCCGGGAGAAGCTCAGCGCCGACTCCATGAAGAGCAACCTGGTGTTCGGCGACCTGGCTTATTGTCCCCTGGAGCAGTTCTCAGCCCTGGTGGACGAGGTAAGGTTAGAGACCATCTCCTCTGTGGGACAATCTACAACTTGGGATCCCTCACTGTCCAAAACATCCTATTTCCCAGATTCCTGATTAATACAGGTGTTAGGGGTTATGGGGAAACGGCAGGTGAATGGAGTTAGGAGTGAGAGATAGATCAGGCATGATTGAATGGCAGAGTAGACTTGATGGACCGAAAGAGGACATGACTTCAGAATTAAGGGACAGAAGTTTAGGGGTAATATGAGGGGGAACTTCTTTACGCAGAGAGTGGTGGCGGTGTGGAATGAGCTCCCAGTGGAAGTGGTGGAGGCAGGTTCATTGGTATCATTTAAAAATAAATTGGATAGGCATATGGATGAGAAGGGAATGGAGGGTTATGGTACGAGTGCAGGCAGGTGGGACTAAGGGGAAAAAAATTTGTTCGGCATGGACTTGTAGGGCTGAGATGGCCTGTTTCCGTGCTGTAATTGTTATATGGTTATATGAATGGCCTAATTCTGCTCCTATTACCTATGACCTATTGGAGGCAGAGCTGATGAGATATTATTTTTTCTGCGGGTTGTGAGTCTTTGGGATTGTCTCCCCAAAAAGGCTTGGAAGTGCAGTCTGTGAACTTTTCCATTAAATACCCCCAAAAATCTGCTATTCAACTATTTGGTAATCTCAATGATCTGGCATCTGGGTCACTTAGTGCTGACACATGGAGTTCTCATTCCCATTCCCATTCTGTCTCTAAACTCACTCCTGTACTTCCTTTTATTCACTGGGGTGCAGTGCCTGCATCCCTTTGAATCCCGTCTGAAGAAGGGTTTCGGCCCAAAAAGTTGCCTATCTCCTTTGCTCCATAGACACTGAGTTTCTCCAGAATTTTGTGTACCTTCCCTTTGAAACTTACCTGCTTGTGTTTCAAGACAGCGTTTCCTTGAAACCAGGCCAGTTCTGCTTCCTGTTTGCCCTTTATATAGTTACAGGCTTCACTAGGATGTGTATTATGTGTACCATAACAAAGTGAATTAAAACACTGACAGAGTATTAATCGAATAACATCAATTCTATGTCTGCCCAATTAACAGAGTTTTACTGTAGGTATATTCATGATATGGGAATAACGTTTAGTGCAAAGTAAGGCCAGCAAAGTCCGATCAAGGATAGTCCAAAGGTCATCAAAAAGTTAGATAGTATTTCAGCACTGCTGTCTGGTTGTGGTAAGATGAATCAGTTGTTTGATAACAGCTGGTAAGAAACTGTCCCCGAATCTGGAGGTGTGCATTTTCATACTTCTATACCTTTTGCCTGATATTGATAATTGATAATTGCCCGATCGTTGATAATTGAGTGAGTAAAAGGTCACTGGATTGAAATGATCAATCACATCATAGAAACAAAAAATACTGGAAACACTCAACAGGTTTGGCAGAATAAAGCAAAGTATCCTTTATTGGCATTCCAACTTTTAGTTTGAACGAAATGATGTACCTTGCAGTCATGACAGAGAATAAAAATAACAGAACACACAATTAACACAGTTTAACATCCACCACAGTGAGTCTGCCAGGCACCTCCTCACTGTGATGGAAGGCAAAAGTCTTAAAGTCCTTGTCTCTTCCTTCCTTGTTCTCCCTCTGCGTTGAGGCGAACCAGGCTTTTGATGTTGGGTCCCCCGTCGGGTGATGGTAAGTCCGTGGCCGAATCCGAGCTCCGCGAACAGGCCGGTTCAAACTTAGTGGCCCGGGGCGGATCTACAGGTTCAGGTGGACGAGGGCAGTGCAGTTGCCACACCAGGCAAAGATGCATCCCATCAGAATCCATTCTGTAATGCATCATGGACATGCCAAAATCTTCCCAGATGTGGAAGAAAGTAAATACATTGATGTGTTTTCTTCATCACTGCGTCAGTATAGAATGGATCAGATTGGATTGTTGGTGTAAATAGACACCAAATGCTGGAGTAACTCAGCGGGACAGGCTACATCTCTGGAGAGAAGGAATTTGTGACCCTTCTTCAGACACCAAGGTTGTTGGTGATTTGGACGCCTGAGAACCTGACAATCTCTACTGCAGTTCCATTGACAAAGGCAAAGTTGTGTTCACCCTCTCGCTTCTATAGATCAAAAAACAAAAATGTCATCTTGCTGACATCAAGGGCCCAGTTGCCATGATACCATGAGACAAAGTTCAAAGTCTCTTTCCTGTACTTCTTCTCAACATTGTTGTTGATTTGACTGCCAATAGTGGTATTATCTGCGAAAATGAAGACTGAGTTCTGGTTGTTCTTAGTTACACAGACATGAATGTACAGTAAATAGTGCTGGAGACTACACATAGCTCTGTGGGGAACCAGTGTTGTGGGCCAGTGTGGAGAATCTTACTGCAGATGTGACCTGACCTGTTTAGTGTTTTATGCATTTTCTATTTCATTTCAGATTTCCAGCATCTGCAGTATTTTTGACTCGCATTAAAGGGCCTGTCCTACTTTCAGGACCTAATTCACAACCTTTTTTACTCGTGGACATTTTTCATCAGGCTAGAAAAATGGCCCGACCTACTTGATGCCACGAGTACCTATGACTAGCATCACGACCTACCTATGATCTACCTACGACCTACCTACGACCTCGTGACAACCATGCCGCAAGTATGAGTCAAGGGCAAACTCGGCAGAGGTTGTGAATTAGGTCTTGAAAGTGGGACAGGCCCTTTAGAGATCTGTCTTGACTCTGTTTACTGGTGGAGCAGGTTTGATGGGCTGAGTGGCCTGCTCTTTTTCCAATTTTGTCTATTTTCCAATTTTGTCTATTTGATTATTTTCTTTCAACTCATCTCTGCTGCCTGGAATTTAAATCGACTTCTAAATGTTTGCAGTAATATACATAAGCTCAATCTGCAGGCAGATTTTATTTCGGTAAATTACGTAAGTACGGATCAAAAGAATTTGGTCAAAGTCTCACAGGTACAACTTCATGTTGAGATAGCTTCAGATCCACATTGCAGTACATTAAATACACTGACTGCCATCTGATTCATTTAAAATCTAAATAATTGATGTAACATTGGTGTCTGATACTGTGTCTTGACATGTCTTCACTCAAGATCAGATTTTAATGACCTCATGATTCATAATGCTAATTTTAATTCAGTTAATTGCTATGTAGCTGGGAATAGAATTACAAATATGCAAATCCCTTGATTCATAGTAAAATTAATAACATTTACTGAGATAAAAGTGGTTTAAAATCACCTGGAAGGTGTTATTCTGCACAGTATCACTGGTTTAATATGGCATCATAGCTCAGATTTAGTTTTTAATTAACATGTGTGCCATTTGGAGCGTTATATTGTTTTATTCGTTACCAGAATTAGAAGTAGTCTTTTTTGTAATCAACGTTGTTAAATTCTGCCTTTATTCACATTTGGATATTATTCCAGTGTTCTGGGAATGTCATTCAATAATTCCCCCCCACCCTCCTTTGGAATGATAATATAGAGACGAGTGTGGTATAACCGTGCATATGTTGTGCTTCTGTAACGCTGTACTCTAACTTCGCTCAGTCTTTGACCTAAACTTGTAATATATTTAACGGAAGGTTTTAAATCAAAGTTCATTGCAGCCAGAGTTAAGGACCAAATAAAAAGGTGTTTTATACCTTGTATTTATATCCACTGCATCTGATAAATGCAGCACAATAACCAGTGCAAGAATCTCTGTTTATTTATGACCTTTTCAGCCCTTGGGTCAGATGTGATGAATAATTTAGTGTTCATTTATTTACTATGCAGTGGTTCTGCTTTTAAAGCAGAAGTGTTGAAGGCAGGTTTAAACTTGCCTATGACACCTTCTGCAGTGGAACTCGTACATGCAGACTGGTCACCCCATCAGGATTGTTAATCCCTACACAGTGTTCCTAGTGTAAATAGACACCAAAGGCGGGAATAACTCAGCGGGAGACGCAGCATATCTGGAGAGAAGGTATGGGTGACGTTTCAGGTCAAGACCCTTCTTCAGACTGAAAAGCCAGGAAAGAAAGACATTTACAATCATCCCCAAGGTTACCTGGTGAATATTGTGGGTTCAATGCCTTCTCCCTCCCTAGTTGACTAATTTCAGCAGTAAAGTTTGTAACATTTAGCCTCTGCTTGGATAGGGAGAAACAAACCCAGGCTTCATGTGTTACAGAAGTTTTCTTTTCGGGGGAACCTTCAAAACCTTTATAACTTTTGTACTATTTCACGGATCGGAACAAAACTTATTTGACTTGCAGCAGAGGAGAATGGTGAGTAAGGTGGCGAAAAATCGTAGCGCTATGGGGGATTGTTTTTGTGCAAATTTTATTACAACGCAGCCAGGAATTGGTCAAGATGAGAGTTTTAGTAATAATATTCCAGAACAAGGGGTCACAGTTTAAGGATAAGCGGGAAATCTTTTAGAACCAAGATGAGGAAAACATTTTTCACACAGAGAGTGGTGAATCTCTGGAATTCTCTGCCACAGAAGGTAGTTGAGGCCAGTTCATTGGCTATATTTAAGAGGGAGGTAGATGTGGCCCTTGTGGCTAAAGGGATCAGGGGGTATGGAGAGAAGGCAGGTACAGGATACTGAGTTGGATGGTCAGCCATGATCATATTGAATGGCGGTGCAGGTTCGAAGGGCCGAATGGCCTACTCCTGCACCTATTTTCTATGTTTCTATGTTTCTATATAGAAGATAGATGATGAGACCCTGGAAAATGAGAACCATACCCCATATCTTGGAAGCCATGTGTCTGCAAATGCAGACATTGATGATAAAATTCACCACCATCTTCAATGCATCTTTGGCCAATTGTGGAAAAGAATATCTGAACCACAGCACATGGTCAATTGGACAGCATTGATCCCGGCCATCTCGAATGCTTCTGATGCTGGATTATGTACAGCAGGCATCTGAAAGCACTGGAAGAATGTTAACACCTGAAGCCTTACCAACATCTCCAGTATTGAGGCTATACTTCCATTCAGTTAATATTATTGAACAGGTCACATCACTTGCGTGTCCTGCACCCATAGTCCAGAAAGAGATATTCCATTCCAAAGTTGTGTCATGGCAAGATTTGACCAGGTAACTGAGTTCCATCGATGCTACCTCATCCGCTGAGTTTCTCCAGCATTTTTGTCTACAAAAGATTTGGGGATATGTTTTAAGCCACTTTGAAGAAATTCCCACTAACTCCTGGGAATCATTAGCTCATGACCGCTCCATCAGGAGAAGAAGCATTCAGGCTGGTACTCAGAGCCTTGGGGCATCTATCGGAGTCACCCAGCGGGCGAGACAGCATCTACGGAGAGAAGGAATGGGCGACGTTTTGAGTCGAGACCCTACTTCTTCGGTCTGAAGAAGGGTCTCGACCCTGAAACATCACCCATTCCTTCTCTTTATAGATGCTGCCTCACCTGCTGAGTTACTCCAGCGTTTTGTGTCTACCTTCGATTTTACCAGCATCTGCAGTTCTTTCTTACACATATCAGGATCACCCTGCAGTCCTGCATGAACAACAGTTGAACCTTTCCCCTCACCAATCACATTCTCCATTTGTGGCAAATATCTATGGTTCCCACATTGGCCACATCAGTCACCTCAGGAGAACCAAGTTCAAGTTTATTGTCATGTGTCCCTGATAGAACAATGACATTCTTGCTTTGCTTCAGCACACAGAACATAATAGGCATTGACTACAAAACACATGAATAAATAAACTGATAAAGTGCAAATAACAAATAATGGGTTATTAATGTTCAGAATTTTGGCCGAGCCAGGTTTAATAGCCTGATGGCTGTGGGGAAGTAGCTATTCCTGAACCTGGTCGTTGCAGTCTTCAGGCTCCTGTACGTTCTACCTGAAGGTAGCAGGGAGATGAGTGTGTGGCCAGGATGGCATGGGTCTTTGATGATACTGCCAGCCTTTTTGAGGCAGCGCTAGAGTTGAACTAGAGCTAAAGTTGCCCATATCATATTGCACTGCATACACTCTCTCATTTCATTGAATATTCTCCCCCCATAATACCATTAACTAAACTAATGTAATATATAACTGTATCCATTCATTAATAACTACCATTAAACATATTATTAATATTAATAGATAATTCAAGATATTACTATCTTGAAAAATGCTTTAACAATGTACCAGATAATTGCGTAGTCATGTTTCTGTAAGTCAGGTGTTCAGTAACCTAGGGAGTCCCTGTATATATTTGCAGTTAATCTTCTGAAGTTCAATGCACAAAAAAGTAATATGACTCACTCCTCAAGCTGTGATGCACTTCCTTTGAGTCAGTAGCCTTGCATAGTTTTGTATGTTTGTTCATTTTGTTGTGACTTGGGTGTTGTAAATATCTCTATATTAAGTCAAGGCTTACTGTATTGTTGTCTGGTTAACTCATTCTTTTCCATTTCACCCTCGGGCCTCTTTTTCTCTAAAATGTTTTTAAAACTCTCAAAGTTGTTGTTAAGATACTTTATCTCTTGCATGTTTTTGCAGAAGAGGGCTCCAATGACACGCTGCGATCTCCTCAAGAACGTGATTGAGAATTAAGGCAAAATTAAATCATTTTTATTGAAATGCTTTTATAGAGGCCAACCCATTTCATTTCATATCTTACATAATTGAGAACAAGATTGAGAATATCATTGAGAACACTTGACACAGGTGCTACTGCACCACACTATAGGACTCTTGACATTTTAGTTACATATCACGACTACATGCATGTTATGCATTTAGTTATTCCAGGATTCTTTAATATTGTATTATTTGTGTCAGGTCTAAAACTATGTCAAAGTTAGACACAAAATGCTGGAGTAACTCAGTGCGACAAGCAGCATCTCTGGAGAGAAGGAATGGGTGACATTTCAGGTCGAGACCCTTCTTCAGACCTAAAATTATGTTGGCTTGTTGGCCTTCATAGCAAGAGGATTTGGGTATAGGAGCAAGGAGATCCTACTGCAGTTGTATCTCCTTGGTGAGACTAGTTCACTAAACTAGTGCAGTTTAGTTCTCCTAATTTAAGGAAGGACATTCTTGCTATTGAGGGAGTGCAGCATAGGTTCACCAATTTAATTCCCGGGATGGCGGAACTGACCTGTGATGAAAGAATGGGTCGACTGGGCTTGTATTCACTGGAATTTAGAAGGATGAGAGGATATCTTATAGAAACATATGCAATACTTAAAGGATTGGACAGGCTTGATGCAGGCAAAATGTTCAAGATGTTGGGGGAGTCCAGAAGCAGGGGTCACAGTTAAAGAATAAGAGGTAAGCCATTTAGGACTGAGATGAGAAAAACCTTTTCACCCAGAGAGTAGTGAATCTCTGGAATTCTCCACGGAAGGCAGTGGAGGCCAATGCCACAGAAAGGCTAACAGTGGAGGCCAATTCATTTTCTATGGATGTATGTTTCAAAAAGCCATTGGAGAGCTAGATTTAGCTCTTACAATGCTGAATGGAATCAAGGGATATTTTCCCTTCAAAATATAACCAGACTCCCTGATAACCAGGGCATGATCTTTAACGCTTCATTCAAGTAAATCAAATCAATTGAGCTGCAAACTGGCAATAATTTCTATCATATATAGATGAGGATTTGCAATGACAGCTTTGTGCCTGTTTTGTCTCTTCCATCTTTCAATAATAAAATGCTGGAAGCACTCAGGGCCAGGCAGCATCGAAGAAACTGAAAGAGTTAGTGTTTCAGACTGATGACCCTTCAACAGAACTGTGGAGCAAACCTGTTCACCTTCTGCATTTCAACTTGGATAATGGCCTCGACCGTAAAGCATAACACTTTATCTAGTTCTTTGAATCTAAGAAAGGACATTTCTGTATAAGTTCATTAAAGTGAAGCTGAAGTTACAACATGTTATCCGGGTCAGCAGCATCTATGTTAGGCAACGTTCGGGCCGAAACCCTCTTCAGACTGATTTGAGGCACAAAAGGGAAAAGGAGGAGTGCATTGAAGGAGACAGCAGCCGAGGAAGGGGAAGTCTTCACAGACTAACAAAATTGGGTTTTGCTGTGCAGACTCATATGCTCCTCATTTTGCTCCCCATGGAGGAGACCCAAAGAGAGGTATAGGGGGAGTTGAAGTGCCAGGGACTCCCTGATTATTGCGGACCGAGGGCAAACGATGATCTTTAACGCTTCATTCAAGTAAATCAAATCAATTGAGCTGCAAACTGGCAATAATTTCTATCATATATAGATGAGAGGATTTGCAATGACAGCTTTTGTGCCTGTTTTGTCTTTGCATCTCTTGCGGTTGCAAGGGAAAGTGACCGGGGAGGGGGTAGACCGAGAGGGAAGGGAAGAATCCATCTTTCAAACTGATGGAGGATAATGAACTAGGGGGACTCGGCCCTTGTTGCGAGTGCGGGGATGGGAGAGAGAGCAGTGTTGCGGGGTATGGAAGAACAGCTCAGTTCCCTGAATAGTGAGGACAGATGTCCTGGTGTGGAACGCCTCATCAGCAGATGCGGCGTAGAAAGTCCTTACAGAAAGCAGTGGGAGAAGTGTTCCAGATAGCCAGGGACTGATCGGTTACCCCTGCAATAGAGATAGTGAGGTCAAGGAATGTGGAGTGTCGGAAACCTGGTGTACCTTCTGCATGGAAGTTCAACTGGGAAGTCAGTCAGTGGCCAGGAGGTCCACCAGTCGTCGAAGCAGCATAAGGTCACTGGTATGTAGTTCAAGGATTGCTCGACGTAATCTACAAATAGGCAGGCATAGCTGGGGCCCATGCGTGTGCCCATAGCTACGCCTTGTATTTGGAAAGTGGGAGGAGTCGAACGTGAAGTTATTGAGGGTAAGGACCAGCTCCGCTAGGCAGAGGAGAGTGTCAGTGGCTGGGTATGACCAGACACACAAGGGATGTCCCAGACGGGACTGAGTGAGCAGGGATGTGAATAGAATTCATACTGGGCTCACTGAGTTACCAAATATCCAACAAGTCTTAGAAGGAAAAATGTAAATGCGGATGGGACGTGCCTTTGTGATGTTACCACAGTTGAATTGCTTTGTGACACATAACATCCAACCCTGGAAACAAAAGCAACTACACTGGAGGGCTGCTTGAAGTTATGCATCTGTTCTGTTAGAAAAACATGATAGCATTGGGTCGAAGGTAGAAATCTGCAAAATTAATCAATGGAGATAAAATGTAGCACCTTAAGCTTCAGGATTAGCAGGTTTAAAATTGCTCATCATGTTACCATGTGAAGATTTTAAAACCAACAAAAGAACTGGGTAGACAAAAATGCTGGAGAAACTCAGCGGGTGCGGCAGCATCTATGGAGCGAAGGAAATAGGCAACTTTTCGGGCCGAAACCCTTCTTCAGACTAACTTCAAAAGAACTGGATAGCTGCCAGTTTGTTTTTGTGTCTTGTTGCTTGGTAAATTGTGTATTAGGATATTCCTAGTGTTGGTTAGTGTTGGAAGATTGGATAGAGTTATACTGTATATCAGGTGCCATTACTCATTGTGTACAGAATGAGCTGCTTAGAGACAGTTTATATGACAGTGTGTTTGTAATCATAAAATGAGTTGTTACCTTTGTTTCCTGTTGCTTAGCAAATGCTTTGAAAAAGGCTGCTTCATTGACAGCAATGTGATAATTGCCGTGAGATATTTGGCTGCAATCATATCGCTGAAAAAGGTTCCTGATTAGAACCCAGTGAGTGCAAAACTCAAGCAGCAGGTCAAGAGACAAGTTATGATTTGTCATCCTAGGCAAGGGGTCGGCTCCGATGGTAAGTCCACGTCCCCACGGTGGGGCTCAAAGTTAGTTCCGAGCCAGGCCGCCAGCTCCATGATGTTAGGCCGCGGAGTGACTGGTGATACGATCCGGTAAACAAGCGTAGCTCCGGCAAGGTAATAGAACAAAAAAAAGTTTCCCCCTCCCTCACCCCCCACCATAAAACAAACAAGAGAACATTAACTAAAACTTTTAAAACACACTAAAAATAACAAAAAGAAAGATGAAAAGCCAGACAGACTGTTGGGGGTCTAGAAATCCGTTGGAGGTATCCCGTGCAGCTATGAATCTTGCAGACCAAGGCACCAGCAGTCTGCCAGGAACTGAGCTATGCATAATTTCAAAATCAACGATCAGAGGACATGGGTTTAGGGTAAGGAGGGAAAGATCTAATAAGAACCTGAGGGGTAACTTTATCACACAAATGGGGGTGGGTGTGTGGAACAAGCTGTCAGGTGAGGTAGGGGCGAAGGACAATAGACAATAGGTGCAGGGGTAGGCCATTCGGCCCTTCGAGCCAGCACCGCCATTCAATGTGATCATGGCTGATCATCCACAATCAGTACCCCGTTCCTGCTTTCTCCCCATATCCCTTGACTCCGCTATCTTTAAGAGCTCTATTTAACTCTCTTGAAAGTATCCAGAGAACCAGCCTCCACCGTCCTCTGAGGCAGAGAATTCCACAGTCTCACAACTCTCTGTGTGGAAAAAATGCTTCCTCATCTCTGTTCTAAGTGGCTTACCCCATATTCTTAAACTGTGGCCCCTGGTTCAGGACTCCCTCAACATCGGGAACATGATTCCTGCCTCTAGCGTGTCCAAACCCTTAATAATCTTATATGTTTCTATAAGATCCTCTCTCATCCTTCTAAATTCCAGAGTATACAAGCCCAGCTGTTCCATTCTATCAACATATGACAGTCCCGCCATCCCGGGAATTAACCTTGTAAAACTACGCTGCACTCTCTCAATGGCAAGAATGTCCTTCCTCAAATTTGGAGACCAAAACTGCACACAATACTCCAGGTGTGGTCTCACTAGGGCCCTGTACAATCCCTGTACAGGGCCCTCACTAGGGTCGATGTGGGGAAGTTGGGCCATAGGGCTTGTTTCTTCTTCTTCTTCTTCTTCTTGCGTATGACGTGCACAGCCTAAAGTTGTAGGCCAACTTGGTCTTTTTGATCTTATTTGATTGTACATGCCGGGTTGATTACATTCGTCGAAACGGGGCGGACCACGTGAAGGTTGCAATCTCCCACCCCAGGGCTTGTTTCCATGCTGTACGATTCTATGACTCTATTGTAAGTTTGAAGAGAGCAAATGTATGTGAATCTTCAATAACATATAGGATAGTGTATAATGTGCTCAGCTCTACATTAACCAGCGCTCTCTCTTGTTCTCTCCAGGTAGTGGTGCCGGTTTTGACCAACAGCAGGAATCACGGCTATTGGCCGCAGGTTGTGTCCCAAGATGTCGTACGTCACGCCCACAGCCTAAAGAGCAGTGTCTTTGTAGTTGTGGGGCAAGTGCAGGGCAAGACGATGCTGCCTTTGCCCGTCGGAGCAGAGAGAGCTGCTATTGGTTTGCGCAAAAAGTAAGGGCCTATCCAAATGTTTTTCTGAATAAAAGGCCACTTGCTTTTAGGTCATAAGGTCAAAACGAACATGATTAGAATTAGGCCATTCGGCCCATCAATTCCCCTCCGCCATTCAATCATGGCTGATCTATCTCTCTCTCCCAATGCCATTCTCCTGCCTTCTCCTCATAACCTCTGACACCCGTACTAATCAAGAATCTATCTATCTCTGCCTTAATAATATCCGCTGACTTGGCATCCACAGCCTTCTGTGGCACATTCCACAGATTCATCACCCTCTGACTAAAGACATTTCTCCGCATTTCGGTTTGGGATCCTTCATCCGACTGCAGAAATATCCTGTCCGAAACGTTGCCTATCCATGTTCTCCAGAGATGTTTCCCGAGTCGCTGAGTTAGTCCAGCACCGTGGGTTCTAGGAAAAATTTACAACTCTGATCGGAGCCACTGAGGGTATGGAGTGTACACTCTATGGCACCATTTGCAAGGTTCAGGACAATCCAAGGGATGTGATGGCCACAGTTAGAATGTGTATGTATCACTTCTGCTTCTGAAGTGATTGATGGGAATAAGTCATGTATTTATGGCTACCTTTCAGTCATGCTAGGCACAGTATGACATTGTGGCTGGCACATGGGTCGGGATGTAGACACATTTTCAAGATGTCCTAAAAATTACATGTTTGTTCCAGGCAGGGATGATGGAGCATGGTGCTTGGAAGCCTGTACAAAAATTCCAATGGGAATGGAATATTTCCTGGGGATCTCAACCACAATATGACGGAATTTGCAACACAGTGTTTGGGACAATGGATGTGTTTAATGCATTTCTCTGATCTCCTTGCAGTGGTAGCAGTCTAGATAAAGGGGTGGCACATGCAGTGGAGTCTGTTATCATTGACTGGAGCCACCAGATCAACGATGTGCTGAAGAGAGACTCTTCTGAACCTTTGCTGGCTGGCTACAATCCCAACCCAAATGTGGAACAGGAGTTCTGGAAAAACAGGTACCGTTCCTTCAAAACTACCTGGATTTGGACAGACATTTGTTTAGTTTAGTTTAATTTAGAGATACAGCGCGGAAACAGACTCTTCGGCCGATCGAGTCCTCACTGACCAGTGATCCCCGCACATTAAGGCAGGGGGATCTAGGACTACAGGTGCATGGTTCCTTGAAGGTGGAGTCGCAGGTAGATAAGGTGGTCAAAAAGGCTTTTGGCATTTTGGCCTTCATCAGTCAGAGTATTGAGCACGGAAGTTGGGAGGTCATGCTGCAGTTGTATAAGACGTTGGTGAGACCGCATTTCGAATATCGTGTTCAGTTCTGGGCACCATGTTATGGGAAAGATATTGCCAAGCTTGAAAGGGTTCAGAAAAGATTTATGAGGATGTTGCCGGGACTAGAGGGTGTGAGCTATAGAGAGAGGTTGAGTAGGCAGGGTCTCTATTCCATGGAGCGCAGGAGGATGAGGGGGGGATCTTATAGTGGTCTACAAAATCATGAGATGGATAGATCGGTAGAACATGTTGAAAATCCAGTGGTGACCAGATCATCCCGTGACATGTATGGTCGTGAGTAGTCACTCAAAGAGTCGTACCTTTTTCTGGTCGCTGCTGGATTTTCAACATGTTGAAAATTTTCGGTGACCTGCTGCGACTATGACAGGTGCCGGCAAGCCGCCGAAAAAAATCGCACAAGTGGGACAGGCCCTTCAGGCACATTGCTACTACTGTTGAAACCCCTTGCATTGAATTGGAGAGCAGTGAAGTTGTGTTTCTTTAAGACTATTTAACCTCTCGCATTGCCTTCAAAGCACTGTCATTCAGATGCATTGTTGATGTATTAGTAAATGTGTTGATGTGTTTACTAATTACAATTCTTTGACTTTGATTTCAACCTGCCTTAGGTGCAGTAACTTGAAATGCATTTACGATCAGCTGAGGTCAAGAAAAGTGAGGAAGATGGTGGAGTTACTGGAGAGGATGGGGAGCAGCTACTTCCCAGTGTTTAAAACCATGTTCAGTGACGTTGTTGCAGGTAGGAGCTCAAATTCGTAAGATGAATCGGGAAATCAAAATCTTTCCAATTAAGTCAGCGCCCTGTGAATTGTTCTTTAATTTCCAATATTGTACAGCCATTATTTTATGCAGTCAGTTTCACTTTTCTGGTCACATTAATGGAGACAAGATATGAATCATATGATGGGTGGATATTACTTTGTAGAACCATTTCAGTGAGTTTAATACAGAATGATGGAAAGGCTCAATATCTGGAGAAAGACATGTAGTTCATGTTTCAATTTAATGACTCCTCATCTGCTCAACTCTCACACAGAAGTATTAACTCTTTTTTTCCCTCTCTCCACAATTACTGTTGAGTGTTTGAAGTGTCTATTTATTACTATTTATGGTATTTTTTGTTTTTTTGTTTAAGGGCATTGATATTACTTAATGGACCTGGGTTCTGGTCAAAAGTGTTAACATAGATATAAATAGCAATGTGTGGGAAGGAACTGAAGATGCTGCCTATATACCATAGATAGACACAAAATGCTGGAGTAACTCAGTGGGACAGGCAGCATCCCCGGAGAGAAGGAATGGGTGACGTTTCGGGTCGAGATGCATCTTCAGCCTCTGAAGAAGTCTGAAGTAGGACGTCAACCCACAAACGTCACCCATTCCTTCTCTCCAGAGAAGCTATAAGTAGCAAGTTTGATTGGATGTACCATTGATATGTGCATTGCTCTTTCTCTCCCCTTCCTCTGGATATTCCACCAATACAATGTCTAGGGGATGTACAAATGATTTATCAGTAGATAGAGCACAATGTCGGACTGTACAGTTGCAGCATTATCTATATTAAAATGATGTCCCAATACTTTAATGGAGTTATATTGCTATTTTCACCTGCATACTTTTCTCTTGTTTATCTACATACAAAGTAAGTGTTGGAATTTGCCAGGTGTGTGCATATATAAGCAAATAATAAATCTACACCTCAGTTGGAAGGGTGAATTCACTGCAGGTCATGAGTTGATTTCCCAAATACTTGAATACTGGTCAGCTGGACAAGACTGAGCAGTTCAAAATAAATTGCTACATTTTCACTGCAATACATCCGCGTCTGCATGAGAGGCTTAACATCATCTAATTTGTGTTTATCACTGTCTCCTGCCAGCTCTGACTGAAGCAAGGGATGTCACTTTGCATTTGAAGCCACTCCAGTGCCATTTTGAGGATATTGAGAATGCGGACTTCAATGAGCTGAAGCCAATGCTGAGCTGCTTCATGCACCTGGTGTGCCTGGTCTGGGCCAGATCTAAGTACTACAACACCCCAGCTCGTATCATTGTCCTGTTGCAGGAGACCTGCAACCTTCTTATTCAGCAGGTACCGTCAACGGCAGTGATCTGGTCACTACAGACAAAACGCCGATAAAATATTACATGACTATTTGGAAATCTAGATGGTTTGGTATCTGACTCAAGTGGGGTGACTGATTGGACACCCAGTTCCCAAGCTCCCTGTCCATTCACTGGAACCCACATTCTTAGTTTAGTTTAGAGATACAGCGCGGAAACAGGCCCTTCGGCCCACCGAGTCCGTGCCGACCAGCGATCACCCCCACACACTAGTTCTATCATAAATACCAGGGAATTTATACATTTTTCGCGAAGCCAATTTAACCTACGAACCTGTATGTCATTGGCGTGTGGGAGGAAAACCAGAGCCCCCGAGAAAACCCATGCAGTCACAGGGAGAACGTACAAACTCGGTACAGATAGCACCCGTAGTCAGGGTTGAACCCAGGTCTCTGGTGCTGAAAGGCATCAACTCTACCGCTGCACCGCCGTACATTCTTTCTCCCTTTTCACTCAGTGGAGTCCGCAGTGCCCAAGTTCCCTCTTTGCTTATGGAGTCCCTGTTCCCGTCTGCCTTTCCACTCGCTGGGTCTCCAGTTCCCGCTCTCACTTTCCCCTCACTGTGGCCCTGATCCCTACAATGTATTTAACATATTTGGGCCCTGACCCCATGCTACCTTTCACCTCCATGCAACTGCAGTTGACATGTTCCTTTTCAACATAGCTGATGAATTGGAAAATGTATTTTAATACTGCGTTGCATAGATAATAAAAGAGTGATTTAAGAGTATTGAGTTGATCTGGAATATCTGCCATTCTGACAGATTATGCCCTGTTAGATCCGGGAAGATTTAACAGGAACCCGAGGAGCAACTTTTTCACAGAGGGGGGTGGGTTTATGAGTTGAGCTGCCAGAGAAAGTAGTTGAGGCAGGAACTGTAATAGATTTGCACAAGGTGTAAAGGGATGTGAGCTAAATGTCATCATATGGGACAAGCGGAAATGGGCCGTCTTGGTCAAGTTAGACTGAAGTGCCTGTTCCTGTGTGGTATGATTCTATGACAAAAGATATTGAATAATTTACAATTACTCTCCCCTTCCATGTTATTATGTTGTTCTTCAAGTCAGGCCAGTATGCCCTTGAGCCATGATCCCATCTAGCATCCTATCACTGCTACAACACCAGCTCAGTAGAGTCTGATTGTAGCACTCCCTTTAATTGTGTCCTTCCCTTTTGTTGAAGAAGGTGATTCAGCCTTCATTGAACTCAGCTGGGATGAGTAATTGAGCTCGCTGAGGAACGAGCATTGTGCATGCTTGGACTGTTTCCACATTCATTCCATGTGAAAGTCAGCATCAGGCAACATTGTGCTTGAGAACGCCTCCTGCTTCTTCATTGTATCTACGCTGTTCCCACATGTTGCAGGCACGTGTTTATGTCAACCCGGAGGACATCCTGAAGGGTGAGGTGGACGAAAACTTGAGCAAGGTGCGGGAAGCCGCCGGCATCCTCTGTTTTTTCAAGCAAATTTTTGAAGAAAAGCGTGAAAATTTGAGGAGCTATTACAAGGAGGATGAGACAGTGCGAGAGTGGGACTTTAATTCGCTGCTCATCTTTGCCCGAATGAACTGTCACCTCAAGAGACTTGAGCAGATTGAGGTAAGATGATCACTTTCGGTAATAACATATAATGAATCTCGTATCCTTAGTTTTCTTTTCAGGAACCATCTTTGCAAAATACGTTAATGATATCGAGTTTCTTGTAATTTTTTTAAATCAAACTTGTCGGAGCATTTGAGTTAATGGCATTAGTTAACGATGCAGATAGCTTGTGCAGAAAACCACTGTTATTTTTTCCCCTCATTTATCTTATTAATGCATTGAGGACTTTTATTTTTCTAGTAAGCTTTAAGAGTCTGTGGTTAAAGTTGTGCTGTGTGGATGCTCCTAACATGCATTTCAGAATGTTCATGGTGCAAGAAAATTAATGACAATGATGTAGAACTGTTTAATGAAGTCAGTGATTGGAGGTAATGAAATACTTGGAAGATAAAGTACAGAAAGCTGACGGTCATTGGCATCAGCCCATTCTTTCTGCAGAGCTAAGTGGTTTGTTATTTATTTGTAATCTCGAGAGCTCTGGTAAATGTTCCTATAAATTCTTGAAAGTAATTAAGTTAAAATCCAGAAAATTAATGTTTATTATATGGATGATTCCAACTCCTAGATGGCACCTGCAGTATAACCATATAACCATATAAACACTGTATCAACACACTTTTCCATTGGGTGCTTCACCATTTGTGATGAAGTCATCTTTGAGGTCACTTTTTATTAGGAAATGCTACTGAAGTTCTGTTGTATTCTTTTGTAGTGGCATTATGAAGAGATATAACTCTGCAATTATTGGTGGGCTCCATTTGCTCCTTTGGTTGAATAATAGAGTTGCACTTGAGCTTGTGTCGTGAGACACATTTATAATTATGGGGTAGACGACAAAGGATGTGCTTCTCATATAAACAGGAATTAACGTTGTCTTCTGAAAATAAAAATAAAAATGACATTTGCTGCTCCTAATCTATTTTTTAAAAAAAAGATTGATTGCCTGGGCTTGGGTAAAGTTATAGACTGAAGAAAAGTGAGACTGTTGGTGAGGGTAAATGCATTTTAATTTTTCTGCTGGATCCAGTCCACTTGTTTTGCTTATTCCCCACTGTTGTACTAACTTACCTGATGCAGTCTTCCCATCCACTCTCCTCACGACTGCTGGGTTCCTGATCTCATGCACTCTTGCAGTGATATATTCACCAAGCCTCCAATGATCTACAATCTCTCCTCTCTCCAATGAATCCTCCTATCTCAGCCCAACTCTTCTGCTGCCTATTCTGAGATCTAAGATGAGAAACCATTCTCTTGCACATAGAATTGTTGTGAATAGGAGCACAATTCTTAATAAGCTGATAATAGCAGGTCCAACGATAAGATCTAAAATCTAATTGGTGAAAAACTTAAACAAGTATACGGTTTTGAAGAAAGAGTAAGTAAGTAAAGAGCAAAAATACAAAACAGTTCCAAAGATCTGCGTAAGCATGACGGGATAAATGTACTCTCTGTACCCTTGTTAGTCTATAATTCCATGAATGTCCTTGGGCAATGATATAAAGTCCAGGAGCCTGCAGTTGCACTTCAATTATTAAAAAAGCAGCTAATTAGCAACTTTATCCTTAATAATTGGATATATCAAGGAATTATCAAGTTCTGGAATCCTTCAGATAACTTGGGAACTTGTTCTCAAGGGCAATATCTTTTCAGAAAAGAAGTACAAGCTTACTTTCATCTTGTATCAGTAAAATCGATGTTAATTTATTTTGATCTGTAAACCTGAACAGAAACACTTGCTTGAAGCAACATGTTTGGATTCCCTTGCTCCAAATGTGCGTCGTTGCACTTCATTCATCCGGGGGATGTGCTCCGCCCAAGAGTTTACTCCCTTCGTCACTCGAGATTGGGGTTGGAAACTGCGACCTTCACGTGGTCCACCCTGTTTCGACTAATGCAATCACCCCGACGTGCACAAACAAAGAGATGTCGTGTTTTGGTGTCTACGACCTTAGGCTGTGCACACCATACGCAAGACGAAGAAGACTCAAGATTAATTTCTGATCTCTTAGACCTCTGTCCCCCTGTTTTCTTTATATTTCATATCTTCTGTGAAATCACAAATGTTTTATCTCTCATTTCTTTTAGCCTTCTGATGCAGCATGGATCATGAACCCTTCATTCAGTTTACCAGGGACATTGTACCTGCAATGAACAGATCAAAATTATATGGGACAAAGGTGACAGGGTAGCTTATTCAGTAAGAGCCTAATCTTTGTTAAAAGCTCACAGTTTTAATACACCAAACACAAATGTGTTCACTTCTCTCTTAATTGGCAAGATTTCTTCTCTTTATATATGTGCATTGGAGACATTTACCAAGGTGATCATTATAAATCAGCTCTAATATTGAGCCTTCACAACTAACTGTAAAGCAGATGCGGCAATTTCAACTGCGTTTGTCCTTTGTTGTTTTTTTTTAAAGGATTTCTTGGTGACAGCCCAAGATATATTTAAACTAGAAAAAGTTGAGTTTGGAGGGATTCGGGGTAAGTCCTTAAGCCAGCAGGTGGCGCAGATGTATGATGAATTCCTGGAGCTGTACAAAGTGTTCACAGACCATACCTACGACTGTTTGGATCCTGCTAACCAGGTAGGAACTTGTCTACTGTTATGTGATACAACCAAATGAGAAACAAATCTATTTTGCCCGACTTTTCGTAAATTAGGAAAGTGAAGATGGTATGATGAATTCTAATGCTGATTTGGTTTATTTTAAACAGGAAGATCAGGACTGCAAGTTCTCCTTTTAGAAATATGTAGCCAAAATTATAAAATAATATTTTAATATAATATACATCTAAAATTCAACTCCAGTCAGCGGGGCTAAATGCACCTAATATTTATGAGAATACCTTGTATTCTGCGTCTGAAACTCTCTCTGGTAGAGAACACATGGGCCTGGGTGTACAGTTTGCATTTAGCTAAGGTTGATTTAGCAATCTTTGAGTAGGAAAATACCATGAAATGTTCTAACGAGTGGAAACATAAACATAGAGGCACAGCCACTAACTAACTCAAGAGTTGTGCTTCTGCAGCTGCCAATCTACAAACAATACAGTGGACAACTAGTCATTGTGGAGAGGGTTTCTGTTCCTCTCCGTTGTACTAGACAATCAAATAAATGCTGGAATTTTAAGATAAAAACAGAAAATGCTGAAAAATCTAGACTCTAGATTCCCAACGTATGGCGTACGCCCCACATGGGGGCAATTTGATTTTTAAGGGGGGCAATTGAGGAGGTCTGGGTCCAAATTTTCGATTTTTATTTTTTTGGATTTTCCATATGTAGTTTATGTTTCAGATGTTATTTTGAGTAAATAATTTTTTTGGGGTAAAAAAGGTCTTTATTGTGTAGTTATTACATAATCACCGCGCCTTCGTTCTTCACGCACGTCGCACGAAGCGCGCGGGGTCATGGGAGAACCTTATTTATTGAATTGGATTTAGAAATGCGACTCAAAGAGCTTTTGCTAAGTTACCCTTATAATATCTATTTCCTCCGTTTTCTCTCAAGAGAAAGCAAGGGGGGGGGGGCATCAGGATTTTAGAGGTGATTAGGTGGGGCATGGTCAAAAAAAAGGTTGGGAACCACTGCTCTAGAGGGTCAGGCTGCATCCATGAGAAAAATAAACTATTATAAGCCTTGACCAGAAAAATTAATTGTTTAAGAAGCCAGACAACTTTTAATAAACCGGTCGGTTTACTCAAGGACCTGCCCCACTGCGGCTACCTAATTGGCGAGTTTAGAAGAGTTTTCCCTCGACTCATACTCGCAGCATGGTCGAAACGAGGTCCTAGGAGGTCTTTGTAACTCTCCTTCATGCTCGAGAGTAGTCCCCGCGAACTCGAGACCTCAGTTAGGTCGCGGCGTATTTTTCAACATGCTGAAAAATGCCTGCGAGTAAAAAAAGGTCGCCGTGGAAAAAATCGATTATTTTTTAACAAGTAGGCTTAGGTCGTAGTAGTAACTATCTGTGCATACGAGTTAAAAAGATAAGCCATTGAGATCATCGCTGCACATCAGTAGTCACTCATTTCAAAATTAATCCGTTTATATTTATTATAAAAGATCAACTCCCAATTGTCATTATTCATTTTCACCGACTAAGTTAGAGTCGGCCGAAGGGCCTGTTTCCATGTCTCTATGACTATGTATTCTCAGTAACATCATCTATTCTCCAATAATAGCTTTAGGCAGTGAACTGTTGCAATCTGGGGCAGATTTTGCTTGATGTATGCATGCACAAAATTGGACAATGGTTTTAGTTTAGATGGCAATGATTGTATAAATGTCACTACCTTCAAAGTCATACTTTGTTTTATTCATCAAGGGATGTGGGGTTTGCAGGCTAAACCAGCCCTAATTAGCCTTCATAAACCGCCTATGATCTGCGTTCCTGGTTCAAACCGTTAAAGGATTTTTATTCCCTGTTTCTTTTCATCGTGTTGGCCAGTGAACTAAATCTCTATTACCATATTGTACAGCAGGAAATACTTACAATATTTGGCTGGAAGATTCTGACAATTTGTTTTTTAAATTATTTTCTTTATTCGTAGGAATTTGAAGCAGATTTTCTAAACTACAAGATGAAAATTGAGGACATTGATCGACGGCTGGCCACCATTTTCGGTCAGGCTTTTGACGATGCCTATAGTTTGGAGCATGCATTCAAGGTCTGTTGGGCATGTGATGGATATGGACCATTGGCTGATGTGATACCTTAAAGTCCTAGGCAGTAGAACAAGGTTATGGGGAGAAGGCAGGAGAATGGAGTTTGGAGGGAGAGATAGATCAGCTGTGATTCAATGGCAGGGTAGATTTATGGGCCAAATGGCCTAATTCTACTCCTATTCCTTATGACCTAAAGACAAAGTTTAGTTAAAGATTAGACTGCTTGACATAGCAAAAGGATTTGAGTATAGGAGCAGGGAGGTTCTACTGCAGTTGTACAGGGTCTTAGTGAGACCACACCTGGAGTATTGCGTACAGTTTTGGTCTCCTAATCTGAGGAAAGACATTCTTGCCATAGAGGGGGTACAGAGAAGGTTCACCAGACTGATTCCTGGGATGTCAGGACTTTCATATGAAGAAAGACTGGATAGACTCGGTTTGTACTCGCTAGAATTTAGAAGATTGAGGGGGGATCTTATAGAAACTTACAAAATTCTTAAGGGGTTGGACAGGCTAGATGCAGGAAGATTGGTCCTGTTGTTGGGGAAGTCCAGAACAAGGGGTCACAGTTTAAGGATAAGGGGGAAATCTTTTAGGACCGAGATGAGAAAAACTTTTTTCACACAGAGAGTGGTGAATCTCTGGAATTCTCTGCCGCAGAAGGTAGTTGAGGCCAGTTCATTGGCTATATTTAAGAGGGAGTTAGATGTGGCCCTTGTGGCTAAAGGGATCAGTGGGTATGGAGAGAAGGCAGGAACAGGATACTGAGTTGGATGATCAGCCATGATCATATTGAATGGCGGTGCAGGCTCGAAGGGCCGAATGGCCTACTCCTGCACCTATTTTCTATGTTTCTATGTCTTGCTGTTGCCCAGTATGCAGACTGGAGCAAGCCAAATGTATATCCCAATGAATCTTCTTGAACAGCATAAGCTCTGAAGGCTTGAATAGATTCTTGAGAGTCTCTGGTGTGAAGGACTGACTGAAAGAACCTCCTTGAGGGCGTTTTGCCATCCTGACTGCTGACTGGGTCAGTTGGAGACTTGAGACAGTGCACCTTATTTTGGAAGTAATATCATCTATGAAATTAGTAGGGTGGTTGTTCCTGCCTGGCAATAGCCTGCTCACCAGCATTAATGTTGAGTCTTCAGTGCAAAACATGGCACTGTTAGCAAAACACCAATTGCTGGAGTAACTCATTGGGTCAAGCGGGATCTGTGGAAGGGTTGGATAGGTGAAGTACAGACCTTGTTCAGACCAAGCAGTCCTGCATCTGCAGTTCCTTGTAACTCCATGGTAATGTTAGAGGCTTGCGAAGCAATGCGCCTTACTTTTGACTTGGTTTGTAGACAAAGTATAACATGACTTGTTCACCTAATTCAGGTCATGAATAATTCTAGATAATCTTAAATCTGTAAAATCCTTCCTGATGCTGAAACCTGTGAGTTCCATTTGAAATTGGGCTGATCGCAGATGACAAGTTATGGGCAAGAATTCTTTCAATCTTATTAGAATGCACCCAGATATAAGTTGGCTGTGAGACGAGGAAAGGGGTAGGAAGTTGAAAGATAACAATGTAATTATATCATGTCACTCCATTTTTTTGGTGCCTAAATTTTGCTTTTTTTCTGCCACAAATGAAGCCAATTTGAGATCTAAAGAGTGTATTCTGCTTAGGTTCTCTCATCGGAGTCTGGGTAACACATATTAAAATAGCACACAGTAAACCTGCTGGGTAGGAAGGAACTGCAGATGTTGGTTTAAACCGAAGATAGACACACAAAGCTGGAGTAACTCAGCAGGTCTGAAAGTATCTCTGGAGGAAAAGAATAGGTGTCTAGAGAAGGATCTGAACCCAAAACGTCACCTATTCCATTTCTCCAGAGATGAATAAACTGATTTTCAAACATTGAAACAGTTTGAAGTTATCTGAAATACAGATTTTAAAAACAATGGTTTTGATTAATTAGTTATTAATAATGTTATTATTGATGTTTAATATTTTGTGTCATTCTTAATTGTTATTGTATGTCGTGTTGTTACTTGCGAGCGGAGCACCAAGGCAAATTCCTTGTATGTAAACATACTTGGCCAATAAACCTGTTTAAGAAGGAACTGCAGATGCTGGAAAATTGAAGGTCGACAAAAATGCTGGAGAAACTCAGCGGGTGCGGCAGCATCTATGGAGTGAAGGAAATAGGCAACGTTTCGGGCCGAAACCCTTCTTCAGACTGATGTGAGGGGGGGGGGGGGGGGGGGGGGGGGGGGGGGGGGGGGGAAGGGGGGAAAGGAAGAGGTGGAGCCAGTGGCTGAGGGAGAGCTGTGAAGGAGAGGAGAAAGTAAGGATGACCTAAAATTAGGGAAGTCAATGGTTATACCGCTGTCAGGGGGGATGAGGCTGGGGCTGGAGTTTGCACCCCAGCGGTATGAACATTGACTTCTCTAATTTTAGGTAGTCCTTACTCTCTCCTCCCATTCTCAGCTCTCCCTCAACCCACTGGCTCCACCTCTTCCTTTCTTCTCCCCCCCCCCCCCCTCCCCCACCCCACCCTCACATCAGTCTGAAGAAGGGATTCGGCCCGAAACATTACGTATTTCCATAGATGCTGCCTCACCTGCTGAGTTTCTCCAGCATTTTTGTCTGGCCAATAAACTTATACATTCATTCATTCATTCATTCATTGATCGATACCTGCTATTCAATGTAAAGAATTGTCTAGACAATTATAAAATGTTTTCCTGCATTCTAAGTTGTGTCCCCGTTTCTCCCCAGTTGCTGGACATGTTTGGCAGCCTCCTTGATCGGCCCCTCATAGCAGCCAGCGCATGTGACAAATATCCTCACCTCATCGTGATGTTCACCAAGGACTTGGATGATGTTAAACACATTTATAATCGGCACATGCAGAAAGCAGAATTAGGTATTAATTCATTTGAATAAATTCTGGCTGTAAACATTGATATCTTGGTGGGTGTACGAGCAAAATGGAAAGCCCTTGCAGAGTTGGCGTCAATATTCATTGTTGTACAACTGATTATTTTGTTGATGATTATTATTTCAGTTTGTGTACTGCAACGACAGATAAAGCACTAGTGTTCAGGGGACAATTGTATAGAAGGTCAAACAAGGACACTGTTGGGGATCTAATGTTTCAGCCCTATTGGGAGTTCAAGTTCAAGTTCACATTTATTGTCGCATGCACCAATTAAGGTACAGTGATAGGGTTACACAAAAAAGCTGGAGAAACTCAGCGGGTGCAGCAGCATCTATGGAGCGAAGGAAATAGGCAATGTTTCGGGCCGAAACCCTTCTTCAGACTGATCGGGGGGCGGGGGTGGGTGGGGAATCACAGATGGGGGACAGTTGGAGAGGAGGTTGTGAAACTGTCTCCGGAGAGAAGAGGAGAACTTCTTCAAGGTGGGCATATCTTGAAGAGATAACGCAGTAGGTACAGTGATATTTGAGTTACCATACAGCCATACAAGTAAAGGGAACCCAATACACAATAGAATTTAACACGGACATCCACCACAGTGGAATCAGCATTCTTCACTGTGATGGAAGACAGGTTTACTGAAATTTATCTCGGGGCTAATCCTAGACTAATCCTCAGGGCCTAGAGGGGGGACTGGACTGTTGTAGGGGTTGCAGGGTAACAAATAGTGAGGTCTTGAATTAGTGAATAGGGATGTGGTGACAGCAAACTGCAGACAAAGCTTCACAGGAATGTTCCAAATGCGACCTTATCAATTCCTTATAGAACTTCAACATTACATCCCTGTTTTTGTATACAAGCCCTGTCAAAATAAATGCTAGCATTGAGTTTGCTTTACTTACTATCAATTCGACTTGCAGATTAACTATTTGGGAATCCTGCACCTGCACCAGAATCCCATTCTCAATGCACGCACATCCCCAGCATGGTCCATTTATCCCTTTTAGATTTTGTTTAGTTTTAGTTTAGAGATACAGCACGGAAAGAGGCCCTTTGACCCACCAAGTCTGCACCGACCAGTGATCCCTGCACATTAACACTATCCAACACACAATAGGGACAATTTACATTTATATCAAGGAAATTAACCTACAAACCTGTACGTCTTTGGTGTGTGGGAGGAAACTGAAGATCTCGGGGAAAACCCGCGGGGAGAACGTTCAAACTCCGTACAGACAGCGCCCGTAGTCGGGATCGAACCCAGGTCTCGAGCGCTGTAAGGCAGCAACTCTACTGCTGCGCCACCATGCTGCTCTGACTCCAGAATTTTGGTGTCCTTGTGTTAACTATTATAACTTATTTCTATTTATGGTAACCTTTGACACAAAGCTAACCTGTATCCTGTATGTCCAATTATAATGTCCAATAATAATAATAATAATAATATTATATGCCTTTGGGGATAATATGCAACATTATTTGTCATTTCTGATCCTTCTATTGCTGGTAAATTATATGTGAAAGTGAATATTTTCTTCCCTTTCCATCTGTCTAGTATGAATGTTGCCCAGAGCCGGATCCTTCCCTGAATATTAATTTTTAATTATTTCAAATCCGATGAGTCATTCTAAAATCCAATCCTTCAGCCATTTATAGCAGTATTTGGATATCTCACACTGCACAGGAAATCTCATTAAGTTTTGAGCAAAAACAGTTCGTACATCATCCTACGCGGGTGCCTTGGAGTGAATAATGTCATTAAATTTGATGATAAAGGTTGAACTTGGTGCTTTAAAAATGGATAAATTAAGGCATGTCCTCATATTAATCTCCTCCAGGAAGAGGTAGGAAGAGAAAAAATGAACTTAGATGCAGAATTTAACCGCAGTGGGTTGCATGTATTGTGTTGGGATATTTTAAACTGGAGCGGCTGGAATGCATCACTGATATATGCAGCCTGCTTATCCTATTTAACTCGTCTTCACAAAGAGGTAACGAGAGAATACCCTGACAATTTCTTGTGTAAGATATGTTTCTGATAACCTTTCTTCCAGTCTAACACTCCAAGAGCAGCTGAATATGCCTCCAGGAAAAAAAAAATAATCACAGTCACTTAATGCATGTATTTCAATCCAACAGTCAAGGAAACAAACATAATTTTTGAGAGATATTGCCCTTGTCCAAATTAAAGAGAACACCCTGTTTTGTTTAAAAAAATGTAAGTTGAGGAAATGCGGGCAACAAACTGAAATAAATATTACATTGGAGTTGAATCATAAAATTGTTATCATATAGAAGGAACCTTTTGAGCAATTGAGTATACACTGACTTCACAGCACAGACCATTTTTGTCTCATTTCCTGATATTTCTCATATTAATGCACCCTTTTCCTCTGTAGTGTTTATGCCATTCTTTCCAGAAAACCACTAATTAATCTATATCCACTGCCTTATCAGGTTGTGTGTTTGAGGGTCATAGCAATTTGATTCATACAAATGCTTGCCTTGAATTCCTATTGCCTTTGGTTCTTTTGCAAGTCACCTGAATGAAACATTTTAGAAATTGTTAATAGACACAAAATGCTGGAGTAGCTCAGGGGGACAGGCAGCATCTCTGGATAGAAGGAATGGGCGACGTTTCGGGTCAAGACCCTTCGTCAGACTGCTACATTTGGTTGTTTTAACATTACTGTTTGTAACAATTATTTTACTGCCAATAGTTTTTCTAATCCTGAGGGAGTTTCAAGTATTCGAGCAATTCTTCATCATTGTAGCCTGCTTGTGATCAGACATCTCTTGCACAGATTGCAGATAGCAACTGAGCTGATTCTCATCTTTATCAGTTGTAATGCTGCATTCGTCCCACATAACCGCCCTCCCCCTCCACCGTTTCTTGCAACACATAAAAGACTGTAGCATGATTGTAATTCCCATGAACTACACAGGTTTGTTTTAAGGTTTAAATTTGTTTTTGCTGCAAGTATGGTTACATTAATCGCCAGCGAATAAGACCCTGTTTTCTGTTTTGTAGGCTGCCCGCCATTGAACAAGAACATGCCGATTGTAAGTGGAGGGTTGCGCTGGGCTCAGGAATTAAGGGAACGCATTCGAATCCCATTCAATAACTTCAAACAAGTCCCACAGCTGTAGGTATTTTGCTTAGCAGATTAGGCTTTGTTTAGGAAAGAATCGAGACTTTTATACAAAATGTTGTATCAATTTCTGTTTCTCAAGATAAAAAGTAACAGGACTTGAAAGACCAGAAGATAAATTCCAACGTGCTCTGATGTTTCTATCAGTTCAGTCATCTTCTCAGGGGTCCACAAAGGGTGTTGGGTTACATCTTGGGGCAATGCCATGGTTCTGAAGTATCATCAAAGCCTTTATTTTTGAGATTGTAGTTTTGTCATTCCAATGTGACTTTGTAAGAACCAGAAGTAGATTGTATTTGCTCATAGCGAAGGAAGGTTGGACAGAGAATGATCGGTGGACAACTCATAGACACCTGCATGGGGATTGGCTTGGTAGATACCTGGCATGTTGCTTATAATCCCTCCTAATCTTTATTCAAACTTTTCAGACATATCAAACTCTATACAGCAGCATTATTATCTATCCATCTGCTTTGATCTTTGATATTACATAGAAAGAGGGTGGTGCTTTCTCAGTGTCAAGCCCAAATATTTATATTTCAATCAGAACAATCAAATCCAGTAACTGGTGCAAATGATGCTGTTTTAGATAGAAGTGAAAATGGAATCAATTCGAAAAGGAAGCAAATCAATATTTTAAGAGAATATCACAAAGAAATTTAAATCGGAATCAGATTTTTAGCTCTTTTGGAAAGCCAATGTAGTGAGGATAGGTTGAGCAGCTTCTGTAGAATTTAGAGATACAGCATGGAATCACGGCCACCAAGTCTGTGCCGACCAGCGATCACCCGGCACACTAGCACTATCGTACACACACTAGAGACAATTCACACTTTACTGAAGCCAATTAACTTACAAACCTTTACGTCTTTGGAGTGTGGGAGGAAACCGGAGCACACGGTGAAAACCCACAAGGTCACAGGGAGAACGGACAAACTCCGTACCGACAGCACTCGCATCAGGATCGAACCCGGGTCTCTGGCGCTGTAAGGCAGCAACACTTCTGCTGTGGCACTGTGCCCCTGCTCTCAACTCTGGTGTTACAAGTTCCATGCTATGACTATGAAATGAGCTGCAAAATTTGCCTTTGAGAGATGTCCATCAACGTGCATTTGCAGTGTAATCCCTGTATATGATTGTAATGTGCTTCCCTTTCATCTCATGTGGCCTTGGAATCATTATGCAATTGGAAGTTCTATCCAGAGTCACTGAATGTAGCTTAATGGAGGGATTTACAAACATTTGCTTCCAACCCACTCCAGTTTGTGATTTGGGGAACTAAAGTAAATAACTAAAGTAGATTGGATTGGATTGTGCCAATCTATGTAGTTATAGAGAAATACAGTGTAAGAACAGGCCATTCAGACCATGTAGTTCATGCCAGCCCATGTAGTCAACACACATTTACACTAATCCTACATTAAACCCATTTGATTCTCCTTACGTACTCATCAACCACTCCCAGATTCTACCATTTGCACACACGCACTAGGGGCAATTGACCACAGCCAACTTACCAACTAACCTGCACTTCTTTTGGATGTGAGATGAAACCAGAGCACCACATGGAAACGCGCAGGGAAAACATGCAAACTCTACACAGACAGCATGTGAGGATTGAACCTGGGTTTCTGGATCTGAGGCAGTAGCTCTATCCCTGTGCCACTATGTATGTTTATATTCAACTTCAAATCATGTGGTTCTCTTGTATGTACTCATTTGCCGTATGCAGCAGCTGTAGATGCAGGGCTACATGCAGTGCAGTTTGAAATTACTCTAATGTTGGGTGAATATTGTTTTTGAAAGGCACCAATAATCTAAACACATTTTCACAGGCGTATGAACTCCTCGGAAGGTAAAAGAATGAATCAGATGTATCAGGAGATGATGGAACTATTGGATCAGTAAGTATAAGTCTCATTCAAATGGACAAATTAATAATCTGTTGGCATTCTGCAAAGAAATAGGTATGTGAATACATTGGAATATAAGGATACACTTAAAACCATATAATAATAATAATAATAATACATTTTATTTATGGGCGCCTTTCAAGAGTCTCAAGGACACCTTACAAAAATTTAGCAGGTAGAGGAAAAACATGTAAGGGGAATGAAATAAATAGTAGAGACATGACTAGTACACAAAGTAAATACAGAATTCAATACAAAACACAGTATGAGGCAATTAATACACAGATGAAAAGGGAGGGGGACGTGGGGCTAAGGATAGGCAGAGGTGAAGAGATGGGTCTTGAGGCGGGAGTGGAAGATGGTGAGGGACACGGAATTGCGGATCAGTTGGGGGAGGGAGTTCCAGAGCCTGGGAGCTGCCCTGGAGACGGCTCTGTCCCCAAAACTGTGGAGGTTGGACTTGTGGATGGAGAGGAGACCATCTGATGTGGATCTGAGGGACCGCGAGGGTTGGTAGGGGGAGAGGAGGTCAGTGAGATATGGGGGGGCCAGATGGTGGAGGGCTTTGTAGGTGAGGATCAGGATTTTGTAGGTGATCCGGTGGGAGATGGGAAGCCAGTGAAGTTGTTTGAGGACTGGAGTGATGTGGTGCCAGGATTTGGTATGGGTGATGAGTCGGGCGGCTGCGTTCTGGACCAGTTGGAGTCGGTTGATGTAGGTGGAGCTGATGCCAAGGAGAAGTGAGTTGCAATAGTCCAGTCGGGGGGAGATGAAGGCATGGATGAGTCTTTCAGCAGCGGGAGGTGTGAGAGAGGGTCTGAGTTTGGCGATGTTGCGGAGATGAAAGAAGGAGGTTTTAATGACATGGCGGATGTGAGGCTCAAGGGAGAGGGTGGAATCAAAGATCACACCAAGGTTGCGGGCCTGGGGAGATGGGGAGACAGTGGTGCCGTCGATGGTGAGAGTGGGGTTATTGATTTTGCTGAGTGTGGCTTTGGAGCCTATGAGGAGGAATTCTGTCTTATCGCTGTTGAGTTTGAGGAAATGATGTTGCATCCAGGTTTTTATAGCTGATATGGGAGAGGTGGGGGATTGTGGGGGGATTTGGTGCCAAGGTAGATCTGGGTGTCATATGGAATCGGAAGACTTCATGTCAACTGCAGTTACGTTGGGTTTGGACTTCAGAATGTCATCATTGTAGCTTTTCCATTACTTTTGAGAAAACACAATGCCTCTGAAATTGACAGGCTTTTCCTGATTATGTATGTATGTTTACATACTTGGCTAATACATTAATTACAATTACAATTACAATTAATAATCCTTTAAATGGTTTTTATTGAGCGTAGTTTGGCTTGGCAGTCATCCGTTTGCTATTATTGTCTCGGACTGATGAGGTGAAAGTGATTGTGGCCATTGAGAATGATGAATTGAGGTTTTGATTTAGCTGTGTTATCTCCGAGCAAAGGCTGTTACTGCATCTTATAGCCATTAACTGTGTATTCATAGAAAAGTTTTACTTTTCAAGTGGTGAATTTCTGCTATGAATCACAGGAATTAAACAGAAATCAAATCTAATTCCAGTTGATTAAAACGGCTTGTGCACATTGTACACACAATGCAAAAATTACTGATGAATAACTGTCTTTTCATTCACCTAAATGAGCTGTTGTTGATGTATTATTCTATACACCTAATGGTTTGATTTCTTCACCAACAAAAGCTCATTTATTAGTTTAAGTTTCAGACAGACTAGTTAAGTCATTATTTTGCTTCATCCACTTAACTCTGAATTGATGAAAACAGAAGATAGACACAAAAAGCTGGTGTTACTTAGCGGGCCAGACAGCATCTCTGGAGAAAAGGAATAGGTGACGTTTCGGGTCGAGACCCTTCTTCAGTGTGAGAGTCAGGGGAAAGGGAAAAACGAAATATCACACATTTTTCACAAGGCTTTTTATACTAAATTAGCAGATGTTATATTCATTTCTGATTTTCATTATTCACAGAAATGTTCTTTATTCCACAATCATAATTGAGTTGGGTCAAAATACTCCAGTTTGGACATTGCTTTACTGCCTGGTGCTAAATGGTTTAAAAGCAGTATTGAGGATCATCCTCCTGCTGTTTGTGAAAGTTTGAGATCCAACTATGTAAAGTTCAATGTGGAATCTTGTTGTGTTTCCCTGTGTAAAGTTGTGCTGAAACTGATTTGACCAGGTTTGTAGAGTGTTTCAATTGATCCATTGCATGTTTTGCAACCTTCATTATTTACCTTTGAGTGTGATGTTTATAGTCTTCCCTTTGAGGGGCATGTAACGAACCAGGCAACACTCATTTGGCCATAAGGGAACTTTGTTACTGATGGGAGGGATTGTAGAGCTCCTATAGAAGGTTAGTAAAATCTGGACAAGCAGGTGAATAACAGTGTCCAAAGATGGCGTGTATTCTTGCAAAGGGGATCCATACTTCCCCCCAGGGCTGCAGGTAGATGGTCCTGGAAGGAGGTGGTCAGGGAGGTCTATGTAAGGACAATGCAATCTATTGGTGATACACTTGCTGCAACTGTGAATCACAATAAAATAAGCGAGGTCTTCCTTCCTCGAGTGTGGATTTTGGGTAACTTCTCGAATGCAATAGTAAGCAATAAAGTGTGAGATGTGGCAGGAAGGAGTGGCAGCAGCCTGGAATGATCTTGGGTCTGGGAAGCCGAGAGGGACGGTGACCCGATGGTATCATGAGGTCTGTCCACATTCATCAGCAATTTAGCACATCGTCTAAAACTGACCGATCTGCGTTTCCAGCAGCTTTGGTATCACCACATCGGTGTTCTTGTCCCAGGGATTCCTCTTTCTCTGCATTGCTTTATTCTTTCTCTGGCCATCCGTATGTATTCAGTGTCTGTCATATATGTACGGTTGTGATCTGGATTCCATGAATCGATGCACTGGCGTCCTCGATCCAGAACATTATTGCGGTGATTCTGGTCATATTTCCAGCCACAAACCTCAAGGATGACGGTTGCAGTTCGGTTTTTGATCGAGATGATTTTCGGTTGGTGTTGGTGTTGGTCTACAATGCTTCATGCCTCCTGAAAGAATTACAAACATTCGCAGCTGCATCAATTTATACACTTCTCACACACTAAGACTTTGCCTCCATCACAGTGAGGATGTGCTTGGTGTGATGGATGTTTAATTTGTGTTTATTGTATGTTTTGTTATTATTGATTCTGTGTATGGCTGCAGGCAACATAATTTTGTTCAGACCGAAAGGTCTGAATGACAATAAAGGATCTATCTGTATCTATCTATCTACAAGCATATTTTTTTCGATCCTCTACATTTGTGGCTCTGACTTCATGGTATTTCAAGGAGAAAATAGATGACTTTTGCTGAGCCGATGAAAAATAGATGGATTGTGAAATGGTCTGTGAAGATGATTTTCCGTTTTGTATGCAGTAACGGTGCAAAAAGCACTGATGGATCTCAAACTTTCACAAACAGCAGTAGGATGATCCTCAATACTGTTTTTACACCATTTAAACAGCAGGAAAACCTCTGACAGAATTATGGACATGTTTAAAGTTCTACTGCAATTACTTCCAAGAGTAAAATTAATATGCTTGTGATGTTATTCCACTGTAACCTGAGCAAATCATTGATTACATACACATTAGAAACAATTTGCAGTACAAAAAAAGCTGGTTGCAATATAACAAGAGGCTTCAGCTGATTATAGGATTCAATGAAAGAATTGTGCAGTAGCTGAGTGCTGTACCCTTACAATTTATGGATAAAATTGTAACTGGAAGCTAAACATTTCTGCTGATGAACAAGCTACACTGATGACCATGTTATTAATTGTATGTCCATCAGCTTTGGTTGTTAGGCCGGATAAAAGAACCACTTCTGCTTCAATCATTGCATGATCGCTTTATATGAAATCGACCTTTCTCAATTTTAATGCTTCCTGAGCACCCAGACTCGTATAGAATCTATTATTCATATAATTATTTAGAGAAGTCTTCAACCAACTTTGGGCTTGTTCTTATTTTGGAATTCCTTAACTCATGCCAGGTATGAAGCCAAGCTGTATGTGGAATGGTCCAAGACTGTGTCTCAAAAATCGCAATATAATCTCACTCAACCTCTCCTCAAACGAGACCCAGAAACAAAACTAATCTCTGTAAATTTTGAGCCTCAGGTAAGTTATTCTAGAAAATTAGTTGTTAAGGTTGGTTAGCTCTAGTGAATGAACTTAAAATTTAGCCCTGAATTCATCGTTATAAATCTCAGACATGACGTGACAAAGTACTGTACTCTCCTTAATTCTCTTTTATCTATTTTATGTTCTTTTTCCAACAACTTGTGTCTGAGTTGAATAATTGAGTGCTAGTACCTGATGGCTAAGAATTGTATCATCAGGACCAGCAGAATGAAAATCAGAATCTGAACCTGTTGCAGAATAATGTAAAAATAATATGTTCATTGTTGATTTAAAATTGATGATGTGATATAATCTTCATTAAGGCATTTCTGTTCCAAATTGAATTCTCCAGGGAAATAAATCCTTGAGAGAATAGTATGAATGTGCCATTGAGTTATGTGCTCTATTTGCCTCATCGCCTTGGTTGTTTTGTGCAATTTACAGCTGGTCTCGGTGTTACGAGAAGTTCGATATTTAGAATCGCAGCACGCAGAGAAGATACCTGAAACAGCATCTGAGATTTATGCCTCCAAAGAATCCTACCGCCAGTATGTGGCTACCTTGGAGCTGACTGCTAATTGGTACAACAAAGTCCGAAAGTCTGTCCTTGGGGTGGAATTTCCTCTCATAGCGGGACAGGTCCAACAGATTGACGCCAAAATGAAGGAGGCAGAAGAACTATTGAACTGGAAGAATGAAGGTAATAAATTAATTTGCACTACTTCATTAAAGCAGGGGTCGGCCACCTGCGGCCCCTGGGCCGACTGCGGCCCGTAACCCAAAATCATCTGGCCCACAGGCGGATTTATTTCTCTGTAATCATCTGGCCTGCCGAGCGCCATATGCAGCCGAACGGCGAGCTCTCGCTGTACCGCTTCCTGCGCAAAGCCGCCGGCACAACCGCGCACCTTCTGTGAACACATTTAAGAAAAAACTGCAGATGCTGGAAAAATCGAAGGTAGACAAAAATACTGGAGAAACTCAACGGGTGAGACATGCAAGGATTGCATGAGGCTGCCTCACCCGCTGAGTTTCTCCAGCATTTTTGACTACCTTCTGTGAACACGTGATTTGATGCCTGCCATCCGGGGCGTGATGGGGGTGGGATCCACGTGTACACGTGATAGATGTGGCCCGCCACCCGGTCACAGACATACGTCCTGGCCCCTATGCAGAACAAGGTTGCCGACACCTGCACTGAAGGCTCACTAGATCTGTCTCACTAAAGAAGGGTCCCGACTCGAAACATCACCTATCCATGTTCTCCAGAGATGCTGCCTGAGCTGCTGAATTACTCCAATGCTTTGTGTCTTTTTATTCTGTAAACCAGCATCAGCAGTTCCTTACATCGACTTAATATGTTGAAAGCTGCTTGCCCAGAAATGAAGTAATGGGGAGAGAACAAATGGGGATTTTAAACACGTATTTATCTTCTTCAATAATATAGTTCTTTTTAAAATTTAACTTTCCAGGAAGAAAACTGGGAGCAAATTATTTAACATTGATTATTGAAAGTACCAATGAAAATCATTTGATTATGCAAGACACTGTGGAGTACTAAGATTTTTGGACAATTCCCAATTCCAGACTTAATGAGCAGTTGCTTATATCCTTGAATTTGTTGGCGTCCCAGTCATAATATCGTGCTGGTCTGTTTAAAAGCACATTCATTTTGTGTTTCTTCCAAGAGCTTGCTTTCTCCTTGTCTAACCTCTAATAAGATTAACAGCTACTTCAATGAAATTGATCAAGAACTTGCCAGAGCTTGGCTTTAGCATGTTAAAGTATTAAAGGCAAATTATAAAGGATGTAAAAGACTTATCGTTGTGTGAAATAGTAATTAACAAGCTCATAGAATGCAATCAAGATAAATGGGAGCTCTTCACTGAAGAAGCGGACTAAATAATATTGTGTCAGAATGTCCCTGTGCTTACTACATTCTTGTTAATATTTTGCAAGGCATTTGGGAGTACATACAAACACTTCGGGATATGGTGCAAGACTTGGAGAGCCGGATGCAGAAAGGAAAAGATAATGTGGGTGCCATGCAAGATGTTATGAAGGCGTGGATATCTCCTGTTTTTGAAAGAAAAGAAGGGAAAAAGGACACACTACTTAGTCTGGATGACAAGAATGAAAGGCTTGAGAAACGCTTCAGTTTCATAGCGCAAACTGGTGAAAAAATACATTCGTTGGTGAAGGTATAATAAAATTGTAATCATAAACTTTAAGGACGTGCTCAACAGAATGCGCAGCTTTCTAGCCAAAACTTAGGACTGTCTTGCCGTATTGTGAAAGTGTTAAGGATGCATATCGTGCCACTGCTTTTACAGATGAATTGGATGTGATTAGGTAATTCCATGATCAGTTTCAGTTTAGTTTATTGTCACGTGTATCAAGGTGCAGTGGAAAGCTTCTGTTGCGTGCTGACCAGCAAGTGTAAAGACAATACATGATTACAATCGAGCCGTTCACAGTGTACAGATACATGATAAGGGTATAACATTTAGTGCAAGGTAAAGCCAGTAAAGTCTGATCAAAGATAGCCCGAGGGTCACCAATGAGGTAGATAGTAGTTGAGGACTGCTTAAGAGGGAACTGCAGATGCTGGAGAATCGAAGGTTACACAAAAAAGCTGGAGAAACTCAGCGGGTGCAGCAGCATCTATGGAGCGAAGGAAATAGGCCACAAAAAAGCTGGAGAAACTCAGCGGGTGCAGCAGCATCTATGGAGCGAAGGAAATAGGCTATTTCCTTCGCTCCATAGATGCTGCTGCACCCGCTGAGTTTCTCCACCAGTTGAGGACTGCTCTCTGGTTGTTGTGGGATGGTTCAGTCAAGCATAGCTGTGGAGTAACTAATTGATATGAAGCCAATCATTCATATTGAACCATCCTCCACTCCCAGCATTTCTGACAGATATACCTGGCTAAAAGTGGAAGAAGTTAGGGGGAAATTTATAGCGATTAATGGAAAAACCAACTATCAAGTAGGTCAAAGTTTCTTTGTAATGTGCTGGTCGGTTAATTGGGAAGCTGCTGGAAATTACACATGGTGAAAGTAAATGGGCAAAGAATCTAAGATGAGTTAATGGGCATCTGAGGGAGAATAAGTTACAGAAAAAGAGAGGAGTATTAGGACCGTTCTTCTGGGGCCCACTTGACCTTAATGGGCTGAATATCGTTTTTTGTCATATTAAGAAAAAGAAAATGTCAGAGTTACTCAGCAAATCAGGTAGTCTCAGTGAAAAGAGAAACAATAAGCATTTCAGGTCTGAGATTCTTTATCAAAACTGACAAGTGAAGAGACAAAGAGTTATTTAAGGATAAGGGGGAAATCTTTTAGGACCGAGATGAGAAAAACAATTCTCTGCCACAGAAGGTGGTCGAGGCCAGTTCATTGGCTATATTTAAGAGGGAGTTAGATGTGGCCCTTGTGGCTAAAGGGATCAGGGGGTATGGAGAGAAGGCAGGTACGGGATACTGAGTTGGATGATCAGCCATGATCATATTGAATGGCGGTGCAGTCTCGAAGGGCCGAATGGCCTACTCCTGCACCTAATTTCTATGTTTCTATGTTTCTATGTTTCTAAAACAAGGAAGTTGGGCCTTCAGAACTTATAACATTTGATAGATCGTTACCATTTAGAGGAAAAGGCAGTGAGTGTAATGTTACCTTCTTTCACTTTCCCCACAGATGACGTTTGAGCTGCTGAGAACCTCCAGTATTTTGTTTCGGATTTCCAGCATCTGCATTTTTTTGCCTTTCGATTTAAATCAGTAGTTTAGTTGAGTTTAGAGATTCAGCATGGTAACAGGCCCTTCGGCCCAACGTGTCCGTGCTGACCAGTGATCCCCGCACCACTAACACAACCCAACACACACCAGCGACAATTGACACTTGTACCAAGTGAACAGATCCAAATCCTGTACGTTTTTGGAGTGTGGGAGGAAACCGAAGATCTCGGAGAAAACCCACGCAGGTCACGGGGAGAACGTACAAACTCCGTACAGACGGAATCCGTAGTCGGGATCGATAGTCTGGGTTTTCGGTGCTGTAATGGGCCTGTCCCACTTACGCGACTTTTTCGGCGATTGCCGGCACCCGTCATAGGTCGTTGTTGGTCGACGAAAATGTCCTTCCTCAAATTAGGGGACCAAAACTGCACACAATACTCCAGATGTGGTCTCACTAGTTCTCTGTACAACTGCAGAAGGACCTCTTTGCTCCTATATTCGATTCCTCTTGTTATAAAGGCCAACATGACATTTGCTTTCTTCACTGCCTGCTGTACCTGCATGCTTACTTTCATAGACTGATGTACAAGGACCCCCAGATCCCGCTGTACTTCCCCTTTTCCCAACTTGACGCCATTTAGATAGTAATCTGCCTTCCTGTTTTTGCTACCAAAGTGGATAACCTCACATTTATCCGCATTAAACTTCATCTGCCATGCATCTGCCCATTCCCCCAACCTGTCCAAGTCACCCTGCATTCTCATAGCATCCTCCTCACAGTTCACACTGCTACCCAGCTTTGTGCCTTCTTCAAATGTGCTGATTTGTGTGAAACCAGCCTCTTACTCAGATGGTTGCTCTTCTTAAGTGTGTCTAATATAACTACATTATGTTTAACAATTGCAATTACTTAAAAAATGCATTGACGTATTTGTGGATTAATAACTTTTGTTTTTAGTGATGAATTTTACAATGTTCAAATTTGTCCCAATTACATCTATGAATTACTGGTTAATATGTCTTGTTATGTGTAACCCTATATTATTTTTATAAATCACCAGGAAAATCTGAGTCTCTTCCAAGCTGATGTAACGTCCAGTGTTTGGAAGGCATATGTTGACTACGTTGATGAAATGGTCATTGATGGTTTCTTCAATGCCATTGAAGCCTCTCTGAATTACCTCGTAGATAACACTGGTAAGAATAACGTATTCTAGTGACAATATCGTTAGTCATCTCTAACTTTAAGTAGCCCTTGCTCTCCATCTCTCTCTCCATCCCCTCCACCTTCCCAGTTCTCCCACCACTCCACTTACTGTCTCCTGTCTCCGACTACATTCTGTCTCTGACCCACCCTCTCCCGACATCAGTCTGAAGAAGGGTCTCGAAGATGACATGTCACCCATTCCTTCTGTCCAGAGATGCTGTCTGTCCTGCTGAGTTACTCCAGCATTTTGTGTCTACCTTCATGTTTAAACTGCTCATTTTTAGTGGAGATCATTATTCTTTTTTTTTTCCATAGACCCTAAAGCTGGTTTTGCCCCACTGTTTGAAGCCCAGTTAGACTTAGTCTCACCAGATTTGATCTTCCATCCGTCCCTTGAGATTGGCAGCAGTGACAGTTTCCATGATATGATCGATGGGTTGATTAACGACATTTTCAAGATTTCATCTTTAGTACCCAGGTTGGCAGAGCACACCAATTTTCCTCACTATCAGGTAAGTCTCTCTGCTAACTAATGTTTAATAAATGCCTGTAAATGATCAGTTTCATCCCAATCCTCAGAGAGGAATCTCAACATTTTGCGTGCAATGTCAGCTGGATATCTTGCCAAGTGCGTTTGAAGTTTGTACATTAAACCCTCATTATACTTGTTCATCAGATTTCTGATAGCTGGGCTAGATTAAAATTACACTTGAAATTTTTAAATTATATTTCTTATTCCTTTGTCTGAAAGCAATAGATTCAAGAGAAGGAAAATATAGCTTCTGCTTCATACTTTTTGGTCAGAAATCAAAATTATTGGAGTAGAAAATTAAGACTTTGTGGGGACTTTTTGAATCAGCCTTTACTTTAGCCTTTAGACTTAAGAGATACAGCGTGGAAACAGGCCACTTAGTCCAATCAGCAATTACCCTGTATACTAGTGCTATCCTACACTGTAGGAACAATTTACAATTTACAGCAGCAATTAACGTAAAAAGCTTTCTCCCCTCTCCCCCCCCATCTCTCACTCTCTCTATCTTCTGTTTGCTATCTCTCTCTCTCTCTCTCCTCTGTTGTCAGGCTGACATGGAAGACATGGCTGATCTGGCAGACATGCGGCAGCACCTGATGGACAGTGTCCAGCATGTGATGGCCAAGTGCTGTGGGTATCGCAGCTCCTTTGACCAGTACGCGTACCTTTGGGTTGACGATCGGAAGGAATTTATGCGCCAATTCCTCCTGTATGGCCACGTTCTCACCGCTGAAGACATCGAGGCCCATGCAGAGGACGGTATCCCAGAGAGCCCTCCAACTCTTCAGCAGTACAAGGAGCAGATGGACTCCTACGAAAAGATCTACGATGAAGTGAACTCTCTGGAACCCATCACCATTTTTGACAGCTGGATGCGAATTGACGGCAGGCCATTCAAGTCTGCCCTGTTGAATATCATCAAGAAGTGGAGCCTTATGTTCAAACAGCACCTGATTGACCACGTAACACACAGGTAAGACACAGTAGGGAAGATGAGGCCCTAGCCTTAGAATAAAAAGATGTACCGTTAGAAAGGAGAAGAGAAGGAATTGATATCATAGGAGGGCAGTGAATGTGTGGAACTCATTGCCGCAAAGGTTGTGGAGGCCAAGTCAATGGATATTTTTAAGGTGGAGATTGACAGATTCTTGATTAATACGGGTGTCAGGGGTTATGGGGCGAAGACAGGAGAATGGGGTTGAGAGTGAAAGATGGATCAGCCATGATCGAATGACGGAGTAGGTTTGATGGGCCGAATGGCCTAATTCTGCTCTGGGAATGTATGAAGTTATGAATTTATGATAGCACAGGATGCAGAAGCGATTCACCAGGATGTTGCCTGAATGAAGAGTTTCAGTTATGAAGAGAGATTGCAGATGCATGTTCTTTAAGGGGCTGTCCCACTGCAGCGACCTAATTAGCGAGTTTAAAAGAGTTTGCCCTCGACTCATACTCGCAGCATGGTCGACACGCGGTCCTAGGAGGTCTTTGTAACCCTCCTTCATGCTCGAGAATAGTCCCCGCGTGCTCGAGGCCTCAGCTAGGTCGCGGCATATTTTTCAACATGCTGAAAAATGCCCGTGAGTGGGAAAAAAAGGTTGCCATGGAAAAAAATGATATTTCCTTTACTCGTAGGTTTAGTCGAAGTAGGTCGGCATGTTAGTCGAAGGTAATCGAAGGTAGTCGTAGATAGTCTTCAACATAGTCGAAGGGAGGTCAAAGGAGGTCAGCTTCACTCTCCACTACTCGGTGGCAAACTTTCCGGAAGCTGGTCGTAGCTAGTCGAAGAGTTTAGGAAAGTTTGAAAAAGTGTCATGTTGCATGACTTTTCCCAGAACTATATAATTAAATATATAATAGCTAATTAATTCAATGTAAATTGCAATTTGCTTATGCAATAAAGTGCCATTATTTTGTGAGCTACAAGCTCAGTTTTCATCCAATTTCCTTTGTCTAGTTTGGCTGATCTCAACGAGTTTATTAAAGTAGCAGAAGGAGGTTTATGTCAGAAGGTTGAAGAAGGTGACTTCAACGGCCTGGTCGGCGTGATGGGGCATCTCATGGCTGTAAAGGAGAGACAGGCTTCAACTGATGCCATGTTTGAGCCCTTTAAACAAACCATTGAGCTCCTGAAGATCTATGAGCAAGAATTACCCGAAGAAGTGCACAAGCAGTTGGAGGTCAGTGGATTCTTGATGAGTTCCCAAAATTACTCTAATCTTCATGTGTTAATTTGATGCATGGCTAAATGAGTCGAAAACCATCACTCGGTTAGAACCGATAAAGTTATTGTAATTGTCAACTTCTTGCATCCTCTAATGTTATGTTTCTGGAGCAGTTCCCAATTTTAGATTGTTTGATTAAATCTTTTTACCTTTGCTATAATTTCCAGCAGTGAAATGTACTTAACTTATGCCTATGGGGCCTACTTGTTTGTGCACCTGCTTTTCCAACTTGAACTCATCATCTTCTGAATCAGAAGCAGAAGACCGTTCTTAAAGGCACTTCCCACTGATCATGCCCGAAATGCAGGGTTTGCTGGTAATATATCTCCGTGCATCCTGAGTCTTATTAAGTAGCCAAGTATTGAGAAAGGTCACTGCCACCTTTGACCCTAATGAAAGTGAAGGACACTTTGTGGCAAGCGAATATCTTTTTTTTTCAGTTCAGTTTAGTTTATTGTCACGTATACCGAGGTACATTGAAAAGCTTTTGTTGCGTGTTAACTAGTCAGCAGAAAGACAATACGTGATTACAATCGATCCATTTACAGTGCATAGACACATGATAAGAGAATAAACTTTAGTGCAAGGTGTAACCAGCAAAATCCGACCAAACAAAGTCCGAGGGTCACCAAAGACATAGATACAGTGGCTTGCAAACGTTTTCATACCCCTTGAACTTTTCAGTTTTTTATTTGTAAAAAAATTTGAAAACCATGTATCATTTTCCTTCCGCTTCACAATTATGCGCCACTTTGTGTTGGTCTATCACATAAAATCCCAATAAAATACATTTATGTTTGTGGTTGTAACGTGACAAAATGTGGAAAGGTTCAAAGGGTATGAATACTTTTGCAAGCCACTGTAGTAGTTCAGGACTGCTCTCTGGTTGTGGGAGGATGATTCCGTTGCCTGATAACAGCCGGGAAGAACTGTCCCTGTGGAGCAGAGTTGGAGGAAAATGATATAAGGAAGGCAAGATATATTGTTACAAGAGGGTGCTTTCACACACCTCACTCTTGGTTCAGAAATACTATTTACATATACTAGATTGTGCAAAATGGATTGAAATATACATGTCGGTGCTTGTGTCTACAGGGACTACCAGAGAAGTGGAACAATACCAAGAAACTAGCAATAACAACAAAGCAGCATGTGGCTCCTCTGCAGGCCAACGAGGTTACAATTCTTCGCAAGAAATGTGCCAGCTTTGATGTGGAGCAACACAAATTCCGAGAACAATTTCGTAAAGATGCACCATTCAGGTGAGGGGTGACATCTCCCAGTGTTCCAGTAATTATTGACCTGGATCCAACTTATAACTTGGGTATGCCTGGAATCTAAGTATTTGGCCCCTACTTATTTGGAACCAACACTATCCTGTTTAGAGATTAGTTTATAAATGCATTGAAAGCGTACACATAGAGCTGTTCACCAGCCAGTATGTATAAGATTTAAGTTGGAGTTTACACTGCTCTGAGCATTTCGATTATGGTATGCTAGGTTTGCAAGGTGCCCAGAATGTCCAAATAGCACTTTGAATAACCAATTCAGTTCAGGAGTACAGATACAGAGTTCCCTGAAAGCGACCTCATTGTTAGATGGAGTGGCTTTGGTACATTGGCCTTCATCATTCAGGATATTAAGTATAGAAGTTGGGACGTTAGGTTACAGTTGTGCAAGACATTGGTGAGGCCACATTTGGAGAAACTGTATTGTTAGAGTACAGAGATGATTTATGATGATATGACCTGGACTGGAGAGGTTGAGCTCTAGGGAGAGTCTGGGCAGGCTAGGACTATTCTTTGGAGGGCAAGAGGATGAGTGGTGATCTTATAGCAGTGTAAACGATCATGAGAGTAATAGGTAGGGTGAATGCAGAGAGTGGTTTACCCAGGATAGGCGAGTCAAAAACCAGAGGACATAGGCTTAACGTGAGAGGGGCAGGATTTAATAGGAACCTGTGGGACAACTTTTTCATTCAGAGGGTAACAGGTATAAGAAGCAAACTGTCAGAGGAGGTAACCATATAACCATATAACAATTACAGCACGGAAACAGGCCATCTCGGCCCTACAAGTCCGTGCCGAACAACTTTTTTCCCTTAGTCCCACCTGCCTGCACTCATACCATAACCCTCCATTCCCCTCTCATCCATATACCTATCAAATTTATTTTTAAATGATACCAACGAACCTGCCTCCACCACTTCCACTGGAAGCTCATTCCACACCGCTACCACTCTCTGAGTAAAGAAGTTCCCCCTCGTGTTACCCCTAAACTTCTGTCCCTTAATTCTGAAGTCATGTCCTCTTGTTTGAAGGAGGTTTGAAGGAGGTAGTTGAGGCTGGTACTGTTACAACATTTAAAATAAACTTGGACAGGTACATGCATAGGAAAAGCTTAGATGGATATGGGCCAAATGGGACATCATGGTCGGATGAATGAGTTGGGCTGAAGGGCCTATTTCTGTGCTATGTGACTCCACAGCTCTCTTTCACATCATACTTGAATTATATTTCAATAATCTCAAACCCCAGGTAAAAGGCTACTTTCTTGCTGTGAATCTTATTCCACTTCACTGTGGAGATGGATTAAGTAATGGATTGAATATGGTTGTGATGCAAGGGTGAAATTGCTTCATACTCGGGCTGAACTGGCGGTTCTACTTCATTTCAGGCTAGCCTAATACCACGCCACCGTGTGAAGAGCTTGTGGAAAGGAATGAGGAAAACTTCCTAAATAGAATTGCAAACAGTTGAATGGAGCAGCTGAAAATTCTCATATCTCATAAAAACAATCTCCCAAATAGTGCATTCTGTGCGGATTCTTCCGTTAATGGTGTTTTCCATGAAGAGTCGCTTAGAGTTATGTATTGTAAAATAACTTGATGATGAGAGGACTGCCTCTATTTCATGCCTTGTAAAGCCTTATAACGCTTTGCTATGCTTTGATGCTTTCATCACCCCTTCACAGAAACATTTGTAGGAATAGATTTCTTATTGCTAGGATTATGGATATGATGGGAGTAATATTAACTTTGGGCAACGTCAGTTTGGTTGCATCTTATCCATCCCTTGATATTAATTTCCATCGAGGTGGGTTATATTGTACATTTGGAGAGCTGCTGTTCAACTGTTGGAACATTGGGACAACTGTTCTATGTAATTTTGCCAGTTAACACAGTCAGCAATCCTAATTATCTGCACTGTGCCACAGAATCTTTGAACTTGAGAAATAATGACCCAATTATTAAAACTGCTTTAATCTGCGTGACTCCAAACCCATTTGTGACTGTGAAAGGGCTTAGCACACCACCTGGTCAAGTCAAGAGTCAAGTTAAGAGTCAAGAGATTTTTATTGTCATGTGTCACACATGGGACAATGACAGTCTTGCATGCTCTCTAGAATTTAGAAGATTGAGAGGGGATCTTATAGAAACTTACAAAATTCTTAAGGGGTTGGACAGGCTAGATGCAGGAAGATTGTTCCCGATGTTAGGGAAGGGAAGTCCAGGACAAGGGGTCACAGCTTAAGGATAAAGGGGAAATCCTTTAAAACCGAGATGAGAAGAACTTTTTTCACGCAGAGAGTGGTGAATCTCTGGAACTCTCTGCCACAGAGGGTAGTTGAGGCCAGTTCATTGGCTATATTTAAGAGGGAGTTAGATGTGGCCCTTGTGGCTAAGGGGATCAGGGGGTATGGAGAGAAGGCAGGTACGGGACACTGAGTTGGATGATCAGCCATGATCATATTGAATGGTGGTGCAGGCTCGAAGGGCCGAATGGCCTACTCCTGCACCTAATTTCTATGTTTCTATGTTTCTATGCTGCAGCACAACAGAATATGTAAAAAGTTATACCACTAATGTGACTTTCAGAAAGAATAAAACTGGACAATCCACCTTGCATTGACTGAGGCACAGAATTCCGGCATCTTTCCATCCCAATTGACCTTGTGAAGTCCTCTTCACAAACTCTCGGAGAGTGGTGTCTAAACTTGCAGAACTGTCCTGCAGACTTGTCAAGTAACATCCTAACATCCCTGTATTGATAGAATCAGATCTGACAGGTATGCTGCCAGACTTCTCTATCACAGCCCTTTGGCTAATAATGCCCCACTTGTAGGATAGACCCAGAAGAGATAGCCACACAAGTGTACAAATGGGAGTGAATAGCCCTTGGAGCTGTCAACCATAATTCTAGAGATCTCATGGCATCGGCTCAGAAACTCTTTTCATCCAATGGAGAGAAAAAAGGAACTGCAGCTGCTGGTTTACAAAAAAAGACGCAGTGTTGCAGTAACTCAGCGGGTCAGGCAGCATCTCTGAAGAAGATGGAAAGGTGACGTCTTGGGTCGGCTCAGCCTGAAGAAGGGTCCTGAAGAAGGTGAAAGTCACCTATCCAGGTTCGCGAGAGATACTGTCTGACCTGCTGAGTTACTCAAGCACTCAATGTGTCCTTTCATAGAATGTTCTCCCTCAGCTGAAGAATCTGTGCATTTCCACACCGAATAACATAGAAACATAGAAACATAGAAACATAGAGATTAGGTGCAGGAGTAGGCCATTCGGCCCTTCGAGCCTGCACCGCCATTCAATATGATCATGGCTGATCATCCAACTCGGTATCCCGTACCTGCCTTCTCTCCATACCCCCTGATCCCCTTAGCCACAAGGGCCACATCTAACTCCCTCTTAAATATAGCCAATGAACTGGCCTCAACTACCCTCTGTGGCAGAGAGTTCCAGAGATTCACCACTCTCTGTGTGAAAAAACTCCATTGAATTGAAGGTCTTTTCAGCCTTTACAACTCTAGTGAAAATAATCCCTTTATCTCAAACACTTTTGTCGTTTATTGATTATTGTGATTATTATGATCTATCCATGTTTTATTAACGCTTTGCCTTTGGTAACCTTTCCTGAGTCTGTAATTATTAAACATGCATCGAAATGAAGGGAAGCTGCATTTACTATATTCATTATCTTTTCTTTTCATTAGGTTTGATAGCGTACAACCATATCAGGTATTAGATAGTGTCCACACTCGGATCAGCCAAATGGAAGCTACAATGGGTGCCATTAATCAGTCTGCAAGTTTATTTGAAGTCAATGTACCGGACTATAAACAATTAAAACAATGCAGAAAAGAAGTACATCTTCTGAAAGGACTATGGGATATGATTTTGTTGGTGAAATCGAGCATGGATGATTGGAAGACTACAAAGTGGAGAGAAATCAATGTCGAAAATATGGAGCTGGAATGTAAAAAGTTTGCAAAAGATATCCGTGCCTTGGACAAAGAAGTACGGGCATGGGATGCTTTCACTGGATTGGACAACACAGTGAAGAATATTTTGACTTCATTACGGGCTGTGGCTGAACTTCAGAATCCAGCAATCCGGGATCGACATTGGTATCAGTTAATGCAAGCCACAAATGTAACATTTACCATGGATGACAGCACAACTCTGGCTGACCTCCTGCAACTCAACCTGCACAACTTTGAAGAAGAGGTTTGTGGAATCGTGGACAAAGCTGTGAAAGAAATGGGTATGGAGAAGGTGTTGAAGGAGCTGGACACAACGTGGACCACCATGCAATTTCAGTACGAACCGCACTCACGCACATCGGTGCCATTGATCAAATCAGATGAGGAGCTTATTGAGACCTTGGAGGACAACCAGGTACAGCTGCAGAACCTAATGACCTCCAAGTATATTGCCTTTTTCTTGGAAGAAGTATCCAGCTGGCAGAAGAAGTTGTCCATTGCTGACTCTGTAATATCAGTTTGGTTCGAGGTGCAACGAACCTGGTCACATCTTGAAAGCATCTTTATTGGATCTGAGGACATTCGCTGTCAGTTGCCTGAGGTAGAGCAAACATTTACTTTCTATCTTTAAGTGTGATGAAACGGTGACACTTGAATTTGCAATTATAAATCAAAACCCATGTCTCAGTTTCTGGGCTGATGTTCAACTGAAGAATGGAAGGGAAATTAAGAATTGAGTGTTCAGATGCACACATCATAAAACTAGACACGGGTACAAAAGCTAATCAAGAAGATCATGGAATATCTTCGATTCAACGGACGTGAAATACAAAGAGATGGAAGTGATGTTTTAAATGCGTGGAGTTTGGTCAACGTTTAATGGAGTTGTGTACGCAGGTCTGGCATTGAGACTTTACGTAGGAAATATTGAGCGTAGATGTGGTACAACATGTTCCCCAGTGTAATGAAATAAAGGGCTAAATTGGGAAGAGACTGTAAATACACCAGGTTGCACCCCCTTGTGCTTTGAAAGTTAAGTAACTGCTAATTAAATAATAAAATGTTATGTAGTTTAGTTCAGATGGACATAGAAAAGCCATCTCCTCTGGGATGGGGGTGAAATGCAGATTAAGTGACATTTGGGAGTACCTTCACATACAAAGTATGTAGAAATCTGAACTTCTCTTAAAGATTATGGTTAACATAAAAACATAGAAAATAGGCCCTTCGAGCCAGCATCGCCATTCAATATGATCATGGCTGATCATCCACAATCACTGCCCCGTTCCTGCCTTCTCCCCATATCCCTTGATTCCTCTAGCCCACAGAGCTCTATCCAACTCTCTTCTGAATGCATCCAGTGAATTGGCCTCCACTGTCTTCCGAGGCAGAGAATTCCACAGAATCACAACTCTCTGGGTGAAAATGTTTTTCCTCATCTCAGTTCTAAATGGCCTCCCCCTTATTCTTAAACTATAGCCCCTGGTTCTTGACTCCCCCAACATCGGGAACATGTTTCCAACATCTAGCTTGTCCAATCCCTTAATAATTGTATATGTTTCTTCCTTCATCCTTCTAAATTCCAGTGAATACAAGGACAATTGACCCATTCTTTCATCATATGAATCAATTGAAATGTTCAAGTTTGAGATCGCCAGAATTTATCAGGTAATGCTGTGAATGAACATAGATCAGTGGTGGGGCTTGATCAATTAGATTAATTCAATTGAGAAAAGTAGCTCCAGGAACCTTATTCCATTCCCTCTGTGTCTTCATATTTCAAGGCTACATTGCAGTTGTAAATTACACTTTGGATTTTAGGAAGTTTTATATGTATTTTGTAATAATTGAGGCAGCGCAAGTGTTGTGAAATTTATTGTTGTGTTGTGTCTTGTGGAGGACTCCAAACGCTTCGATGGAATTGATGCAGATTTTAAGGAGCTGGCATGGGATGCTGAGAGAACCCCAAATGTAGTGGAGGCCACAAACAAACCGGGTTTGTGTGAAAAGCTGGAAGGCATCCAGGTCAGGTGAGGTGGAACTCGTCTCATTTCATTGAATAAACTAAGTAAAACATTGAGGGTTGGGTTTAGTTTAGAGATACAGTGCGGAAACAGGCCCTTCTGCCCACCATGCCATCCCCGCACACTAACACTGTCCTACACACAGTAGGGACAATCTACATTTTTTTAACAAAGCCAATTAACCTACAAACCTGTACGTCTTTGGAGTGTGGGAGGAAACCGGAGCACCCAGAGCAAAGCTGTGCGGTCACAGGGAAAACACAATGGAACTGGGAATTCCAACTAAATTTTTAGAACAGCAGCGGTGATATGTTGACCTTTACAAAGGCGATAGTCTTTTTGAGGTGTTAGTACATTCAGTAAAATATGCAAATACAATTTTGCACTGGGCAAGACCCACAAGACTTTGAAAGTCCCAGGATATATTCTCATCAAACAATTGTTAGGGAGTGATTTACATTTCTGTTGCACTGTCTGGAAGTGCATTAATTTTGTTTGATTTGATTGTTTGCAAATAAATCACCATGGGACAGGGTGATATTTGCAAATGTCATTGAACAGGTCAACAGAAAAAAGTTAATTACACTTCCTTACTTTAGCACCTGGCTCAGATGGTTGTGTTATCTGCACTCCTTATAGACACGTCAGCACCCCACTTCTGTTACTAGTTTTTAACTTGCTGTGTCAGGAATTTTGAAAATGATAAAGGGCTTGTCCCACTCTCATGACTTAATTCAAAACCTCTGCCGAGTTTAAAGGACCTAAAAAAAAATCAAGATCGTGTAATCTACAAACTTCTACGACCTTCCCACGACTGTTCACGAACTCCTACGAACTCTTACGAGTATGTCTACGAATTCCCACGACTATTTCGATGCCCTCTTTACGAGTAAAAAGTTGCAATTTCTTTCACCCCGACCATTTTCTTACTCGTGGACATTTTTTTATCGGGCTGGAAAAAACGTCCCAACTTACCTGATGCCACAAATACCTACAGCTAGCATAACGAGCCGCTACAATATATCTACAAACTCCTCCGACCTCCTACGGACTCGTTACGAACATTCTGCGAGTTTGAATCAAGGGGAAAACTCGGGAGAATTCGTGAATAACTCGTGAAAGTGGGACAGGCCCTTAAGGAAGATGAATAGCAAAAGGATTTGAGTATAGGAGCAGGGAGGTTCTACTGCAGTTGTACAGGGTCTTGGTGAGACCACACCTGGAGTATTGCGTATAGTTTTGGTCTCCTAATCTGACGAAAGACATTCTTGAGAAGGTTCACCAGACTGATTCCTGGGATGTCAGGACTTTCATATGAAGA